>NW_009259317.1:1812170-1887406 GCF_000687185.1 Egretta garzetta | reverse complement strand
CATCCTTTACCAAGATGCTTTTGAATATCATGATGCACTTTTGTCCAGATTACCCACTGAATAGGATTTGTATTTAAGATTGATCCATCCGAGAAGATACAAAGTTTCATCCTCTAGTACAAGATGATGCTTCAGACTGTCAGAACCTGGTCATAATTCCTGACGCACCCTATCTCTAAGATTTTACACACACCTAATAGAATACTGAAGAAGGCAAAAGCCTATGAGGAATATTACTTACTTAATGATTTGGAGAAATTTAATAGAAAGATATGAAATATCTTGCTAAAGGTCAGCTGTGAAAATTCAGGAAGCTGCTACATCCTGTTTCTGTCTTTCAGACGAGAAATATTTCTGTCTTGTAGCAACCCAACAGCTAGGCTCTGCTATTAACTCACAGAGAAGATGGCTTTCTGGAAGGAAACTGTACCACACCAGCACCAAACAGAAGAATGGAACATGATCTGCAAGAAAGAGCCAACATACATGCAACAGCTCCTTAGCTCCTCATGCAAAAGGTGTTTGCAACAGAGTATTTATTCAGCAGTATTTATCTTTAAAAATAGCATATCCTAGGGTTTAGAAACCAGCAAACAAACCCCTATATACTTCACTGGAATGAATTATAGTGGTTGTTCTGGTATAAGGGATGGTACAGAGTCAACTGATAGCCACTAAATGCTTGTCGGTTTAGGTACTTTAAGGTCCTGTGGTGCACTTACAGAGATATTGTGGAAGAGGTTGGATGTTTTACCATATGTAAGCAAACACAGACTTTGCAAAGGCTTTATTAGAACTGTTAATCATTTAGAAAACAAAGGGAAGATACAGACCAGTGTTGTGGTATGCTGGGTTGGATCAATTGAATCACTGATGACTGAATTGGAGGAGTAATTGTTGAAGTCAACAGTCTCTGGCTGTTTAAAAAAACTGAGAGGACCTTTGCACTGTTATTGTGGTTGAATTTGCAACAGCTTAAGCATTTCTGTGAAGCAGAAGGGCCTTTGGGTAGATCAGTGCAAAATTTGACATCTAAGCTTTTTCTTTTTTTTTTTTTTTATGTTGAGCTGATCACATATTGCTATTTTATTCTCCCTGAAGTCACTGCAGAAACTGTGAATCAGCATTGCAGAGTGGTGGGTTGTGATTGCTGAGTGATTCTCAAAAGCCAATGGGTGGATTTGTACTTAATATTGATAGAAGTGAAAAGAAAGTGTGGAACTGAATAAACTGAAAGTAATGAAAACACGCCATTCTTCAAAAAAACATACATTCAGAAAAGTTAATTCCTGAATTGAAAGGAACATTCCATGTTCCATTGGAAGCATGAAAATGCTCTTCTCCTGTAGTGTCTTCAGTCAAAAGTGACATTGAATGAAGTTCTTAAATATAGAATTGAGGAGACCAAATAGTTGGATTTGATGCTCTTACGAGAGTGGTGTTTTCATTGCCATCACTTACTGTTAACTGAGTCAGAATGATGATTTCAAGTCTCCATTTCTGCTGTTTCATTATTTTTTCAACATGCTTGTGAAACCACGATCTATCTGAAAAGGATACATACTGATGTTGTTTTTAAACGTCCCAGAGTGAAATTCTTGGGAAAGTTAGACTTCCATGTTTTTTTCATCCACTTCTAAAACAGAGCATAACTAAACAATGGACTTTTTTTTACACATCAGGCAACCTTTACAGTGAGGCACTAATCTCATGGGAAAAGTACAGTGTGTACTCTGAAATTTTACTGAATATCAATTTTATCGGCTCAATGCATATATGGCTTGGTTTTGCTAAAGAAATAGAATTCAAATGCTTAAAACCAAAACAATTCAAAGTCACCTGTATCTGAACCAAGATCGTTGATCCCAAATAGGTTGCGTTCAAAATAAGATGAAGAAAGCTGGCATATGATCAGTGAAAGGTCATCTTGATTTATGGGGCCTTTATTCATTTTCTCAACTGCAAAGTCTCAGAATTTGTTTCTCCTTAGTTTTTCTCTGGCTACCACTCATAGAATTGACAATTTGGGCTTGTGGATGGCTTTTATGTGATGAAGCCCTAGAAGCATTAGAGGGATTTAGCAAAGCTGGGTGAGACAGCAGGACTGAGAGCCACTTGGGAGAGTCCTTCTGCAGTTGCTGAACACTGCAGTAGCAGATTTTTCTTAGGGGAAAGTGAAGATGATTCAGCATAATAATTTCTTTTGCTTACTGGCAGTTGTAAGCTGCACAGACACTTCTCATTGTAGTTCACTCCTTCAGTCCTTGGAAGGAGAGACTAGGACCTGGAATACATGGAGATGTGCTTCTTTGATCAGCACTCCACTAATTCTGCAAACAGTTACTTTCTTAGTAAATAAACTGTTAACTGCATTTTTTCTGAGGAGACACTTTTGATTTGTCCCTTCCCTGCTTCAGAGAAAACCTCTCTCAGATCCCTTATTTTGTCATTGTTACATCCAGAGGGCTATTTCGGATTGTGTGGCTGCAATTGCAATGGCTTGAAAAGATGGTTATCAAGATTCCTTTGGCATTAGGTATCTTCAATTCCTTTGCAGCCAACATAAATGCTAGCTGACATGAACTAGAAATTGTCAGGCCTGACCATTCTTACATGCAGTTGTGTGCTCGTGTCTGATCAAGGCCACATTTGTAGTGCATAAAAAATCCAGGGCTTATGAAGTTCTGTCTTCTCTGGTATGTTTCTGTGGCATATGTATTTAAATATGTGTGGTTACACATTTTTAAAAGGAGCTTCTATCATGATAAAATGTGAGCTTTTCTGCTACAGGTGTCATACCTGGCTGAGCCAAACAGCCAATATGTGTGAAATTCTGAGCACTCAATTCAGCAGCTCTAAAGGTTTAATTGTGTAACAAACAAGCATTAACAGGGATGTCTTCTTGAAACAGCTCCAGGACAATGTGTGGGAGCTAGGGCCATGTTGTCAGCAGGGAATATGTACATAGTCATTTATCCTGTGTTTCCCAACAGTATCCCTCTGTGTTTGATTGAATGAATACAGGGTTTTCCCATGGGCTCTTAAATCTGAATTTAGGCCAGGTTAGATGCTCAAACTGTGATACTTTCAAATATATTGCCAAGAAAAGGAATGAGAACTCAAATAGCATATTAAGAAATGCATTAAAATGCTTCATTGCAAGACTGTAGGATAAATTAATATTTTTCCCACATAGAGGTACATGAAAGATCTGGTTTTGGGAAGTGAAATGGCAGAACCAATCAACTGTAGCCTTCATCTTTCTTCTGTTTCTATGGTAGAAGTCCCCACAGAACTGTGTGTAGCCTTCTGAGCATGGAAAAACTAGAACAGAAACTGAAAATTCTGTGTTTGCAAAAACTACCTAGAGGTCAAAGCACTTCTTAACTCATTTTAGAAAATAACATCTGTGTTGAAACTTGCAAAGTAGCAGAATAGGCATTTTGTGCCCCAAGAGCCATGTATCGTTTGCTAGCTGTACCTTAGCATGAGATGCAGAAAACAAGTAATAATCCTATTTTCCTGGTGCTCTATGCTTAGTGTAGAATTAAGGCATCATCCTGCTTTTGCCATTTTTTGTGGGTTACGCTGGCATGTGCTGTCCACACATACTCTTAAATGCCAAGACTCAAGGTCCGGGGAGCCTGCTGGGTAGCACAAACTTTACATGGACCCAGTGATCTGAAGTGCACAAAAAGGAAGAGCAAAAGTCAATCACTTGCCCTATGAGGGAGGAAATTTTTGTTTTTCTCCCTGAGACTTCACACATTATCACCTACCACAGCTCCAGGTTAGGTGACTCATCAGAATTTGTTTTCTGTAGCTGTCCTGTTACAGTTAGAACAGTGAAACATGGAGGGTTGAGAAATTATCCTGGTGCAATGTAAAGAGGAAAGCTTCTCTCCTCAGTTTCAAATTGGGTTGAACAAAGTGGTAGAAAACTCGGTACAATTTGGGGGAGTGAGATAAACTGTAGGGCTATCATTTGCCTTTAGAAAACTAAACAGACACAGAAACTTCTGCATCATACTGGTAAAGGTTAACACAGGTCAGACTTTAGTTACTCTATGTGTCTTTTTCAGGAAAATGTTGGTGATTTAAGAATACATGTTTATTGCGTGAATTTTCAAAGGCATTCCTAGCAGTTAGGTGCATCAGTGTTGTTGCAGGTTGGCTGCTTAAGTCAGGAGAGGTAGATGCTTTTATTCATTTAAGTATTTAAAAATGTCTTCTGCTGACTCTCACTAGAGTTTAGATACTTACGAACTCATTGACAGGATGCCATGTTTTGATTAATTTTATTTGCAGTTATATTCCAAAAGAGTAAATAATACAGAATCATAGAATCATTTGGGTTGGAAAAGGCCTTTAAGGTCATTGAGTCCAACTGTAAACCTAACACCGCCAATCAAATCAAATACTATAACAGAAAATCTACTCAACTCTGCCTTTAGGGATACGTATTCCAATTTTTTTACAGGTGAGAGAATTGGATTTTTTTAAACTCACATTGTTTCCTGGGAATTTCTGGCATAGCAAAACCTGTCCATTTTTATGCTTCTTAAACAAAGCAAATAATAGAAAACCTTTTGTAGTTGCAGAAAAAAGGCACTAGCTTGACTTCTTATGTCCGTATACTTTGTTCAGAATGTCACCTTTTCAAAGTTGTTTTTTTCTGCTTACTAATATGGCAACAAATCCTATAAAAATCAAGGATTTGGCCTATTACTGTTGCTTAGTATGATGGTTAGATGTAATAATAATTTGTACTACACTACAGTTTGCCTTTTCAGAAACCTAGAAAATTATGCACAAAAGCTGTAATGGAAGACTGTTGTTACAATTTGCAACAGTAAGCTCTTAAGAGGTGTTGAAATTCAGGTAACTTGTAGGTCTGATGCTGGTGGCATGTGAAGTCCATGAAAGTTGTGTTTTGAGCATAAACAGTGAGCAAAACCACGTCCACCTATCTCAAACTGGACACCCAAAATTAATGAAGCTTTTTTGATCTGTGGTAGTCTTGCCCATTTAAAATGGAAATGGTATAATTGGCCTTACGAGTGTGTGGAGAGCTAATTAATGCTTGTGCATGCAAATATTATAGGGATCAGTTCCACAGGAAGGCTTGTTAGAAACAAATTATTCTGTCTTCAGAGCTGGATTTGAAAACTGTGCTGTAAATCAAGCCTGAATTTATATATTGACGAAGGGGATAAAATAAAATACTGAATAGTCATGCATTAACTGGGTAGGATCTAGCCTCAGTACTGAAAGAACCGGTAGCCTGGAGGCAAAGGAGCAGGTTCTGTGGGCTTGAGGGTGTGACTGGTAGGTTGTGTCACGCAGGCTTAGGGAGAGGCAGGGACGTGTGGCTTGGAGCAAACTTCACTCATGTTGCTGTGAGTGGTACCTGAGTCCATCTTTCCTGTTTTCACAAAACAACAAAAAAGAGCTCATCAAATACTTATGTCTCTTTATGAGGCACTTGTTTTATTTCTTCATAATTGTTCCAGAAAATGTCATGTTTTCTATGTTTTCAGCTGACCATAGTTTTTGTATATATATATGGGGCAACCCTTTAAAAAGCATGTAAAACAGTACCATAGTCTATACCAATCTGCCTACAGTGTTAACAGTGTCACTTCTGGTAGGAGAGAAGGTGGATAATCATCAGCTTAGAATGTAAAGTTTTCAGAGAAACTATATTTGTAGATGTAGCTATGTATGCATAGAAATATTTCTCTCTGTGTGTGTGCATATTATGTCTACATAACAACAACATGGCCTGGGCAATAAAAGTGCAAACTGAACAGGAGGCAAGTATCAAAGATCTGTACAAGATGGGAGGTGTGGCATTTCAGTTAGTTATCATATGTGGTTGAAGTGAGTGAAAAGCCTTCCAGTTCTTTGTGGCGTTTCTCAAAAATGGCTGGTTTGCGAGAGAACTTTGGTGTCAAACTCCTTTTAAACATCTAAGTGTAGGTTTGGATTGATGCCTTTGGGATTTCTCCCATCAGATTGCTATCTTTCCTATTCCCTTCTTACGTGCTTCTCTTCCCAGGAACTGTAGAAGAAGTCCAGGTGGCTAACAAGTGGGCTATGGTTTTTACCATGTAGACATGTACAGCTGTATATTGCCATGGTGGTAATCAGTCCCGTGTCAATCATCTCTCCTGCTTTGTTGAACTGCTGTGAGCTTGCTCGGTGTTTCCCTTTCCCAGCTCACAACTAATTTATTATAAAGAATGCTTGCTTTACAGCTTACCTAAAGTTACTGATTCTCTCATGCTCAAAAACATTGCAGACATACTGTGTTAATTATCTTAATTGTCTTCTCACTATGAACACTGATGAAAAAATAGACTATTCACTAGAGTTTTAGATTGGAAGTCCATACTTATTTTGGGTCATGTAGGACTCAGTTATAATTAATTGCAGTGGTGTGTGAAAAAACATGAAAATTGAATTTTTGCTGCCTCCTTAGTACCATGTGGGTTTACCCAGTGCTGAAGATGGAGTGGTCTGTTCAATCAGTCTTGTAATGATTTTGAAATAAGTACAGATTACTTATAAATAGATGTCAGAAGGAGACTTTGGAAAGCTATTAGTGGTGAAAGGATAATAGATTAATTTTTTTAATCCATACACCTCTTAACATTAATGAGTGTTTATCCAGAAAGTGGCACTAAGTAGGAACAATTGTTGTTGCTTATGTTTCTAAGTCCTTATTTTATAGTATTCCAAAGTTCTAAGCACCATTTTTTCACGTTTTCTTAAAACTGATGTTGAATAGATGGTTTTTCATGGGTCTGGGGATTAATATTCACAAGATTTGTAGGGTCAGGACAGAACACTTCCTGCTCCTTCAGTTCCTCACAGCGGAAGGACCTGCTTGGAGACCAGGAGCTTAAACTATGTGGATGCCAAATTCTTTAATTTGCCTGGGAAAGACTTGGCTAAAAGGAAATGGTGGCATGTTGCAAAACATGGTGTGAGTGTTCTTGCAGTATCTGTCAGTTACTTTTCAGTTTTCCCAGAACTGGGAAGTGCTTTCAGACCTATCAGGATACCAGGTGTTATAAACATATCACTCACTGTTATAAATGAAATGCTTAAAAGACTATTTTGTAAATACCATTCCTTTTAGTCCACTTATGTAAAAGGAAGCAAAATAATACTAGCTTTATATTATTAATAATATTTTTAGTACTTGGAGTAGTAGCAAAGAACTTGTACATTTGTTAACTGTATCTTCTAGGATTATCTTGTTTTGAAAACCTACATTAAACACTCTCATATCCAGCCTGTAAAACTGGGAAATAGCTCAGAACTCTGAAGTCTATAAATACGCCTATTTACTTTACCCAGAACGTCATTTTCCTGGACAGATTCCCATTTTTATTTAATCTTGTAACTTAATATAATTTATGCTTTTCCCAGCTGGGTGTTTTAAAATATCTCTGGACCATCCACAACATGTACAAGTCTTTTTTTTTTTTTATCCTTCTGGGAGGAGTGAGAAGAGTGGTTCAATATTTTTAATAATTTTTAGCAAAGCATCTTAGTGAAATACATGAAAAAAGATGAGAAGCATTTTGAAAACACAAACCATCTGTAAAGTAATATAATGAGTGAGTTTGCCATTTTAATGTAAAAGAGATGCAGACACGATGATTCTAGTTTCACTGATACCATCTTTAGTTCTGACAAATGTAATTCTGCTTAACAGTGTTACTCTTGGAACGGAATTAAACTTGACATGCTCCTATCAGTGAGATCAGCACCATGCTGGGTTTCTAAGTGCAGTAGTGTTATTTTGTCATTAAGATTGTTTTGACTGGTCTCTTCAATTTAGCGAGCACTTTTTCCATCCTTGGTACACCAAGAACAGTTACGCACAATGGTGGCAAAAGTCCCAACAGAAACAATACCTATCATGGAAGAAGTCCTAGAGGTGGTCTTGGAACTAGCTGTTGTTGTGGTGTGTTCAAGGTGACACACCCAGGGCATGCACTTCGGACTGGAGTTTTGATAGGAAGAGATCCAGTGGTGCTTTTGGGACACTAGATGATCTGTTAAAGTGACACCAACAGCTTCTAAATAATGATGTTGTATCACGGAGAAGCCTGTGCATCTTCAGGATACAAAGTAATTGTTCCATGCAGTCCTGTACCATCTTTTTTCCTGTTTGTATCCATTACATTTTCTCAACATTTACTGCATGCAAAGTTCTGTAATGGGAAGGGTTCTTTTTCTGTAAGATTTTTTTTTTTTTAATTCCTTTATGACTGACTACAGGGAGAGACTAGCAAGTGCTACTTCACATGAATAAAAAAGTTCTGACAGCAGCAACCTTCTTCTTGCTTATGATTTATTCAAATTCCCTTTAAATGCTACAATCTGATTGCAAAACTACATTAAAATCCCCTTTGTGCAGAACGTGCTATATAAGTAAGACCAACCTGACGTGGCATCTTATCCAACTATGTCATCTGTAAAATCTCTAAAGATGGCAAAAGAAATCCTGACTACATCGAAATAGGGAAAATATTTCATCTGTGTGAAATAAAAATGCGTGCAATCTGTGGTTTAAAAATCATCTGTGCAAGACCTGTTCTGATTTTAAGAACGGTTTTTGTCAGAATGTTTGTCAAACCTTAACATTTCAGCCATCTCTGTGAATTATTAACATTACCATTGAACATGAGTAGTGTGTTTTCAAATACTAAACTAGTTTCACAATAGGAGAGATTTTCAAAGGGCCCATTGTACATACGTAGTATCACCAGTAACGCTATTCTGTGCTGCTAGACCAACAGCAGTTTGGGGGGTGTTAGCATGACTGATGGAGGAAAGGCTGCTTTAAGACTTGATCCTGCTTTGATCTGCTCAATAGGATTTTTTTCCATTGATTTCAAGGTCAAATCTGTACGTGAAAAATTGCCTCTATATAGCTGTGTTATTTTTCCATGGTGCAATGGTTAAGGTTCTTTTTTCCCAAGAAAACTTCCTCACATTAACCTGGATAATATAAACATTCTGGAGGAAAACAAAGGCATTTTAGAAAAGCCTGGGCTGGAATCCTTGTTTCCCACAATTCGAATAGCTCTGTTTAATCATACAAAATTAGTCTAGAGTAAATAAAAAGGGCTGCCAGACCATAGCAGTTAGGACAGGCATAACATAGCATGTAAGTTTTGAACCGTGAAGTATCACATCCCATGTGCTGACAACAGGAGTCAGTTTGGGCAAGAGCATTAAAATCCTGGATTTTTTTTTAAGTTTTGAATGTAAACTTACTGGGGAGCAAAGCACAGCCTTCTTACGTCTCTAGAAATGTAAACGAGACATTAATTGTAAATTCTGTTCTATTTGACTTAGAAGTTATTTTGAAAGAAAGAAAGTATAAAAGTTAAAAGCTTGCTACTGTAGTGCTGCTACTTCACTAAAGAATTAACCAGGGCTTGGGAATTTGCCAGAGCTTGTTGCTTTTGGCTCATTTCCAGTGAAACCCTTAAGAAAGCCACCAACATGTTATTGCTGTTAATGCCTTTGTGATCAAACACCGTGGTCTGCAGAAAACATTAGAGCTATGCTAATTTACTCCCATAACTTTATCTGGTAAAAAACTGGAAATAAAGATTGCAGCAGAACATTTCAAGGGAAATGCCACAGTTTTTCATAAAGCTATGGATTATGAAGTTTTCTATGAAATATGGTCAGCCAAATATAAATCCTTTGTATCTAAGGATGCCATGTTATATTGCAGTTCTAATCCCAGCTCATGAATCATTTGTCACACAGGAGAGGGAAGCTGTTCAGATGAGAATAGTTGTAGCCTTCTGATCTTTTAAAGTTTATGTACTCAGGTTTGTAGCCATACCTTGTTTTTCCACACAGACAGGCTTGTTTTCATACGTGGTGCTCGTATCTAGACATTGAAATAACCAGTGGTGATTTTAAAAAGTGGTGGCTTAGAGAAACTGCAGTCATTGAAGGAAAACTTTGACAAAATAAGGGCAATTAAAATAACAAAAAAGGAAGCATGGTTTGGCGCAGAGAAGGAAATAGGAAAAGTGCCAGTCAGTGTAGTTGGAAAGAAATGTAAGTTTTGAAAGAGATACTAGCAGCATCAAACTGGGCCACTTTTTAATAGAGAAGATTCTCACACACAAAAAAATGTGTCTACTGGATTGTGCAAGTATGCAGTATTTTTGAGGATGTTCATTGCTTTTCCAGATGTTTGTGTTATCCTCTGTGGTTTGGCTGAGATCAGAGAGACTAAAAGAAATCACAGTGTGTTTTGGAGATGTGGGAAAGTTTGTTCACCCTGTGGAAACTTCCCTCCAGACTGTATCTGACTTCCAGTTACATATCACATTATGAGAATCAAAGAAACAAGATGGTTTTCTCTTCTCATATTAATTTCAGTTCAGTTCTTAGGAAATATAAACTCTATCTTCTTGCCCCTAACTGACCTCATATGCTTCAAGACAACATTTCCCACTAATAACTCCAGCTCTCCTCCTACTTAGGAAAAGATGGAATATGTGGCATGGGAGCTGTTTTCAGGAATTGGTGAGACTTGATATTCTGCAGGCCAGCCTGAAGTTTTCAGAGAATGGCTAGGGAAAAGGACCAGAAGTACTATTTTGGAGGATGAAGATGTGTTTTAGGGGATTGTGTGTACACATACCATTTCTGC
This sequence comes from Egretta garzetta, assembly GCF_000687185.1. NCBI lineage: Eukaryota > Metazoa > Chordata > Aves > Pelecaniformes > Ardeidae > Egretta > Egretta garzetta. The sequence goes on along the minus strand of NW_009259317.1, from coordinate 1,876,701 downwards.
TTGCTTCCTTATAAATATACTGTTTCTTCAAGTACTGAATAAATAATTGTAATTGATTATTTTAAAAAGATAGTACTGTACCTTATCTTTTTGTCTCTCTGAGAACACTCTGGCAGCCAGTTTTGTCCTGCTTGCTAGTTAGTGTCCGTTCTTTCATTGTTTTGGGGAAGTTTCCAAAGAGTTGAAAGAAAAAAATAAAATTTATTAATTAAGTTTATTAATGTTTTTCATGCCACTGGCTAGGGGATTATGTTGTTTTATGTAGAATTATGTAGGATGTTCAGTCTCACCTCCCCTATAACCTGGCCATATTACTTTGGGAAAATTGCTTAGCTTGTTTTTAGCTCATTATGCCTATTCATAGAGTATAAAAATGTATATGTCAAGTAGCAGTTACAAGACTTCATTAATTAAAAAAAGATCTATTTCTGAAATATAAAATTATAATTTTTGATCAGCAGTAAGAATGTGGTGAGCAAGATTAAAGGAGGATGAAGAGGAAAAAGAAAATAATGGGTTCTAGACTTCCATTGATCAAAGACTGATGATTACTAACTGGAGGGTTAAATGACAAGTAATTTCATTTAGGTGAATAGAGTACTACCATATGAGATTGCAGTCAGGCTGTATCAGCAGTACTACTTGCCATCTAGCAGTTTTATGATGAACAAGAGTACTTAATTCTCAGAACTCTCTCCCCTTTGAGGAACACAGAAAATGTTTGTATGGCTGGATAACTCCACTACAACTGTAAATGCTTGAATTGTTGTGCAGGCATTATTATTTCGTATTATTTAATTTTAAAGATAAATTATGTCAGCTCTAGAAAATTAGAATCTAAGTTTCAATCAAAGACTTTTGTTTTGATTGATGGTTGATCATGTTATGATGATGGAGACAAGGATTTTGATGTAAAAGTGGATGTAGGATTTTACATAGCAGATTTAGAATCTACTTTTATAGGTTTAAAATTACTCTGATGACCATTAGAAATTTAGAGCAATTAGACATATTGGCTTTTAAACTATATGTTTCAGCCTTATCTCAAGGGACGTTTCTGTCCTAGTCTGGTAAAAGCCCTTCGTTACCATGGTACTAGTAAATAATATTTTACTCATGGTTCTCTTTCGTTTGTACATTAGAAAAATAATTATTCCAGTCCTGAGTTGATGAATGCCTTGATTTGCATTACATAGGCTTAGTTTTTTATAAAAAAACTACCTCATCGTCTGCCTTTTTGATATTTTTTCTAATTCTAAGGCTTTTTCTGCAGAACAACTCCCTGCACTAATTTTTTGTGTGTGTGTGTGTGTGTGTGTGACATAAGAAGGTGTGATTCAGTCATTCTCTGCTAGGCTTTCCTACTTCTTTGCCTTTCTTTTGTCTTTCTGAAGTGTTCTGCAGCATAGATCTGCATTTAGATGGAAGGGGATCTTTTCTTTTTAATGAGGTAGCTGTGACCCTCCACCTGCAAAGGTACTATCAATGCCATGATCATATTAGTTTTGCTGAGCCAAAATACATTCTAAGCACATAAATTAGAGCATGACTACCTACGAATGTCTTCTCTTTTGTCACTATTTCTGCAAAGCACATTGTCTCTATAGAAAGTTATCGTAGCAAGACCACAGAAGGTGAACAGCTATTATACAAAATATACTGAGAAAAGAGGCTATGCCCCTTTGCCAGGTGAGGGCTTGAACAAACAGAGCACGGCTTCATTGGAGACCACAGCGTGCCCCCTGCATGTCCCCCTCTCTCTGCTGAAGGAGAACGTGCCAGGGAACAAGGAGCAAATACAGAATGCGACTTGCAACAGGGCAGAGTCGCGGCCATGTCCACGGGTGTGCTCTATGCGCATCAGGAGCAGCCACATGGGGCAGCTGGCCCTTCAGGGTCCTGGGGTCTGCGTGCCCATGAAGGGGCTCCTTCTCCTCCTCCAGAGAGCTGGGACTCAGCCACCACTGCAGCACCAGTGGCCTGGCTCCTGTGGCATAAAACAGGGAGGAAGACACTTGTGGGCCCTCCCTAGCAACTCACTTGTGTCAAACATAAAGCTTGGAAGGCACAACAGTTCATTCCCTAGGGATTTCAACTTGTTTTCCTCAGGAAGAAAAATAGCCTACAGAGTTGTGCTGCATTTTGGGCAAGCTGCTGACTCAGTGTTCAAGCTGAAGAGAATAATAAATGATCCTGAAAAATAGAGGAGTCATTTTGTTTTTTCACTTAGCAGCAGTAGTGAGTGTGCAAGTGAGTGTGCATGAGTCTTGTCTTAAACCTGGGGTTGAGAATTGTTTCCTTTAGTGAAGAAATGTATATTTCTATTGTGCTTTAGCTAAGTGGTGACACTTTACTCATGAAGAACTGACATGCAATGCGAGAACAAGGCCTTACAAAATCCTAGCATCCTTTTTTTTTTTTTTGTTTCTATCTACTGGGAATGTGCAGATTTCTGACAAAAAGGTATTTGAATAGGTACCTACCCTGAAATTTTAGATTCCTCTTTGAAGACATGTGCAAATGGTTGTTAAAAACATCCCATTCCTTTTGTAAATAAACTGTAATCAATATTGGAAAGAATGAAAACACTTGCTTAAAAAGTGTTTAAAGAGCCCATCCTCGATTATTGGATATTCCCCTATTTCAAAATGCAAATTCTGTCTTTATTAGTTCAGCAACTGCTTTGTGAGGCTCCATAATGAAAAACTGTGTTTATTTTCTCACAGCTAATTATTATTTTCAGAACACAAGCGGTCTGAAATATTTGTATTGTACCTTAATGACTGAGATATGGAACAGATTTATTTCTAATTTTCTATCTTAAGTAGCTTCTTAAAGATAGATCATACAAACTTACTTTATTTAAAAGACTAATACCAACAATATAGAGTTGATTTATTGATATGATGCTTGTCCCTCAATCAAAAAGATTTTGTACTGTTTTCTTTTTAGGAAAGAGGCACAGCTGGATGAAGAAGGACAGTTTCTTGTCAGAATAATTTACGATGATTCCAAAACCTATGATCTGGTTGCAGCTGCAAGCAAGGTCCTTAGTAAGTAATATGGATATTCATCACATAAAAGATACCCCCCACCCCCAAAAATCCATGTAGCAGAGAGAAATAAGATTTAGCAGAGGAACTGAAAACAGAGTATTGCTCAAAGAGAGAATTTTTTAAAAATCTCATTAGAAAGGATTTTATTTTTTTATTTATCTAAGATATTTTTAGACTAGATATAAGGAAGAAATTCTTTACAATGAGGGCGGTGAAACACTGGAACAGGTTGCCCAGAGAGGTAGTGGAGGCCCCATCCCTGGAAGCATTCAAGGCCAGGTTGGACGGGGCTCTGAGCAACCTGATCTAGTTAGTGGTGTCCCTGCTCACTGCAGGGGGTTGGACTAGATGACCTCTAGGGGTCCCTTCCAACCCAAAACGTTCTATGATTCTATGATTCTATGATTTTTATTACTTCCAAAGCACTCCAAGTCTTAGGTACACCTTAAACTGCAGTAATCAGCTCATCCACAGAGCACGGTCAGTATTACAGGCAGTCATGAAGTAACAAAATACCGCTGTAACTACCTCGCCAGTACACCCAGGTTTTAACCACTGCTGCAAGAGCAACTCATGAATGGTTGGAACCCGAGAGCAGTCCTCTCTGCTGAACAAGCATGCTAAGTTACAGAAATGTTTGTGGCATGCACACATCCCATTTCATGTTTGTCATTGATTTGGGTCACATTCAGTTTCAATCATTGCAGCTCTGGTCTGGAATTTAAAAGGTAGAATTATGCCCATCAGCATTATTTTATCTGCAGACCCAAGTGTGGTGTGATTTTGTTTTGAATCAGCAATTAGCCAGGAACCCTTATGACTACCATGACCGTAGTAGTTATGTTGAATTGGAGCAGCTGATGTAGTTTCATGCTATTGTAAATCAGAAGTAACTCCCCTGAGGCGAGCACTAGTAACAAATGAGTTCCTTTATTTTGAAGCAGTGGTTTCTTATCTGTATAAAAATCTAAAAGGTTATACATGCATGAAATGCACACTGTGGCAAAGTCGTAACAGTAATTGGTAAATCCCAATGAAATTCCTGTATTGAATACTCATTTGCCATGTGGACCCTCAATCTTGTTTTTCTCATATTCTTGACCTACTGGATCCGGGTAGGGTTTAGGTACTGTCTTTCTTATTTATGAATACAAGACTAAAGTAATAAGCAAAGTGTGTGAAATGCAGTGTTTGGACTGAATCATATTTTCCTGTTTTAACTAGATCTAAATGCTGGGGAAATTCTTCAAATGTTTGGGAAGATGTTTTTTGTGTTTTGTCAAGAATCTGGTTATGATACAATTCTACGTGTCTTGGGCTCAAATGTCAGAGAGTTTTTGCAGGTAAGAATTTTGTGCCAAATTATTTCAGATACCAGACAGAAGTATGGTCTAGTCAACAGATTAGACTGAGATTTGGAGATACAAGTTGTACTGTGTAATCTTCCAGTTATTTGTGGAGAGAGGTGTCTGAAAACTTTCTTCCTTGGTGGTTTGTATTCTGTAGAGCTTTCCACTGCTCAGCAGTTTTGGCATTGTTAATACATTATTCAGTTGCCTGGTAGAGTAATAATTTTCCCATAGCATATTTGACTGTTCAGTTTCATAAAAAAGGAGTGAGAAGGCAGGTAAGCTGGGGTTGCAGAGAGGCATTCATAAATCTGAAATTTCATTTGAAATTCCAAGGAAAAGATTTTAACAGGAGTTTTCATATGTAACAAAAGTATGGAGTACAAGAGACATGAAAAAACCCACCACTTCAAATTGTCTATATGTGTTAAGTAAAAAGACTTACCTTGTTTATGCTAACAGAAAATTTGTAGGTTATTTCTTCTCCAAAGTTCTCTTTGACTAATTATAGATACTGGTTATTTCTACTTGTATGTTACGTACAGAGCTAGGGCTCATACACAATTTAAGACATTATCCTTCATCCATTAACTGAGGGTGGGATAGAGCAGCAGTGTTTAGGTCAATTTTTGTGCTTTCCTAACTGCAGAACAGCATGATACTGCACTGTAAAACAAAATTAAAATAATTTTTCAATAACATGGAAGAAAAGTAGTGCCTTCTCTGAACTGTGATTTCTAGAAAAACTGGGCTTTCCTTTTTTGTCACCTGAAAATTGTTCACTTCAAAAAAACACTTTGGATTTAAGATTTGTGATATATATCACTCTTGGAGAGAACTGTGTGCTGTAATGAGTTTAAAAACACTGACCCACTTAAGATTTCACAGGAGTTTGCCCAAAAGCTGAGTGTCAAATCTCTGTTGATTTTCACTGGAAATTTAGCAGCCTCTTGTCATCTGTTGCCTTAAAGTCTCTCCAGCAATAATAAGTGAAAAGAGCAGAGTGCATGGTTTGCTGGATTATTAGAATATTTACTTCTGTATCTCACTACCTGGCCCAAAACCTGGATTATTCCAGAGCACCCTAGATGTCATCATCCCAGATTTTTTGTACAAATCCTATGGGCCATAATTGCTGGGCAGACAGACAGGGTATGCTCCAACATACTACCATATGTGATCTGTATACTGTTGTCTGTCTGTGAGATGTGACATCATTTATATTTTATAGCTTCACTCACAGGCTGCCCTCAAAGCAAGCCTTCAGGTAAATGTAACTTTTAAAGATGACTCATGTACTGAAGCTGAGATTAAGGGTTGAGCAAGAATAGCGGAGGAGGAAAAAAAAGTGTAGCTGGCCTGTTGCTTCATCACTTTGGGTACACATGGATGGGCCAGTCCTTCCCTATTCCTCTCCCTCATCCTGTTTTCCATATAGTATACTTCTCTTTCTGTTCCTTACCATGTGTGATGTTGAAAAGACTGGACACGTTTGTAGTGCACACCAAACCTCTATAAAAGCGTGAACAGCTTTGTTGCAAATCCTGATTTAGGATCCTGCCAACTACACCAATTTGTTGCGGATGAAGTGAGAGAGAAGCAAAAATATGCTTTATTGATATAAACCAGTGAGTTAACAAGGTTCAGTGATAAATGCAACAGTGGTTTAACAAGACTTGTGCACACCAAACCTCTATAAAAGTGTGAACAGCTTACATTTATATTCTTCTAATGACAATATTTTAAGCTGCTTTGTTTGAATTTCAGTGTTAGCAGATGACATTGGCTATTGTGTACTTCTGTAAATTTTAACAGGACTAATGTATTAGTAGCTGTGCCAGAAGTGTACTTTTTAGCTTTTTATTATGATGGAAAATCAACGTTATCCATGTTTTATTATTTTTGCATCTTCCAGCAGTTGGATTCGGTCAGGAAATGAATTTATATACCTATTACAAAAATAGGTGCAGATGGGTTTTAAAGTGCTTAACTTTTGTCAAATTCTTAAAATACATAATAGAGTTCCAAAAGGTGCTTTTTGAAATCTGTACTGAGTCCAGGATATATGAAATAATTGAGGGCTGCAGCTTTTTAAAGCATGTGAAAATAAACCTCATATTTATGTTCTGTTTCCCTTGACATCTCAGAGAAAATTTGGTTTATTCGTAGATACAACCCAGGTACTTCAAGCTTCATGAAAGAGGAAAAAGCATGACTAAATCTAATATTTATACTTTCTATGAAAAACACAGACCTGGGGAAATGCAAATCGTATTGAAAGACACTGTGCCAAAGAGAAGCAGTGTGAAAAGAGGTACCTCCTAAGAAACCCGAAGTGTGCTTTTATGTTATGTTCAGTAGAAAGCTACTGAATGAAAATCAAAATTGGAGTAGTGGTTAGTTCTCTCATTTATGGAATCATTTACCTGGCTATTTAGTTGTTCATAATTGCAGTGCAATAAATCTCAGGGGACTAATTCCTCTTTTAGAAAAGTTGCCAGATGCTCTGTACCACACAGAGCTGAACAGCGTATCTTTGTATTTCAGGTGCCAATCACAACTCTTTTTCTTTCAGACAGGCAAGGTTGTGTCTGATTTAGTATCACTTCTTGTTGTTGCTTGGAGATCCCTTTGTGTTTCACCATGGAGCTGATCACTGCTCTACAAAGCTCTAGGATTCATGTCTCTGGTCCCAGCACAAGCTCTGGCATACATCTGAGCAGTCTAGGAGCCAACAATTCAGGGAGTGAGCTTAACCTATTGTAATCTGTACCTGACTGCACCTCTGCCCCACAGCAGGTGAACAAACTAGAAAAAAAGACAAATATTTTTCTTTCAGAAGCTGCAGTATCACTTTAGAATGGATCAAACACAACAAAATACAGGAGTGGGAGTGACAATGACAGTGTCCAAATTACAAGATCTGGGAGTGATTTCAGATCCCGTGGTCTGGAAGCATGTATCTGCTGCTTCTTGACTATGTGTTGTAGCAAGGTTCTGAATGCAGTAAGCTCTTTGCTCACGCCATAATCTGTATGCATGGGGAGAAAAGACACATTGGGGACTGGAAAGCATCCTGGGGCAAGTCCTCCCACTCTGGATGATTAGAGAGTCAAAACTGAGTGGTGTATCACATGGGCTCGCCTGTGACGCTGCTTGGACAAAGTCAGTAATGGGGTTACTGGGTGGCAAAGTGGTCTTGTAAAATGGGGCTGCTGCCGTTTGTTAGTAATGTTAATAATTAGACAACCATTGTATAAAAATTCTGTCCTTGACATTGGCCATTTCCCGTAACAAACTCCTTTTGAAATTCTTCAGGTGTTGTTGACTGTGTAACTGGAAGATTATCATCTTTTCCCATGTATCTCCTTAAGAGTTTTTTTTTCCAAAAGGTCAATACAGCCCAGCTGTTTCTGAGGCGTGTGTACTGGAAGAGCAGTTCTGGACCCGATTAAGGAGATTGTGGGACACTCCCTCAGAGCCAGTCAGCTCTCGCTCTTTTCTCATCCACAGTCTTTTGAAACAGTCTCTTCCAGTTTCATTGTCCTGAACCCTGCAAAGTTCTTACAGAATTTGCCTTCAAGCATTATACTTTTGCAATTGAATGCCCACTAACAGCTGGAATGAATGGGCTCTCAGATTGTTGCCTCTTCGAGTTTTAATTTGGAGGTGTTGATATAGTAACAAAAACATGAATTTGAAACAAACTAAAAAATTGAAGGAGGAAGTTCCAGGCTGAGTGCATCCTACGGAATTCATTTCTAAGAGTCTCATTTCCTCTGGAGGCCTCCCAGGAGAAGAGGCAGCTGTTCAAGCACTTCACCACTCACATGAAATCTAGTTCAGTATGCTTCCACAAATTCAATGATCGACAGATGCTCTTGAAAGGTGGAGAATGGCCCAGACATTGAAAATATTTTCACCTCACTTCTTGTGGTGGCAGAAAACAATATGCAAAGCCTGGTGCTAGCAGTTACCTGGGGGTGAGTGGGAGAACAACGTTTAAAAAATGCAGTATAGTTCTGGACTTCAGGTGTAAAGGAGTTGTATGAATTTTACAACATAGGTAAATATGTGGGTTGCAACACTATCCAGCAAGGTTGCTCTAGGTTTCTCTTTCTGTGTTAAATATACAGTAAATAGCAAACTGGAGCCTTGATAATGGCTTCATAATCAAAGTCGGAGCTAGCCTTGTGTTCTAAGTGTGACTTTGATCTCATTGTTCTCTTTAATGCCCTTATTAGGTATGCCTATCAATTTATTATTTAGCTTTTCTCTCCAGATAGCAATTTGTCTAGTCAAAATTTAAAGTTAAATACATAAGAAGTCCAGGACATCAGCTGGAGAAATAGATGACCTCTTCCCTTTTTTGAATAGCCTGTTCTGAAACACTATTACAGCAGCTATGATATGTTCTATGTATTCTGTGAATTTTTTCAGTTATTCTCAAAGAAAGTATGTATTTGAGGTTGATCTTTTAATCATTGAAATCTTTACTTCAAAATTTGAGACTTTGTCAGGCCCTGAAAACTTGGGTTGACTGTTACGGTGTCAGAACTAGCCTGTTTCATTGAGATTAAAGAAAAAGATTAGTATTTATTCAGACACACGTATTTGTATCTGACACCTAAATTCACATCCAAAGAAGAGATTATGGGGACTAGAATTTGGAAGGGATGAAAGTGGATATGGTACAGGATTGAGAAACACACACAAGGTCCTTAATCATCGGAGTGTTTAAAAATACAGCGTAGTCAAGCATGAATTCTTATATCTGGAGTAATTTTTAATAGTGCTAATTTTGACACCAGTCATTATCCAATTATTGCCATAGTCCATGGAAAGAACATCGTGAGCGACCTGAAAAGCCTGTGATGACAGTTCTACAAACAATAAGGCAAATACACAGGGATTGTGAGCAGTAGGAGAAAGGAAATGTTCAGATTAGACAAAACATGTACTTACTTTCTTCGGAATTAACAAGTGTGAATGCCTTATAATCATGTTTTTAATTTTTTCTTCCAGAACCTGGATGCTTTGCATGACCACCTTGCTACTATTTACCCGGGCATGCGAGCCCCTTCCTTCAGATGCACTGATGCAGAGAAGGGGAAGGGACTCATTCTGCATTACTATTCGGAAAGAGAAGGTCTCCAGGATATTGTCATTGGAATCATTAAAACAGTAGCTCAGCAGATCCATGGTACTGAAATAGATATGAAGGTAATGTCTGAAGGGATGTACACATTGGAAGTTTATGTCAGTAGGACAAAATCGTGAAAATCAGAAGTGAAGTGATGGTAAACAATCATTTTAATTGCTGCTGTCCTCTGTGAAGCAGTGGTATCAGTATGGTCTCAGGAAGAGCCATCATAACTTGGGTTGCTTTAAGGACAGGTCAGCCATGTGCTGAGAAGCCCAGCCCTGATTTGCAAACAGACCCAGTCGGGAACAATTGAGAACAATATTCCCTTATTCAAAGAAGGAGATTACATGTACAGAAATTATGTTCTGTGTTAGTTGGTGTTCTTTTTTCCACTTTATTTGCTATTTGGCATATATTTCATACTGTCGACTGTGTTCTGTGAGAACATGGACATTTTGTCTCTGTGTCCTAGATTGTCATCTGTGTGTAAACTGAGGCAGATGTGCATTGATGAGGCCTGGCTGGTGAGCAGAGTGTTTTCCTCCCAGCCTGCATGCCAGGTCTGTCCCAGAACTAAGATGTGTTTGTGGGTCTCATACTCGCATTTTATGGGATTGTGGCTGGATATACACCTACAGCCCCAGAAGTGGAAAAACATTCCTCAGTCACAGAGTTTACGTAAGGTCTTACGTGCTAAGTCTCTTGTGAATTGGGAAAGAGGCTTCTGCTTTGTGTCCATACAGAGCAACAGAAAGATTTAATTGGTCAGGCCTTGCATATGTAATGGTTTAAAATCAGAGCTTGATTCAAGGCACAGATATAACTGGGGGAAAACAGTGAATAAAAGCTTTTTGGTTTTAGAAATATTGCAACTGATGTAAAGTACTTTTCATCAAGTAGAAAAAAATCTAAGCGGGTACAGCAAGCATTCTTTTTTTCTTTTTAACTATTCCATAGTCCTATTATGTTTCTAGCACAGTTTCATTGTATACCTGCTCAGAAAATCTGTTCCAGTTTCATGAGTGTATCACAAAAACATGATCTTGCTCAGATAAGAGATTTGCAAGGAACCCAATGACAAAGGTATTTGTACTGCTATATCACAGTATTTGCCTTTTAGGTTTCTTGTTATAAGCTAGCTCAGGTTTATGGTGAATGGCTAGTTCTGTATAGTGATGGTGATATACTTGATGCCCTTGTTTAGATTCTACTTTGTAGAAATCCATAGTCCAAACTTTTACAGCAGGTGTTAGTAATCAGATACGAAGGATGCAACAGAATCAAAACAGTCTTCTTCTTAGGTCCCTGTTTATTCAAAGTGTTGAGACAGACAAGGAGGACCATATTGGAAAGTTGGCTGCAAGACTGCTGAAGCTGTTGCTTGACAAGCGTTTCTTTTGGTAGCACAGGCAGCTTACGCAGTCCCCCTTCTCTTATTGCTCAGGCTTGTCCTATGAGAGCTTCTTCAGCTGTGTCTCTCCAGCTGTTGTGAAGCTATAAAATAAACTAGACTGAGGAAATGAACTGGGGTTCAAAATCACAGGGTTTTTTTCTGGGTTATTTTTACCCACATGTGTTCCTTTATGTGGTTTGGTGTTCTATCAGAGAGAGTTCTGCCAGCATAGTTGAGGGGTCATGCAGAGAACAAAGTGGTCAGTGGGGCAGAGTAGAAATCTGGGTTGTGCAAACCAGCCACCAGAACAACCTTTTGACAAACTGTCCTCAATCTGAATGTTATTTTCTTGAGAAGGTTGTACTGGACAGTACTGATATCCATATAGAACTCCTCACAAACAAAATATGTTCCGAAGAGTTTTAAATATTGATTCTAAATTTACTTCTCATTTTCATTTGATTTTGTTAGGCTTTTCTGGAAATTTTGTTGTTGTACTGTAATTAAGTAGAAATTTGATAGTATTGGCCAAGCCTATTGTAAGTAAGCACAAAGTTTAATTTAAATCCAAACTGTTCCTCCAGACTGTCTGAGCCAAAAGCACAAAGGTGCCTAAAAATTAATATTACCTCTAAACTGAAGAAAGTGCATACTGTCTGTATCTTATTTTGTCTGTTACTGTTTTTCCCTTGTCCCTATTAGAAAGTCATGTGCCCTCGACCCTGAACTTTTTCTTCTCTGCTGGTCAATAAAGCTTAGCTTTTGACACCTTCAGTGACGTTAAATACTGCTTTACTGTGCAGGTACTCACAAACATCAGGGGTAGATAAGCAGAGAATAGTCAGTTACTTGTTTCTGTAGGGTGAGAGTGCCAAAATTTGCAGGTTACCCACACAGACAATGAAAGTCTCCCTCCATTACTCCACAGGTCAACTATTAATCATTAATGGTACAGAGTGAAGGTTTTAAAGCAGGATAAGTCTGCCACTGTGGTACCTGGGTAGTTTTACACTGTTTAAAAAAATGAGCACAGGAGAAAAAAAATCGACTGACTTTTTTCATCTCGATCCCTTACCTCATAATTTAGTAAATTAATCCTTTCAAGTTTCAGACTTAGTAATGCATCATTTCAAATAGCACAGCACAGAAAAATAATGGAGTTGGTTTTCATCCCCTTAGATTTTGTGGACCAATCAATGCCTCTTCTGTAAAATTTTGGTTTGGACTTTAGTTAGGATTTTGCTTAAGGAAGATTTTTTTTTTGAACTGATAAGAGCCTCAGTGCCTAGCCTTGAGTTTCTGATGTTATTGTGGGAGTTGCCTTCTGAGTTGCAAGAACAGAGCTGAGATTTCTGAGTTGTCTTTCCAAATCTCTATACCCAAAGCATTTATGTAACGATCCAACACAGGATTGGTTTAATAAGTTCTGCAGTTCTCTTTATATTAGTGTAAAGTTGATACCTGTAATTTGATGTTTCATACTTTATTGTCCACTTTTCTTCTCTGGCTGTCTAGAACAAATGCTTACCTAAATCTGCTTGAGAGAATACATGCTTCTGTGTCTGTATTTTCATGAAGTTTTGCTTGAATTTGTCTTACATATTACCCGTTTCTGTGAAGGTGGTAGCAGATCTTAATTGTTTACAGTAATACTGTTTTTATTAAGTGGTTAGATTTTGTTTCATGGGTTACAGAGGATCACAGAATAGCAGAAGTTGGAAGGGACCTCAGGAGGTCATATCTCTCTTGTACTGAGGAGCCCACAACTGGACACAGCACTCCAGGTGTGGCCTCTCCTGTGCTGAGTAGAGGGGAAGGGTCACCCCCCTCAACCTGCAGAGAAAACCTAAGAAATCTCATGACCGCAAGAGGAAGAAGAAATATTGAGAAAAACGCATTGTGGTTTGTCCCAAGTTGTTTCTTTTTGTGGAGAAACAGCTAAATGAAAAAAAAAAATGTTTAATTTTATCACCTTTCTGCAGTTTCACACAGACCTATTTTATATATGCATACATATATATGTATACATTTTCATCTGAAATACAGTAGAGCTTTCTTTTTCCATGGGGAATGTGCCTTTTCTTTTAACACCTAGGGTATGTGTATGCTGAAGGTGATGAAAAAAATAAAAGGTCCCAGTTTGTCTCTGTTAAACTCTGTTAGTACTGAAAGGAAGGCTGTTTTGAACTTGGATTCAGGATTCCAGCTGGATAGTGCAGGAAAGCACAGGTTGACATTAATTGATTAATTAGTTAAAATCCAATTTGCCTTATCTTCTCTAGTATGGTAATCCATTTTTAGCTAAACAGAGCTAAGACTATATAATTTTTGCAGCAGGTAGTGTCCCAAGAATTATTGCTGACTTTGAGAACACGCTAAGAATATTTAAGTTCTGCTGGACTCAATAGAAGAACTAAAAATCTTCATGGTGCTGGTGACCAGCTTTGGCATGAGATCTCTGTTAGCAGCCTTCTGGCTATGCCTTCTCTTGCTTCACTTGTCAGAGGTTGTTTGTGTATAAATGAGGGTGACCTGTGAAGGTGAAGTCAGGACAGAGATTCCCTCAAGGCTGCAAATGGTGCGGGTCAACAAAGAATGTTGTACAATCCTACAAAGCCTAAAAATCTGTTGTGAAAACAGACTTCTGCAGGTCTGTTATTATCTGAGAGCAGACTGTCAAAATCTTTCTTTTAGATGGTTTGCAATATCAAATGAGAAAAGGCCAGGGGAAATCCATGTCAAGACGGTAATTTCTGACTGTCTCATTACTAATAGCAATATAGAAAAACAAAGCCAGAATGTGACCAGCTGGAGAGCTGACCTAAAAACTACTTACGTAGTTGTCATGGAGGACAAGCAGTACTGATCCATACATTAAAATGCTAGCTGTGTATGAAGGTAAGTCAATTGTGGAACATAATCAGCCTCTAATTCTGACACAAGGACAGCAGGAAACTTCATTAGCTCCAGGCTCAGAGGTTCAGTTCAGTGAGACTCTGCCTTGAAACCAGCTGCCAGGTGGAGATAGCCCCACAGTTTTAACTTTGGTTCAGTTCAGTGAGACTCTGCCTTGAAACCAGATAGCCCCACAGTTTTAACTTCGGGTTTGCAAAGCTAGAGGTGGTACCGTTTCCACAGTGAACTGCTTTGCCTCAGGATCACCCTGAAAAAGCTGCAGTGAAATCTGTCAAGTAGCATCGCACCGTTGGTTTTGATCAGAAGACATCAAGAATTTCACCCTGTATTGACCTTTAAATGGCAAAAACGTGCCTTTGTATTAATCTTCACAATCTGATGGAAAAAGATCCCTGTCCAAGGGCATTCTGTCCCTCCCCCATGCTGAGATACGAATGTATCTCAGGGTCATGCTCGTATCTATAGAATTGAGTCTTGTCTTGTAGATAAATCAGTGAAAGTTTAACAGCATGTGTTCGTTACACATGATGTATCACAGTGATACTGCTTGATTTAGTATCTTGTGTGAAGCTCACCAAATATATTAAACCACAAAGTCATTTTAAAATAACTGTTCTTTGAATTGTGATTCCCTGAAATATTCATGTGACTTTTCACTTGGCTAAGCAAGGACAAACTCTGAAGATGCATCTTCTGGAGAGCACAGGCAGGTTACCCGTTAGATGTTACATATTCTCTTTGAAACCAGGAGAGTGATTTTTCCCTTCAGTTTTTGACTGCAGTTACTATGGTGATTGAGCTCTTAGATGTGGTGAAGTGATGTCACTTCACCAGCTAAGACTGCAGGGGAGGGAAGAATTAGACTTGATTCCTGGCTTTGTTGCTTCTGTCACTGAACTTCTATTTGTCAAGCATTTAACAGAGGCTTCTTCAACAATATTTAAATGATACTGAAATTCTGTGGGTTGCAAACTTTGCTTGCAGAATGAAACAATGCATAAGTTCTATTCTAGTTAAGCTTCCTGCAGAGTATCTAGGGCAGGTGTTTATGCCAGAGAAGCGTCTGGCCAATTAGGTTGGATCTGAAGGTACAAGGATGAAGGGACAAAATTTAACGTTATGTTAGTGGCCAGAGTGCTCATTTTAAATTTGCTGACAAGGTGGATGAAATCATGAGATAGGAAGATTAGATAGTGTATAAATGATGGGAGCAGAAAAGACATCATGAAATTACATATCCAATGGGAAGTTATTTAAGGATGAATCAGTAGCTTGCTTAGCCTGGAGAGGGGTATGATTGTAGCTTCTGTTAATGTGTGTGCTTCATGTCTGTGCATGGATGGCCAGAATCAAATTCAGTAAACCAGCCACGTCCACAGCATATCAGGTTTACCAGGAGTGTGCAGCTGGTGCTGTGGCTATCTTGTAGATCTGACACATTTCAATGTGTTTGGCCTGTAGTTCATTTGCTGCACTACTGTAATGCACTAGTACAGCAAGCATTTCTGGGTGCGCTGAAGTCTGGTCAAAAATAGTGTTGCAAATAAACCTGAAGATGCTTGGGAAATTTGCAGTTTTGCAGTGTTGCTGACACCGTTCTAATCTATAAAGGTTAGGAAAATAGCACATCGTGGGTGATGACTGACTTCATCACTGTGTAAGCTTGTAGGATCTGTGGAGGGTTGTGTCTCAAACTTAGCTAGATGTCTTGAAGCATGTAGCAGTTCTAGTTTTATAGGTGAAATTTTTAACCAACACTTGTGTTTTGTTTATTGATGCATAATTCATTTCTAATAAATGGAAAAAAAAGGAAAGTTACGAAAAATCTGTTAGGTGCTGCTCAGTAGCAGGAAAAACCCTTTAAGTACAGGTGCAGGTTGGTAACAGAATACTAGTATGCAGTGTCTAAGGTGGTCATTGGGTGTTAATATCTCTGGAAGGTGATGTGGTGTTAATATGAACATTTCCTTAAAAATTATTAGATCTTTAAAAATTAATTTTAGGACTGCTTTGCTGAATGAAGAAGCTTTTCATCCCAGGTATCCATTTTTTTTCCAGTCGTGGCAAGAGCAACTCATTTAAGTAAAATACAAGACTGGGAATGATCTGGAAGCATAGATCAATTCTAGTGATATTTTGAAAAATGTTAGTGTGTATAATCTCAGCTATCCCTGCCCACAATAATAGTAATAATAAAAAAAAACACCTGTGGGAGTGTGTATGAGTGATAGAAAGTAAGAACTAAGACTGTAACTGCATTCTGACAGTCCTCAGTATGGCCACAGTCTCTCACAATTTCAGGGGTAATAATTTAAAAGAAGAGGAAGAGAACAGAAAGCCTTTAACCCCTGAACTCAGAGAACTAGGTCTCCATCTACTGTGTTCCATTTTCCTAGACAAACCCACATAACATATTTCCTCAAATGACCACCAGATATTCTTTCTGAGGTTTACCTCTTACTAACTCATAAATTACCAGTTCTCTTTGCCACACATTGCCATGTAGATTAGCAGTACAGTTTCTTGAGGAAATAAGGTTTCATCATCGTTAACATTTGAACTTGTTCATACATCCAGCTTTAGGTACCTACATTAGCTGGTAAATTTAATAGACTGATCTTTGTCTAAGTTACTTACATATGCAATAGAAAGAGAAGACTAATGCAGCACATGGTATAGAGCACCTAAATCGGGCTCCTGCTCTGAACTGTCCTCCAGAAAAGCCTCTTTCCTTTAAATCAAAAGTCAAACAGGAGATCAAGGAACACTCCCTTCTTAAATGAAGCATCATTTAGCAATAAAATATTGTTCTCTTGTTTGACACTTGTTCACTTGTATAGGAACAAATAAAGGAATCAGTGCTCCCCAACCAATCAGCTAGCATGGCTGACAGTTGTGGAGGAGAAGTATTTAATAAACTAAACATCTTGGGGATCAAGTACAGTGTTTGTGCATATCTGTTCTATTTTCATACTGTAACTATTAATCTCTGTGGTTAGACTATGTGTAAAGGGCAGAATCAGGATGCATTACAGATTTTAAGAAGTCTTTTTTTGCTTCAGTGGCTTTAGGATCAGACTCTACATGAGAGTAGGATCAGGTGCAACATGTTCCAGAAAGTTGCTGCTAAACAATACTATTTAAATAGCATTGTTCTGTTCCAGTCATTAAATCCAATTAGGCTTGAGAAGAAGTGAATTTGGCCTCTCAATGTAAATGATGTTATTCTATTAGTTCTATTAGCTTTAATTATGCTGCAATACATGACTCTCACCACAAACAAAATAATCCCTATTAATTTCATATTTTTTACTAACTTTGAGTAAAATTACTAAAGTGTGAAATGCTGTATTCAAGACACTTGAGATTCAGCTGGTGTAGATGACTGGTTTTGCTGTGATTTCATTTAATATGGAATGCAGCTTGGAGAAGATTGTCATTGCTTTTTGTTTGTTGGTCTTGATTTTGCAGTCATCAGTGCTTGAATGTGTAAGGACTATATATTCAAACATCTGCTTCATCCTCCTTTCTTCTGGCTGACTGTGACGTGCCCATCATCTGGTCAGCGCTATTTGCTGTTGTGTTATAGACCTTGCAAAATAAAGATTCAAGATATCTGTATAATTCAAGGGGAGGGGAGAGTCCTGTTTTCTGGCACATACTGTTAAAAGCAAGCATAACCTCAGCCTTGACCCCTGATTTCAGGATGTGCATTTCACTCGGGTTTATAAATTGTATTTGAGTAATCTTTAGTATGTTGTTCATGCAAAGAGCAACTGTGGCTAAGCAAAGGTGTAATTAGTCACCTGGAATTATAAAGACTCTCTAAAATCAGAAATACTTCTTAGAATATTTTAAGATGCAAATATCATTCTTGAATTAATCTTTCTGCTCTGTCTTCATAGTAGCATTCCAGTTATTAATGAGTAGCAGAGTTCTCAGGTTTTCATTTTTTCCTTCATTTTTCTAGGTTATTCAACAGAGAAACGAGGAATGTGACCACATTCAGTTTTTAATTGAAGAGAAAGAGTCCAAAGAAGAGGACTACTATGAAGACCTTGACAGATTTGAAGAAAATGGTACCCAAGAGTCTCGCATCAGTCCTTATACCTTCTGCAAGGCCTTTCCTTTCCACATAATATTTGACAGAGATCTGGTGGTTACGCAGTGTGGCAATGCTATATACAGAGTCCTTCCACAGGTTAGATGATTCTCATGCACGAAAAATCATAGAGATGCCTAATGCTAGATGCTTCACAGGTTTATTTTAAATATTAATAAAATAGATTTAGGATTCTCTTTCTAAACAGCATTCTTGTGTAACTGTATAACATTTATTATATTGTGCTCCTCTTGTTTGAAAAAGGACTGTGAAAATAGCCCTAATTCTAGAACAGCTGTTTCCTTATGATCATGTCCATGTGCAATAATAGAGTAAGCTTGAGCAGAGAAAACCTGATCAGCCCCACAATTCAGGTGTTAGCTTGATACCCAATTCTTTCTTATAGCTCACTCCCAAGATACATTTGCTATGAAAGTGGCAGATAACTCTTTAAAGTGGGTGTGAGACAGTCAGTGAAGCTTGGCCCGGGGTTCAGAAAATGGTCTTGCCCATACTACTTTATAGTCTAGCAGCAGGTACAGATGGTAATGCCTTCAAATACTTAAGCTGTCAGATGTACAATAACTGAAGAGCAGAATAACAGAAATTGTGGTATACTTTCTTGGCTTGTGCATCAACAGCATCAGTATTAACTAAGATGAGCCAAACTATGCTTGTGATACATATATATGCGTGTTCTGAACTGAATGCAGCTGCTGCAATTTCCTCTGGTTATTTACAGTAAAAGAGTACTCAGAGGTCCATTTAATGTTATGTATTCTGTATATGAATAGGATATCTCAGTTCTTGCCTGAAAGAACTGACAGTGTTACTAAAAATAAGCAACAGGTAAAAGCAGTAATATGAGAGAAGCAAAAGGTAAGACGATGAAAACATCAAATGATCTTTACAATTATGTAGGCTAATGTTTCTGAATCATTGACATGTTTTTTAAATGCAATTTTATGTTATTTGCTTTTTCCTGCAATTTGGTTTTGGTGATTTCTCTCTGAATTTTTGCAGAAAGATTTGAAAGAAGAGCTTTGTAAGTAGCTCTGCCAGGTTTTTCCCAAGGGTGTTCACTGAACAGCTATAACTAATTATTCAGCCTACTGAGGATGGCTATCAGAATCCTTATTATCAGAGCTGATGCTTTGGAGAACATAGCTTATTGAAAAGGGAGTTTGAAGGAGGTCACTTAGGAAAACACTGGAAAGCTTTTTTTACTGTAGAGCGGGAACAGTTTAACAGATAACAAATATGATAGTCTTAACACAATTTTACAAAGTCATCTTGCAGACTAAAACTGCAGTTTGAAGTCAGTATGCTTCTGATGTAAAATCCTTAATTTAAAAACCTTGTGTTTTAATGGACAAATGCATAAAGTATATATGCTCTTCCATTCAATATTGTCATGTAAGCAAATTGAATATAATTACTTCGGGTATATTTTTATTATAAAACATAACAATCCTTTTTTTTTCTTTTTTTTATTATTCTAGCTGCAGCCAGGAAATTGCAGTCTGTTGTCAGTTTTCTCCTTGGTCCGGCCTCATATTGATATTAGTTTCCATGGGATCCTCTCACATATCAATACAGTCTTTGTACTGAGGACCAAGGTAACTAGAGAATATTCACCTGGCTTTTCTTTAAGTAAGTATGCTTTGGAGAGATAAGAAGAAGTGCTGAAAGCTCAGAAGTCTTCAGAGAAAATTCTTTGCACAGTAGTACGCTCAGTCCCTTTTGAGTCTTGAGCCAAGAAAAAGTTACAGGTGTGAATTCATCTGTAGCTGTTAAGTAGAATGCTTTATAGGAGTGGTGAAGTAGTATATGTCATGTCTGATGCTTTCTTTGCAAGGGTCCAACCCATTATATGGCATTCTATCAAAGTAAATGTAGCAAGGCAATTACATTTACTTTTCCTTCATAACAATATGGGAGACAAATATGAAATGTGTTCCTCCTTGGGCCCATATATTCATACACAGTTCCATGTTCTTTTCTCTAGAGAGAGCAGGGAGAAGGTGGGCGATATGAACGAATGTAGAATATAGATTAGCACCTACTACATCAGGGAGCCTGTTTATTTATAGGAAACTGTATCCTGAGAGAAAACAAAATTTCTTAGAGATGCTCCCAGGCACAAATAGAACTTAATAGAATAGGCAATACTTTTGTCAAACTATTGTTAAGAAATGATGCAGAAGAAAGCAATAAGTTATGAACATGAACGTAAAGAAAGATACCATACTTTGTATCACAGTATTAAAATACGGGTAGTGTGTGGTGTTCAAATGATAAATTAATTGGGTTTTAATGTAGGTTGTAACTCTGTTTCTAACATTCTAAGTGCCTTCACAGTGAAGGCGCTTAGGTATGTGGCCTGGTGTGTAACACATGTATCATTGCCCTTATATAATTGTGACTTTTCATCACCAGGAGGGGCTGTTGGATGTGGAAAAGCTAGAGTGTGAAGATGAACTGACTGGCACAGAAATCAGCTGCTTACGCCTGAAAGGGCAAATGATCTACTTGCCTGAAGCAGACAGCATTCTCTTTCTGTGTTCGCCAAGGTACTTTAGACCTTAAGAGTTCTATAATACTGATTTTCCCTTTACAATTACTAATTTTAAGAATACTTATGAAAGTAGTACTACAGAGATTAATTAGTTCAAGTATTGATTTCATTGCTTTTGATATGTTTATACTAAAGAGGGAGGAGCATTTAAACATCAGAACTTGACTGATTATTAAATAATTCAATGTAAACATTGGGATGCTCTGGCTCAGTTTGTACAAACAGGAATTCCTCATGATTCCATGATTTCTGGTAAGTTCTGTCCTTTTGTTTCTTACTCCAAGAGTGCTAAGAAATAGCACAATGATTTGGTTTACTATGTGGATTCATATATTTTTGCAGTAGTTTTAATGTTACAGAGCAGTAATGATTATCAAGAAGAGGTTGGAATGGGGGATTGAATGGAGAGCTTCGCTTCTTTAGTTGAGAGCATGTTGAGCTAACACATCAGATTACACAGTTATGATATGTTAATCTCCTGTGTAAAAGGGAGAGAGTGGATGAAGGCAGAAAGGGAAGAGGCTACTGTAATCTCACTTTTATTTGTGCACTGAAGTATGTACATTTGGCAAGTTCACGGAACTCATCAGTGAGAATTCTGCATTTAAATGCAAAAATCAAGATCCATGTGTTAAGGTGAATGAACACAAATGCGGTATTTCATTGAAGGGTTATACTGTACAGCTCATCACAAGTTCAGAAGCATAATCTTTCTTCTCTAATTCAGCAGCCTCTGCTGTTCATTTGAGTTTGAAACGCTCCTTTGGCAAGTTTAATGGTACCCGTATTATTATATTTTTCATCACATTGCAGCGTTATGAACCTGGATGATTTAACCAGAAGAGGTTTGTATCTGAGTGATATTCCATTGCATGATGCTACCCGTGATCTGGTTCTTTTGGGAGAGCAGTTCCGAGAGGAATATAAACTGACTCAAGAGCTTGAGATCCTCACTGACAGACTGCAGCACACACTGCGTGCACTGGAAGATGAAAAGAAAAAGACAGACACGTAAGAACCAAGTCCTTATTTTGAGCTGAAACAGTCACAGAAATACATTATTTATAGCTACCTTCTTCAAAAAATTACAGAATCTTGGAAGGAATATAAGAGAGATTCAGGGCTGTTAATTTTGGAGTCAAGAAAAATCATTTTACTTTGACTCCTTGTAGGGTATTTCTTTATTTAGATTGTCAAATGTCATCTGCAGTCTAGGCTGTTACAGGCACAGGTGTTTTGATGGTTCTTTCCCTGATAAGGAAGGTTATGGGAAGCAAACTGACAATCCTTGTTTTGTGAATTACCTGCATCGGTAGTTTTGCAAGCTTTCTTACATGCAGTCCCTGTAGCCAAGATGAATTTGATGAATGCCCAAACGCTACTATTTGACAGAATTCTGTAAACCAGCTGTAGACCACTTTGTCTTTCTGGACTGCCATGCTCAGATGTTAATAGAACAGAAAAACCTATCTTATAAGCCTCAAAAATAGTCTATGTAAAGGTAAAGTTTTACAATAGGCTAATGCTCTGAATTTGATTTTATAGTTACTTCTAGAATTGGACTCAGGGCTATCTAGATAATACTACTATCTACATATAAGTACATAAAAATAATAAAGTATATGCATTGGGCCCCAAATCCATTTCTACAGGTAACTACAAAATCAAATTCAGAGCATTAGTCTATGGCAGCTCAGCTCAAGGACTACTGGCAGGTAAATTAAACAAAAGTTTGTGTGACAAGCAGTGTGGGGTTGATGGTTGACTGTTGTTTATAAATATTAGTTCCCATCTCTGTAATAGAAGAATTTCTTGTGGATTATACTTGTTTAGTGGTAGAATTAACATTTGTTGTGCTATGAATTCTATTGGCATATTTTTTTTTCTGTAGTAGATTAATGGAAATTATTGTAAAAAGACTTGAAAGGGATGGACGGAAGAGTTGGAAAGAAAAGAAGCCTAAAAATATTTTTCTGTTCATTCCTGTTGACTTGCTTTATAAAATCATTTTATCTTACGGAATTCTAGCCACCTTGGCAGCCCCTAGAGCAGACAATGTCAGTTAATGTATCATGTGCCAAAAGTATTCACTAATTATAACTCATGCAGTAGTGAACTTGCTAAAAATGCAACTAATGAGGGTTTGTGCGGAGGCTGTGTACAAAATGATGCTCAAGATTTGTGAAACAGTGAGAGATTTTCAGCTTGCCCACTTAGCTTGTTTAAGGAGGGAAATGCACCTTAAGTTCACAGTTAGAAAATTGAAGGAATACACATGAGAGTAGGGTCAAGCTCTCTGTGTGTGATTTGGATTTTATTTGTGTAATTTGTAATATGAACAAGTGTTAAATGTCATACAGACTATTAATTAAAAAAACACACAATAAACCCTAAAACAACAGAAGAGGAAGCATTTAGTAATGCATGAACTGATCAAAGTTGGAAAACTGTTTAACGTCTTCATGGCCGTTTTTGGAGTTTTTATGATTCTGTGAGCAGAACCAGATTATATGAGCTGAGGATATGGCAGAAATGCTTAAGAGATAAGCAAAAATTATCCAAGACAGTATTAACAGATCATGTCAGAATTATCAGTAATATATGCCTCATTTTGTTGGTAATTTAGATATATTAATGTGTGTTTGAAACGTCATGGCTTTAGGTATGCTGATGTAGATCAGTTCCTGCTTCCCAAATAACATATTCTTCCGTAAACATCTTTTATATTGCTCTTTGATGATGCAAGTATATTATAAACCCTATGGGAGGAACTAAGTTAATATTTGAAGAGTGCTGATGTAAAGACCTTTTTCCACATTCATTCTGTTTTGCTTGTGCCTTTCTTTTCTTACATGTTTAGATTACTGTACTCTGTTCTACCACCGTCAGTGGCAAATGAGCTGAGACACAAGCGTCCTGTTCCAGCCAAGCGGTATGACAATGTGACCATTCTTTTCAGTGGCATTGTGGGATTCAATGCCTTCTGTAGTAAACATGCCTCTGGAGAGGGAGCCATGAAGATTGTTAATCTCTTAAACGATCTTTACACGAGATTTGATATTCTGACTGATTCACGAAGGAATCCATTTGTTTATAAGGTAAGCAGAAGATTTTCAAAGTATTTAATCTGTGACTATTCAATAATTTACTATCATGTCACTCTTTTCCATCCTTTGGATTTTAGGCTTTTTAAAAAAAAAGTTATGTTCCCAGTCTTTGAACTGTGTTACCTAATACTACATAGCTAAAGAAGAGTATGTTGTTTATCTCTAAATGTGTGAAGGAACATAAAGGGCTTATTTCTCAGCAGGATTTCTGCACAGTCACCCATTAGGGGATGTATAAATCTACTTTCACATTCAGGAGGTATCAACACTTATGCAAGCCATTTGTGGTTCTGCTGACCCTGTGCTTTAAGCTTTTCAGTCACATATGTGGGTTTCCTGGTTGTAAATTATAACTTATTATTCAGTTATTCAGTGTGAATTTCATTCCTTCGTTAGGAATGAGGTGTAGTTGCAGATGCTGCTGGTAGCAGGTAGATAGCTTGAGAGACGTAGAGAGATATATATATATATATCATATATATATGTACATGTGTATGCTTGTGTGTTTATATGTATAAGATTAATTCTGAGCTTTTACTAGAAGTCAATTTTATGTCCTGTACCAATTGAATCACCATAGTGCTCAGTTTCTACAGAAATTCAGAAGACCCCAAAAGAGAGGCTCAAATTCACACAGTCACAGTGTCATTTTAATTTGTTACATTCTGGGCATGCAATAAATTCTCTTAAATAACAAGCAGAGATGATGGGAATTAGGGTGATTTGAATGAAAGAGAAACTATTCGAAGGGAGAAGCAGTCTTGAAGGAAGGACTATGTCCATTCTAGTACTTTAAAGCCCATGATAATAAAGTAATGGAAAAATATGTATCTTGATAGGTGGAAACAGTTGGGGACAAGTATATGACAGTGAGTGGTCTACCAGAGCCTTGCATTCATCATGCACGATCTATCTGCCACCTGGCATTGGATATGATGGAAATAGCAGGCCAAGTTCAAGTAGATGGTGAGCCTGTACAGGTTAGTAAACATGTGGGCTTGAATGAAGAGCCCATTCTTTGATATGATGATAATGCTTTGAAATATGATAATACTCAAGTCCTGGCCTATGGAAGCTTTGTTACTGTTAGATTTTGAGACTGATATCTGCAAATAATATGAAGAGTCGCCTGTAGATGTGACGTGCAGTTCCCAGACCTTAAAATCTAATTATTATGCTTAACCTTTTAAATGACTAAATTAGGTCCACATCCATTTATGGTTGTTTTCCCATCATTTCAATCTAAAATCAACAGATTCCCATTGCGCATCAAGCACAATTCATTGAGTCTTCTTCATCTCAATGAACAGAACAATAATATTCCCTCACTGATATTTTTGATCACGCTTCAGATCCTGACATCAGCATGAGAAAATATTGCATTAAAAAGTACAGTTCCATAGGCAATTATGGCAATGATTAATGGCAACAGTGTGTATTAGAGGAAGTTCACTCAGTGTGGGATTTTATGAAGATATTGGGGCATTAAAACAGAACTAGGGAGGCTGCATTGACCTGTCCTCATCAGAAGGCTGTGAGAGCAAAATAAGTAATGAGTGTGATGCATATTTCTATTTACATGATTGTTACTGGTCTAACACCTAGCTTAGATCTGTGTACTTCACTTTGTCACTGGGAAAAGATGTGAGAAGGTTTGATTTCAGGCTTTACGATAACTATAATGTGCTATAAGAATGAGCTTCTCCAAACCCCTGTCCTATCTCTTGAGCTTTAAAATGCAAAATACCATGATGTTTCTTTTTTTCTTGACCTACATCATCCATTTCTGCATCTTCTGAGTGTTCATTAAACACAGACCTGCAGAGTATGCCTCTCTTTCCACTTTTTTTAATTTCACAGTACATAATAGCAGCATGGCATTGTGAATGCTGGAAGAAATACGGAGTTTGTTCTTTCATGTGGGAGCTAGAGCCATGACACTGCACTAGGATAAAAAAAAGTGACACAAAACACAAAATGAAAGGCTTTGAAGAAGCAGGAGTAGCACACTGAAAAAATAAACTCTTAGTAGATAGAAATGGCATAATATCTGTATTTAGTCAGAAGCATCAGATTGGTTACATTGACTCTGAATATTTGAACTTTATTTTTTCTCTAAAGATAACAATAGGAATCCATACTGGTGAGGTAGTCACAGGTGTCATAGGCCAAAGGATGCCACGTTACTGTCTCTTTGGAAATACTGTCAATCTAACAAGCAGAACAGAAACTACTGGAGAAAAGGGAAGGATCAATGTCTCTGAATATACTTACAGGTAAGTGTTGCAGCATTTTTACTGGTGTTGACATCTTCAAAGAAATCACTTTGTCAACATAACATCAAAGTGTCTTTGGAGTTGAAAGTGACAGGACGCTTGCAAAACATTATTTAAGTACATGAGTTCTCATGAAACTGTATGGCAGACTGTATTTTGATATACAGTTATTGTTATGCAAATATAATAATGATTTAGAGATAGATTTGACTCTTCTGTTAATTTGCTCACATGACTGTAGCATGTTTAATATTTTATATCATGCGTGGCATGCATGCACAGTACATACATTTACATGTTTTCTCTTTCAATTTCAGGTGTCTTATGACACCAGACAATTCAGATCCTCAGTTCCACCTGGAGTACAGGGGTCCAGTTTCTATGAAGGGTAAAAAAGAACCAATGCAGGTTTGGTTTTTGTCCAGAAAGAGTACAGAGACAGAGGTATGACTAACCAGAGTGTAATTTTTTTTTTTAAACAAGATGTAAACATGACAAATTTAATCTAAACCACTGAGATCCATTTGCATTTGCAAAACTAAATATTCCCTAGAAAAAATGAAGTTTTGTACAACACTATTTCGTTAATGCATTTACTATCTTGACAGCCCATTGAAGTCCTTGATTATTTGTCTTTGCAGTTTGTGCAGTCCCTGAAAGAAATCTTTTGTATTTTAAAAAGGCCTTGAGAGAATGCCAAGTGTTTAAATATTTATATCTCCCTCTTCTTACGGATTTCTCTACTGTACTAGATTTCGCAATATAATGTCCATTTCTGTTTAGCTGACATGTCTGCTTATCAGCACTTCAAAATTCACCATTTGTTTTTTTACAATGAGTGAATAAATGTGCCTTCAAATATTTAGGCAACAGTCCAGCGACTACCTGCAGGCAGGTTCACACCTGATGTGTATGGTGGTCTGTTAACCCCAGAGGGATCTCCTTGTTCAGAGACTGTTGCATGATAAAGAGGTCTCGCTTTAGAAATATACGTGGTGGAAACTATTTTTTGTAAATGACATATCACCCTAAATCCCCTTCTCAAAATGATGTAGGGTAAAGCTCTTGAAGCACTGAGTGCTCTTTGAGTTTATGCCTCAGTTTCAGAAGTCTGGGTATGTATTAACCAAAATCTCATTAAAAGTCAATGAGATCTAGACTCATAAGTGTGCTACAAACTTAGACACTTAATCAGGTAACAGTACGCCAGCTGATTTGCCATAGCTGAGCAGGTGTGTACTTTCCACCCATTGCCAACAGGGAGAAAAAAAAAGGGTAAAAGTAATTTACATAGCTTGAATTTTGTCCTGAAGTAATACAAAGAGACAGAGATCTAAGCTAATGTATTTAATCTTAAAAATACACTTGACTAAAATAGTGAAAATCATCAGTTATCTTGGCTGAAATAATTCTTGTAAGTCACAGGAAATTAATTACACGTCTGAATGTGCTTCTGGAAGTGAAATTTAGGCTGTTAAACTGTTTGGGCTCTTTAGGAGATGTAATCTAGATTTATAAAACACTGGTACCCAAGTATATGAATACTGACTTTTTAATGATAACTCCCAGTATTAACCCCCAGTATTAAACTTCAGGGGAGAGCCTGTACTTTAACTCTGCTGAAGTCTGTATTTTAGTATATATTGCTTACAATAATACTTTGGGTGCCACTTTTGATAATACTTTTCTGGTTTTATTCTATAGCAAGATTAACTATAAGTTCATATGACTACCATTCTTTCAAATCTATAGTTGTATTTAAAATATATTTTAATTAAACAGCTTTCACTTTTTTCTGCATTATAAATTATGTCCTATCATTTGTAGCAGGGCACATTGTAATTTTAAATGTAAAATTTCAGAGGCATACTGAGTCAGGTGGGTATTTTCCTTGTTTCAGTCTCACATATGTTTACTATGAATATAGGATTCAGATAGTTTAGAATTTTAAATATTGCAATTTCCTTTTAGAGATCTTGTACAACAGGTGGTTTTGTTAATCCTCACAGCAGTCCTGAGAGGTATTTGCTGATACTATTATTTAGTAACCGAGCTTTGTAGAGAGGGACATGGGGCAAAAATAAACCTGACAGAAAAATACTGTCAGCCTGATTTTCAGGAGCGCTTAAGGCTCACAGTTTAAGCACACTCAGAAAGTCTTTCTAATTTTTGTTAGTTTTTGTTAATTCTGAAATTCAGATATACCTGTAGTTCTTACAGATAAAAGGACTTCTCCCATCACAGGTCTCTCTCCTAAATTGTAGTAAGTTTGAGAGAATAGGAGACTAGAAAGATACATTCATGTGGCAATTGGAACTGGTAATCATTTTGTCAGAGGTGATTTTGAAAAGTGAAAGACTATAATCCTCTAACCTTTCAATTCTTTTTCACTCCTTGCACTATGTCATCTGCCATACACAAAAAGATGCACTGAGCTTTACTCCGTTAAGATTTTCTGAACTGTTTGCAGTTTCTCTTTGTCTTGTGAAGGTATTCTTCACGTTATTTCTGGCACTTTATAGGCTGTACATAATAGTCGTAATCCAAAGCGGAAATCACATAACCAACTTGTTATGTTTGATTACCTTAGAGTAATAGCTTTGCTTTAGGCAAGGGTGTAGTTTTGGTTTTCTTTTCAGAATCTTTTTCTCTCTGACCTTTCAAACACGTACACACGTTAATGTATTATCACATGCAGTACCGTTCATAGCAATAAATATGGCATGTTAACGTATATTCAGAAACTGTATAGTAAACTTCCTGAAAGGTCATTCCAGAATATTGCAAGGAGTGGCTTATAGAGGTGAACATGAAAATATTTCTTAAATCATGCTGAAGATATTTCTGCTGATTATTCTTTTACTGTGAAGTTTTCTACCTCTAATATCTTTAAACCTAGGATAGATTCACATTAGTGATATATTCTCCTTTTCATTATATCCCTAGAGAGTGATTAGCTCAGAAACGCAAATCTATCAGCATAATATTTTACCCTGAAGCCCAGTAATTAATATATGGTGAGGAAAGAGGACAAAATGCTTACAGCTGGCATAGAGATGTGAAACCAAGGCTTAACATATGCTGTCTCTCTGCTAGGCCTGCAGAATATGAGATGGTTGGAGTAGCTCAGCATACCTCATACTTGGTTCCTAAGTCGGCATCTCTAATATCAGTGACCATGAGCAGTATTTACTTCTGAGAAAGACCTGATTTACAAGAATCAGTGTCGGTTTGGAGTGCCGTTCCTTTACTTTTTTCCACTTCAGATATCTCTTCCATGATACCATTACAGCAAAAATCAGAATTGCATCAGAAATATTCATGGAACAAAATCAACTGTGACCAATTACTCATTTTGCATCGGCTTGTTTGCATGTTGTAAGATTAATTATTACTATAATTATTCTTTTAACAGAGGTTCAGCTGCAGCTTCTGTCTTGAGAAACAGATTTTTTGTAAAAAATAAAGCTTGCAGAGAGCCTCCAATGTCTGGCTACAATTTCCATCATTCCCCACTTTCAAATGTCTTTCTCTTCTGCCCTGTCCCACATTACTGATGGGAACAAGTTAAAAGTATCTCAGTCAGAGCTGGTAGTTCATCATGGAATGTAGGAATCGTTACATTCCTACATACAACACCTATGAAAGAAATACATGCGTTACCTATGCTGTGTTTTATTATTTTTATTATTTACTGATATTGGCTGCAAGTTGTAAAATGTATTTTGTCACTGCATTGACCCACCATGTTGTTGCTTCAAAGAAAATCCCTTACTTCTCAAATTCTACTTGCATGCACTCAAGGAAACAAAGCAAGATGCTTTCTGAGCTGAGCGAAGAGGAAGAAGACGCTGGATAGGGTGAAATACTGTCTTCAAATAGGGTGCCAGGCAGTAAGGTTGAGTTATGGTTGTTATTTCATGTCATATCTCCCATTCCCATGCGCAGTACCATTGTCTTTTGCTCTGCTCCTGAAATCATACTCACCATTTTTCTCCAGGCTTGCTTGCTATGGGTTTTTTTCCTTAATGTTTGGTATTGTCGTATCTGTGCTATGAGCATGTATTTCAAGCTTTCCTTTTTTTGATACACATTTTTGCACGTCAGTCATGTGGCCCTTCCTACCACCAAGATAACACTGAATAAAATTTTGTAGTATGCACGCCACAACTAACCATTTAGATCTGATGCTTCACATCTTCATCTTCATCTCTGAAGTATAGTGGTTACATGAATCAGTGGAATTTCTGGAAAGATAGGTATTTCAGTTGTTGGGCAGAAAAATGAACCTAAAGAACTATTTTTAAAAATAATACCTAAAGCAGCATTATCAAAATTATTGTATAAATGTTGTTTATCAGATTTAGTTCTGCTATTACCATGCTTCCTATTAATTTTGTGAATAACACTTGATGCACTGTAAATTCCTGGTTAGAAAAAGGTTCCTCTTTTGATACCATCCTGCATTTTCCCTTTGTAGACACTATGTAAACATTTTCTATGTTGAAAGAGAGCAGTAGTTTGTCTGATACTGCCATTTGAAGCATGTGCCAATGTACTTCTACTGAAATGCTGTTCACTTGCAATGTATTTCTCATTGATTTATATTAACTAAATTAAGTTGTCATGTCAATAATAGGTTGCTGGACAATTTTAGACCACCTGTAATGCTTTGAATCTTTTCCGATGGAGCCCTCAGAATTGAAAGGCATGCTGCTGGGACGTGGTTGTCATGGTTGCCTTTTGGTTTGGTCTCTCTAATTTTCAGAAATGAACTTATTTTATTCCTTGGGAGGACCTGATAATATTCTAGGCATCATGGCATAATTAAGGGATGTAAAGCTTGTAAGGGGACATAGTGTCTTTTATCAGCTGATAAAGTTAGTAAAAGTAGACAAGGTTTCCGATGCATAGACCTTCCATAACTTCAACATACAGTGCATTTCTATGTGAATAATATCCATTCTTATCTGACTGATAGTTTCTGAATATTTGCATTAAAAATAGGATAGTGCAATTACTTTGTGTATAAAAATTCTCTGTATCTAGTATAACTTATCATCACAAAATATATATGTATAAATGTTTCATGTTAATGTGCAAAAAAAATTACAATAAATTATTTTTTCCACTGACTTACAGAAATTTGGGGATTTTGTTTTTGGTGAAAGCTGCATTTCATTGTTTGATACAAAACAAGTATGTTCTCCATTCCATAATTTGAAGTCCAACTTTAAATAATCTATCAAGTCATTATTCCAATGTTTGCAAATGCCCAAGAATCTCCCACATTCAGGTTAATGGATCACATCCTCAGATTAAAGTAGTGTTCAAAATGTGTAGGTTAATGCTCCAAAAATAGTAGATGAGGTCACAAAAATGCATACATTCCTTTGAAACTCTTAGACAATATTTAACAATCAAAAATGGTTAGTTGTCCACTTTGAGCAGGATGTACATTGCCAACCAAAGCTTTAGGAATGGGAAATGAAGAGGGGAAGCCACAAACATTCCTTTCCATCATCTCACTGTCGGACAGCAACGCATCCCAGCACTCCACGAGAGATCGCCCTCGCTCTAATAGGTAGACAACAGCAGTTTGCACTTGAAGTTGATCAAGCTTACCAAAGCTTTAGTGGTGACTCCTAAAGACATGGGATTTGTGACAGCTGTGTTGTGCATTGACATAATTCATGTAAATGGATGTGAAGTAACTGGAGTTTCTGTATCGCGCTTCAAGCTGATGGAAGGTGGCATGTCAGAATACTCAGATAATGCTCCGAGTTTATATTTTACCTTGTTAATCATTTCAAAGTATTAAAGCTCCTATTAAGCTACTGTGTAACATAACCAATTTCTTAAAACTCTAGAATAATAGCTCCTATACTGTGTTCATATCAGAGCTTTTTATCTTAAGGAAAGCAGTACAATTTAGGCATGTAACCACTTTTATTACTAAAACTGATCTTCACTTAACTGATGCATTCCACTACTAAAATTATACTTTGGTTAAATATTGCTGTCAGATAACAGTTAAAAACTTCTGCAGGTATTTAGTTCTTTTATGTGTGCTCTATTGCCTTTTATTTAACTACAGTGATTTACCTTTACAATAGAAGCTCTCTAGCTGAAACATGAGGCAGAGTAATTGCTAAAGTCTGTTTCAAAGGCGTTTACAAATGCATCTGTTTTAGTTCAGTATTTTTTGTAAAAAAGTGGAAACAAGGAGAAGAAAGGGGAAAGCAGCAATGAAATTGCAAATTACAGAACGCTTAGCTGTTTGTAATCTTCTGCAAAAAACCTGCAGCAATATCTGCTGTCTCCACCAATGGACTCTTTATTATTGCCAGGAAAAGGCTAATGTTCATTTTCATCATAAGGGTCGATGGGTCTTTCTGCCAATGTGACTGTTTTGGAGATAACGACAACCAGGGAATGTAAGAACAATTTTGTGATTATTATTCTGGGATGAAGATGTGTGCTCTCTGTTATAAAGGTTTTGTTCCAGACTATTCCACGTATCCAGCAGTCAGATTGACATTGCCTTTGTTATTGTTTTTTTGCAGAGGTGATTATGGGGATTTCAAGAGAGAGAGAGAGCAACTAGTACAAATTTTATGCTACAGTACTATTGTACTCTGGAGGAAAGCGATTTTGTGTGATGAGGGTCTGTGAACTCGCAGCAGTCAGCCAATGCTAGCACACATTTGTTTTTATCTGTTCATGTGCTGGACACCTCTGGCATGAAGCCTGTGTGGTTTTTTATATTGCAGGTTCTCAGGGTCATTCTAGCCTTCCAAAACTGATTTTACACTTTGATAAAGTGTGGTATCCTGTCTAGTGCTCAAACAACTGTCATTAAATTGATTAAAATGATAGAACTTAGCTGAGCGCAGACAAAAGACTGAAAGCGTTCATAGTCCTTAGCTGGTGTTAATCATAATCCTGAACTGAAAACCAATTAAGTCAATAGTCCTTGAGCCTTTGTTTAAAAATAATAACCAAACCAAAAAACCTCCACAAAAACTACATGGCCATAGTTTTCAGATGAGAAATAAAACTCTCTGAGTTCAGTATTGCTGGCTTTAGCGTCTGTGTCCATGTGAGCATAGTGTTGTAATGAACTGTGAAAAATCAAACCAGCTTCATAAATCTTACTGAAATATGCAATGTACTAAGTGTGAAGAAATGCACATCTATCTCTCACAAGTCCTAAACACTGTGTGTAAGGTTCCTGGAAAGAAAAGAAAGCAGGTTATGCCCTGTTATTTTCAAATGTTGTCTGCAAGTCAACTTAATAAATGGCAATTTTCATATGCAAATTTAAAAAAAAAATAAATTAGGAGGTTGAAGAGTAAGTATCCTTTTCCACAGAGGGCATAGTGAATCATTCAGAGATTTAACAGCCTGTACAAGAAACCAAAGCCTTGCCTTCTGTCACATTATAGGTGTTTGTGGGCAATTATATAATGATCTAGAGGATAAGAAACTTGCCCACAAATTGAGGTTATATGCCTTTTCACAAAGCCTTCCTTTCCCACATCATCCTGCTCCTCAGGTTTTAGAAATATATATATACATCTACACACATACCACACTTTCAACTTCTGTGTAGGCCACCTCTCTTCTTTCCTTGCTGCTGGGGCCTGTGTCCAGGGAAAAAGACGATGCTCGTGAGGCCTATAGAACAAGTGCATAATACTGCAGTAATCCTGATGAAGGCACTGTGTACTCTCCAGTCCCTGTCACTGCATTCCTTCTTTTCTGTTTAACATAAAATGTACGAGCAATCTTAGGAGCACAGCTGTTGGCAGAGAAGGGTACAGCTGGGACAGGAGGGGAACACCTGAGCTCCAACTAGAATGATGAAGAAGTGTGTCAGATTGCAAACATTTTTTTCTCATCTGCAGCTCATACTGTGTAAATTTAAGGTTTGGTGTATATACATTGTTAAACTAGAGATGTCAGTATTATTTTAAGCTATAATTAATTGTTTTATCATGGAGATGCCAAGAAAAAGTCAACTTTTATTTATGAAATACTTGTCCTAGGACAGGTTTTTCACTTACTCTCATTATTGGGCATGATTCATTTTCCTGCTGTGGTATGTGTGGGTAAACATTGACTTGTATTTTCAGTTAGAAAACACAGCACTACAGCTGGAGACAATCTCCATTGTCTCTTGCATTGCCAGGTATGTCACATTTTAACTAATTTTCCAGTAGACTGGAAGTTAGCAAATGTGACGCCCATTTACATGAAGGGCTGGAAAAAGGATCTGGGGAACTATATGCTTGTCAATCTGCCCTCAGTGCTGGGGAAGGTTATGGAGCAAATCATCTTGAGTGCTATCACGCGGCACATACAGGACAATCAGGTGATCAGGCCCAGCCAGCATGGGTTTGTGAACCTCAGGTCCTCCTTGACTAATGTGATCTCCACCTATGACAAGGTGACCCGCTTAGTGGATGAGGGAATGACTGTGGATGTTGTCTACCTAGACTTTAGTAAAGCCTTTGACACCATTTCCCACAGCATTCTGGAGAAAGTGGCTGCTCATGGCTTGGACAGACATACTCTTCGCTGGGTAAAACTGGCTGAATGGCCAGGCCCCAAGGGTGGTGGTAAATGGAGTTAAATCCAGTTGGTGGATGGTCATAAGCGGTGTTCCCCAGGGCTCAGTGTGGGGCCAGCTCTGTTATCAATGATCTGGATGAGGGGATTGAGTGTCAGATGACACTAAGCTGGGTGGGAGTGTCGATCTGGTCGAGGGGAGCAGGGCTCTGCAGAGGAACCTGGATAGGCTGGCTTGATGGGGTTGAGGCCAATTGTATGAGGTTCAACAAGGCCAAGTGCCAGGTCCTGCACTTGGGTCACAATAACCCCATGCAAGGCTACAGGCTTGGGGAAGAGTGGCTGGAAAACTGCTGTGGTGGTGTTGGTTGGCAGCTATCTGAATATGAGCCCAGGTGGCCAAGAAGGCCAACGGTATCCTGGCTTGTATCAGAAATACTGTGGCCAGCAGGAGTAGGGAAGTGATCGTGCCCCTGTACTCAGCACTGGTGAAGCTGCACCTTGAATAGTGTTCAGTTTTGGGCCCTCACTACAAGAAAGGTGTTGCGTTGCTGGAACATGTCCAGAGGAGAGCCACAAAGCTGGTGAGGGGTCTGGAGCACAAGTCTTACGAGGAGCAGCTGAGGGAACTGGGGTTGTTTAGCCTGGAGAAGAGGAGGCTGAGGGGAGACCTTATCGCTCTCTACAACTGCCTGACAGGAGGCTGTAGAGAGGTAGGGGTCGGCCTCTTCTCCCTGGTAATGGGTGATAGGATGAGGGGAAATGGTCTAAGTTGCGCCAGGGCAGATTTAGATTGGACATTAGGAAAAATTTCTTTACAGAAACGTTTGTCAGGCTCTGGAATGGGCTGCCCAGGGAAGGGGTTGAGTCCCCATCCCTGGAGGTATTTAAAAGATGTGCGGATGTGGTGCTTAGAGATAGGGTTTAGCGGTGGGATGGCAGTGTTAGGTTAATGGTTGGACTTGATGATCTTAAAGGTCTTTTCCAACCTAAATGATTCTATGATTCTGAGATTCTATGATTCTACAAACTATGATACTGCTGTATCGCATTTTTCTTGGCAGCACGGCACTGCAGCAGTAGGAAAGATTCAGTTCCATAGCCTATCAAAAAGAGCCAAAGTGAACCCAACACTTTAAAAGCCACTGATGCCTTTTCTCATTATGCTTTTTTCATTCCTGGCCTCAAAAGGCTAAAAACTCTCTAATAAATTGTTCAGAACAAACCTGCAAAATGAAGAGCTGCTCCAACATGGGGGACCACGCAGTAGCCAACCAGTAAGTCTGACTGGGTAGATCTTCACTGGCACAACTGCCAGTCCCCAGTTCTGATGTTGCTTCTTGTGTAATGGAAGAGCCTGCTCTGTGTCAGCTGACGTCATGTTTTCTAATTAAATGCTGCAGGACACTAATATTTTCTCCCCCTGTTGCTACAATAATACCAGGCAATCTATGTAGAATGTTAGAACAGTCTTGAAGAAAACAAACAGGATATCATATTAGAGGGTTGTGTCAGGTTTTGAAAGCTCTGCGAGGCTGTCGGGACAAAGCTGTAGCGATTGCTTTGCGTATGATCCTGCCTGAGAGGTACCTGCATGTCCCACTGTAATACCACCTGCGTAAAATACTCTCCATCGAAAAAACAATTTTAATTTGCTTTGTAAAACTGTAACAAAACAGGATGGAGGAACACAATTGAGGAAAGGAAATCCTACCTTTTCTCAGTTGAAACTTAAAGGGAGGCAATGAGATGGGTTGCTGAGCTGGTGTTAGTCTTGCAAAAAGTACGAGGCTTTTGTTCCCAAAGCCAGGACCTGCATCTGCTCCAGCTGGGGCTGCTGGATCTGCGCTCAGCCTGGCAGTGGACGCCATCTACTGAAGCACCACAACATTGTCAGAAACATTTTGATAAGACATCATCTGCTCAACGAGTCCGGGCTTCTCTTTTGTTGTTTGTTAATTTTTAGCAGGAAGAGTCATTTTTCTTGGGCAGCAACTCAAAACTGGTTAAAGAGAAAGTATCACATGCTATAAAACATTGGGAAAAAGTAACAGTAAGGCCTTGCTTTGCCCTGACCCCAGCAAAAAAGACATCAACAGTCTCAAACAGGTCATCCAAGAGTGGAACAGGAGCTATCTGAAGAAGAAATGTGTCTGTTTTGTTTGGGGTTTTTTAAATGGAAGTCCGTAGAAGAACATACTGTGAACTGGATAGTTTTACCCTATTGTGTTTTAATGTTTATTATCTGTTTATACATGATTAGAAGATAAAGCTTTCCTTGGAAAAGAGGAGCTAAATCACCAGCTGTGTGTTTGGTGCTGAGTTACTTTATGTTTGTTAGCCCATGACATGAACACAAACGCATTGCACGGTGTTCCTGTCGGGTGGAGGTTGTCTTTCTGTGTCCTTCTGGCTGATTGCCGTTGTCTTGGGCTGCCACCTCTACTGAGAGCGAGGACTACAATCCCGTTAGCCATGTTACAGGATGTAAGGGCTTGCAGCTAATACTCAGGAAAAACTCTCACGGGCAGGCAGCCAGTAAATTCTGGATTAAACAAACACACAGAGCACAGGGATAATGCACTTCCACAGATAGATCATGGCTGGAGATAATTCATAAGGCTGCAGATGTTTTGCAGAAATGAGGAGGAAGAAAAGGCAAAATTAATCAAAGAGAACCTGCACACAGTCTAGCTCTGGCTGCAAATGCTCAATTACCCTTCCTGCCCCACTCGCCAAATGCCGTCTATAACCGTGATAAACCCTCACTTGGAAAAGGAGAAAGGAGATGTCGGAGATTGTACCTACCTACCCAGTTTCAGTATATTGACCTCTGTGGGTTCAGTGACATGCACAGATGGCACACCACGTCACTTCCCTTTTTGAATGAGGACAGTGCCTCTGGAGGTGTGGATTTGGGAGCAGGCGGTGAGTAAAGCCCTCAGGAGGTGACCTGACGGTGGTGAGCGTTTCTGTCCCAGCGCTGCATAGGCACTGGGAAGAGACACTGGGAAGTTTGATCTGCAGTCACGGGGCAGAGAGTCTGCTGCCAGACAGGGAAGGGGCGAAGAGCTCACTGTGGTTGCAGGACTCTGCACCTCCAGGGTCTTGTCAGCTTCCCCTGACGTTGCCATGCTGGCAAAAGGCTACAGAAAAGCAGGTGGCCATCAGCCTGGAGGCAAGGGGCTTGCCTCGGGTGCTGGAGGCTTGCTTTGGGTTGGAAGTAGCAGGATCTTGCTGGTATTTGTTAGGGAAGAAGCACAGGTTCCCCTTGCTAGTTGTTGGCTCTGTCATGACTAGCAGCCACTTCGCTCTCTGCTGTGCCTGCAAGTACTCCTGTTTAGAAGATGAGGAATTAATCCCTGACCAAACAGGTGACTTTGAACGTGCACCCATTTGTGTACTGTACACTCTTGCATAGACTAGCGAGAGTGGCATACAGACTGCAAAAGCTGAGGTCAGCAGCTGTTGGAAGAACTTGCTTTCCTGAGGTACTCGATTCTCCTCCTGAGGAACACCATGGAAATAACCACTGCTTTGCTTTGGTCTCTGGAAGAAAAGAAACAGTCAATTTTGTTATGCAGGAAAATTTTTTTTTTTTAAGCGGTTGCTTCCTTCAACACATAACAATTAGTCAAAGTACAGAATTAGAGATATTAATTACCATTGCTCACTTTATAAGGCTGAAAAGAGGCTATCTGGACAAAAATGCTGGTTTAACAATCACATCTCTACCTCCATGAGAGGCTCAACCTGAGTTTTCACTTGAACCTTATTTCCTGGGGAATGGTCCCCAAACCATGCTGCATACCCATTGAGGGACACTGTCCTTTTGGTTCATTGGCTTTGTTTTCAGTAAGTGCTGAATTCTCCTCTTACCCCTGCCTGCCCTTGCCACCCCCAAGAAAATCACAAGCCTTTCCCTTCTTGACTTCTAATGCTGCGTTGGACTTCAGACATCAGTTTAATGTTTGTGGTGGGTTAATCTAATACTAGCGGTATTAATGTTGTTTAAAAACATACATCATGTGGTTTATTACATTTTACTTCAGGAATACACAAACCGGATCTTTTGCCTCTGATGGATATGTCGATACTTTGCATTGTAACAGCAGTCATGTGTAAAAGGATAACCGACCATTTTAAATGAAGATAAAATGTTCCAGTACCTACATAAGAAGTGGTTAAAATGCCATTGATCTTTGGTAACCTTTTTGGTAAGGATTATGTAACAACAGTGTTATGTTGTTGTATTTATCTATACCCCAATTCAATTCAAGACAAATGAGTTAAACTTTTCCCAAGCAGCACACAGTATTACTATAACTACAGGAAGCCCTTAGAAGAAAAGTCTCCTAGAAGCAACCAAAACTTGTTACAAAGCAGATCCTATTTTAAAAGATAATTGCTTTAATTGTTTAAGACTTGCAAGTCTATACTATACTACCACATCTTTCTACACATTTGATTTCGTATTTCATGGATAGTTTCTCACAGAAGATTTTTTGTGTCACTTCTGCTTGCATAGTGGCCAATTTTACTGCCCCCATGAACTTGTGGCAACTGCAACGTTGCTGCAAGACAGTGTTACCTTAGGGCATTACCATGATGCATTTATCTCGTTTGTTAATGGAATTAGTTGTCTGAAAGAGCTTGTCGGCACTTCAGGGGCGGCTTCTGTTGTGGAGTGCTCACTTCTCTGCTAGGAGTTTCCAGTTTCAACAGACCAACAGTATCACTCCTAATGCAGGGTAGTCCATTGTACACATCTATTTCTGTGCCTTATGTTTGTTTTGACCACAGCCCTCTGGTGAATATACAGAAAAAGTTCTGTTACGTGTTACTGAAGGTATCTCTGAATTGGAGACAGGATTGAAAATACTTGCAAAAAAAGAAGAATTAATATCATATTATTTCCAGACTGGTGCTCATACCTGGAGTATGCCAAAAACTAAGTCAGATGCTTCTGTTCTACAGTTCTGCCATCTTTGAACTACTGCACAGTCTTTAATGATGAGGATGTGGATAAACTGGATGGACTGACGTTTTCTGTTACAATTCCCTTTCCCTTCTATGCATCTTAATAACGCAGATATGAACTTTGGCTTGCATTTATCAGAATTGTTTTACTTGCTTACTGTACTTGAAAACATCCATCGGACATTAGTGTTACTAACCACAGTAGCTGGGTCGGGTTGGAACATTTCCTGCTCCTGAACAACAAACACACACTGGAAAACTCCCTGCCTGTGGAAAGAAAAACCAAGCAGCTTTCTTCTGGCTGATATGCAGCTAGGTGAATTCTATCAGTGCATGGCTTGGTGCAAAAAAAAAAATTTAGTAGCAATAGGGGAACAGGGACCTGGGCAGGAAATCACATGATGAACAAACAGCCCCCACCCACCGGCAGGCAAGCAGTAGCCATAAGCACTGCTGTGGCTTTTTAATTGATGCCTGTTTCCACCCTACAGGGGCAGGTGGAACAGATAATCAGGAGGCTGCAGGACAAAGGAGACTTGATGCTTCCTGAGCGTTAGGCCTGGTTTGGGCCCCTCTCCCTGCTAAGGCACTTGCGTGAGCAGCAGCACATGGGCTTGCCCTGTAGCAGAGGGAGTGTGGGTCTGTGGGTGCTGGGGCCCTGGGCAAGGGAGACTGGCACCCAAGGCACCAGAGGCTCTGGTCTCTGCTGAGGGCTTTCTCCCCATCAGCACCCAAAGAAACAGTACAAAGTGATGTTGCTGCTTTTTCACTTTTAACAAGAAAAAGAGGGACAGAAGTTGGGCGCTGACCAATTCTGTAAGTACCGCCAAAGGAATTGTTTTGTTTCATGAGTCTGAGAGCTGCCTGGTATCAGTTGTCTGTTCTGCTGTCCTTCACACTCCTTAGGGCAAATACGCATCTGTTAATGCATGTGAAGTCTGCATTCACTTTAATCAGCAAGTCCTGTATATACTTTTATTTCATTAGTCTGATATTAGTAATACACAGCTAAATGCATGCAGTGAGAATACATGATGTAAATCCATTCCTCCTGTAGCCTTCTCAGCAGGGCAGCCACTCTGTCCTGATGGCTGATTGCTGAACAATATGAAAAACTAACCCTCAACCTCTTTCAGCTGATTATTTGAAGGTAGAGAGCCTTTGGGTAATGCAGTGTTTATAAATTCAGATAGGGGGACTGAAAAAAAGTAGTCAAATTTTATCCTTGATGTAACCCTCCAGAATCTGGCTAGCTTTAACAGCTCTTGTATGGGATTTTGTTGTTACTGAAACCCATATTGATAAGTGACTGTTGCATGTTTTCTTTACAGGGCACCCTAAGGCTGGTCTTGAAATTGTGTAAATCACTGATTGTTTATGGATAGGTTTATATTCTTTGCTCTATTGAGGGAACAATGTCAGAATTATGCAGTTGAATTCTGAAATATAGTTGTTGACTTTAAACTGTGAGAGTGTGATGAAAGCTGTAAGCGCTAATTAATGGAGCCTGACTCCATTGCTGAGTGCAAACTCAGTAGCAGGTTCTGCATTTAGAAGGTGTATTTCCTATTTGGTGTTATGAAAGACAGAGGTTAAGGAAGAAGGCAAATGTCTAGGGTTTTCCTTAGCACAAGAACTGTTTGGATCCTCAGCCTTTCTGATTTTCCTCAGTTATGAACCATACCTCTCATCAGAAGTGTCACAAGAAATACCCTGTTCTTCTGTTGGAAATTACCCCTTTCTCTTCCCCAAAGAGATCATTTCCCCTATTGAATATATCTTTGGGATTGAATATATCTTTGGGATTGAATGCAGTTATTTATTTGCTTATAATGTTCTTGATTTCCAGACAGAATTTTCTGCCAAAAGTTTCTTATCAGCTTATTGTACTGAAAACTTCTTATGGGATATGCAGAAACTGGCAATGCCAACTAGAGAGAATTCAGTCATGTATCAGCAGTAAAGAATGAATAGATTGTCT
Source organism: Egretta garzetta (assembly GCF_000687185.1). Classification (NCBI taxonomy): domain Eukaryota; kingdom Metazoa; phylum Chordata; class Aves; order Pelecaniformes; family Ardeidae; genus Egretta; species Egretta garzetta. The sequence goes on along the minus strand of NW_009259317.1, from coordinate 1,835,243 downwards.
CCAAATTTAGGTATAAACCTCATAATTCAGGATTTGCTAGTGTCCCCAGCAGAAGCTTATGTGGGTGAATATTTGCTGGAGCAAACTCAAAAATGTCATCAAAACGACTGGGTGGCAGGAAGCTGGGCTGTTCAACACAACTCGGAACCACTGCTGCTTCCCCCCCTTCTTCGTGCACCGGGTGCGTGACGTGTCTGCCTTCGCAAGGGAGGCTTGGGGAGAGTCGTGCCCATTGCTGTGGCGGTGCTGTTATCTGCTCACTATTTAGGCCATTTGTTTTATGCTAAGACATCTTAAGTTTTCTTTGCAAGCACTAGGAATGAAGGAACAGGTAATAGGGAACTGGGGTAGGCAGGCGATGGGTACCTGACCATTTAAAGCGGCATCCCGAACCACTTTGGTACTTGGGTGCTTTGAACTGAGGGATGAGACAGATGCTTTACAGTTTGCTAAGGCTGAAGGACCTTTGGAACAGGGTGCAAACTTTGTGAAGTGCTCCACGCAGTGGAGTCCTCATCTGAGCTGGGGTACTGGAAAATAAAGAGCAACTAGTAACTTATGGTTCAGGAAAAATGAAGTCTCCAAAACATGGCGCTGTACTGCACAGCATGACTTTGTTTCTTTGTTTCCCTCCCTATTTTTTTTTTCTTTTAGAATTATGTAGGTGTCTTAATAACAGTTTTGCCTTTTTTTTCCTACTTGTTACCGTTTGCTAGATTTTCATGTCTCAACAACAAACAGCTTCTTACAATAAGTCTTAAAGCCGACATTTTGTGATGTTTCTTCAGTTAAATAGTTGTTTTTTTCTTATATCTGGTTTGTTTCATGTGAGTTGTTGTTTGCTATTTTTATTCATACATTGCTCAGAAGTTTGAACTAAAACAACCCCAAAAAATTCCATTTATCCAGACTGCAGGAAAAGAGAGAGATGTGATGTAACACTTCCAGACTAGAGCATGCACAATCTATTAAGTGAACTGTAAGTTTACATGGGCATCATCTGAAGTTGTTTGGCATTTTTAGGTTGGAAAATTTCCACTGAACTCTGGATCAAGTCTGTGACAAATAATATTAGTCCTACAGATGGTGGCTAGAAATGTTAAGGATTCATTCAGGGTTACAAACATAGCAGGCCAGATGACCAACAGGAAAATATTCCAGGGCACGTCCTATTAGCCAGGAGTCATAGCAGGCTTTCTAAATATGTTTTCTTTAGCAGCTACTGCACAAAATAGCGGTTGGTTACCCCAGGAAAACAGGTTATGTTAAAATTCTCAGCTAAAGTTATTGGGAGTATCAGTTATGGAAACTGCACTAAGAATTGAGTCATTGTTGTGGGAGGCATATGGGTTGAGTTGAACAACACCAGAAGCAAATTTTGGGTTTTAATGAACAGTTTTTTGCATCTTCTATGGCACACGTGCAGCCCTGAGAAACCCACATTTTTCACAGCTTGTGTACGGAAGTCTTCCTTCATGTAACTGTTCCTTTTTCTTATCTTCAGTTGATTCACGGTTTAAAATGAAGCCTTTAAGTATTCAATGAGTACGTCAGCAATGGTCAAATGTATGATCATCAAGCCTGCCTTGAATGCCTGTTTGCCAAGTCTTAAATAGGTGGAAGTAGATAAGGGAACCCACTGCTGTGCTTAGATTGAGACCCACAAAGGACATGACCTGTGTTAATCTAGGTGTTCATCACTTTAACTCAAAACAACTGGCTAGGTTGAGCATGGCTTTGAAAGTGTCACAAAGTAAGCAGAAATACTAACAACTATGAGGTGGACTATAAACCTTTTCATTGAGGACCCTGAAGTGTACTAGAAGTATTATTGGATTTTCTAAGGCTCAGGTCATTTCTTTGAAAGCAAACCCCACAATTAGCAAGGCAAAACTAGATACACACTTAACCAGGCTTCATGTTGCAAAATGACATGCTTTTCTAGAGGTAGGAGGGGTTCAGTATTTCAATCTGGAAAGAACAGCTACATGTGTGGATCTCTCTCTCCCTTCTATGGTTTTGTAAAGGCACTACTGATCCCAAAAGAGTTGTGTTTTGTTGTTGGGTTTGCTTTTTCTTTTTTTTAAAAGCAAAAAAACCCAAACCAAACCAAAACCCTACCTTGAGTACCTCTGTCCTGAAATAGGAGATGGCTAGGGAGCCCCTGTTCGGACATCAGTTGTGTGTGTAGTGGAAAGGGCTGTTTGGGAGTTCTTCTCTTCCAAAGAAGCTTTCCTCCTTCTTGTGGTGACTTTGCTTCTAGTGAGGAGTCAGCAGAGGTGAGCTGCTTCTGGCAGATAAAGGGACTTGCAGTACAAGAGGGTTAACAGGACCAGGATGGTCATTAGCAGCACCAACCAGCTGTGACGCTAGCCCTGGATCTACAGCAGTATCCCATTCATGGGGAGCTTATCATTTATGATCCAGTCATGTTTCAGTGTTGCAGTAAGTAATTACTACAATATGAACTTGGAGATATCTGTATCCTGAGTTTAATAAGCACATCAACTGTCAGCCTGGGAACGTGTTTAACTTGGGATACAGTTACAGTGACTAGATATGCTAATGTTTATAGTGTAATAAGGGATATACACTTCTAAAACACTGTGTACTTTGACAGGCAGTACGAGTGAACCATTATGTTTTATCTTCATCTGGGATTTTTTAGAATTGCATGATGATCCTTGGACTTCCAAAATGCAGAGCAACTCCAGAGCGGTGCTAAACCAGAAAGGAGCCATAAGAAACCAAGGGGCTGTATCAAGCTGCCATGGGGTACTACTTGGGTGAGGAAGACTGCTTTCCTGAAGTTTTGCCAGCACCAGAATCACTTGCAGTACAAACACTTGTATTAGGGCTAAAGGGTAGACGCAGCGAGCTACCCTCAAACTTGAGTGATTGTATAGGGAAAACCCTTTTTTCCTGTAGTTTCAGCTGAAAGAATTGGTGAGGATTAAGGAGAGTCTTATTTTACCTTAACTAATGGTTTCTTAAGCAACAGTAGATCAGCTGGCTTGTATAAGCTCCTTAAGAGATACTTTGATCAGCTTATTTTGATGCCGAATGGGGGTGGCTGTATAGTTTTATTTGTTTGTTTACATCAGAAATTAATCTAAATGTTGTGCAGCAAAGATGCTGTCATTTAGTTCAGGCTAAGTAATGTCGAGTTTGCCAGCAACTCCTTTGAAATATTTCCCCAGCTCATGCATCATTAATCAAAGGGAAATAATCTGGTTTAAATTATACTGAGTAATTCCATAATAGGTGCTGAGAAATCAGCTCCATGCATGAGAAAGCTTGTGAATGGAAGCCTAAGGTAAGTGGGGCATCTACTGGCGAAACACTGCAATGAATTAATCTGCTGTGTAAAAGTCTGATCCAAATCCTTCTCCTGCGCAGGTCATTCTGTGTTCACTTTGCTTTGCCAAATAAGCAAGTACCAGACCTGTTTCCTGAGTTCTTTGGCCAAAATTGCAACTTCTCCTTGAATAAATTCTTACTTCCTGTCACTTTTTAGAGATGTCTGTCGTGTACATTGCAATAGTAATCTTGTGAAGTATATATCTTAGAAGAAGAAGAAAGGAAATGAGCTAAAGAAACGTGTCAAAAGATGTGATGCAAGTATTTAACAACCTCCAACCTTTCCCCACCTCAGTCTCTCATGGCAGGTTCTCTGATAGATTATAAAGCAGTCTTCCTTGTACCAGCAGCTACTTTAATACTCTGATCTGCTGCTCAGGGGTGTGAAAATGAATACGATGCATAAGAGAACACAACAATACTCTACAGACATAAAATCCAGAGCTACCAAACACAGGTTGCTACCCACCCAACCCAGCTGCTGCCTTCTGTTTTTCAGTAAATATGATACGCAACAGTCTGATATTCTCTACAGTGTCAAAGTTTAATGACTTTAACAGAATGCATTTAAAAATATGTCCCACTTTTATTTGTTGTGCAACACTTACTACTTGGGGCCCATTGGAGGGTTTCATCTTCAGGCTGATGTGTTTCTAGCTACAACATTGTGTTGCATCTCTTTGTGCACATCAGACAAGGATTTGGAAGGTAGCCCCAGGGGGCCTTCCCATTCATGTACTAATTTCATTGTTAGGATTAATATTTTAGAATCAAACAATTAGCATGGGAAAAGCTTGCTAATATCTGTACTTGGAGCATGGGTGTCCACTTGTGAAAAGGAAAAGCAAACAAATAAGCAGCAAAGTAATGCTAAACTGGGAGACTATCTGATGAAATTGTTAAAATACCTTGCTTCTGCTGCCCTTACAGATACATCATTTTTACCTATCTGGTAAAGCCAAATGTTTTATTAAAATTTTTTAAAATTCTGTTGCCTTAATAGAACAGTAGTCATACATCAAAATACAAAAGCACCTTTACTTCTGCTCTGCTGCACAGCACACTTGCTATATTTAGCTGTGCTGGGGAATCTATTGCTTTGTATAATCTCATCACAAGCCATTGCTGAAAAAAACATCTGAGTCTGTCACTTGACCTTGAGCAAAACGCTGGTCTTTGTGCTGTCTTCAGAGCTCCTTCTGCCATGTGTGTTAGAAGAATCTGTAAGCAAGCAGTGATTTCAGCTGTCCAAAGTCAGTGGAGTAAGCAAAAGTCATTTTGGTCTTGTTAAACTAAGCAAAGATGCGAGTACCTTGCCTGTCTGAGAACTGGCTTTTTTTGCTGATTCTTTAGCATGCTCTGTGCTTCATTTCACTTGAACTTTTGGCACAGCAGAAACTATACTAGTCGTCTTTTGTTTAGTCCTTACAATGCTAATTTTCTTTTATTTAGCCCTTCTAAGTAGAAGCAAACAAAAAAAAAAATCATTGTAACTGATAGCTACAGAACACTTTGATCTCAGAAATAAAAGGTGTGCTAGATCACTATGTTTAATCTTTCCCCTGCTTTTCTTTTTATCCAGAAGCCAGATAGTATCTGATTCCTACTTCCAAAAATATTATTTCTTCTGGCTCAAGAATTCTATGGCTACAAACTGTCTGAGGCTGGGAGAAATCTTTAGAGAAATATTGCAGTATGTTTGCTCTGTTCTTTCCATTCTTCCTCTGCATTGGCCAATACGCACCTCGGACAGTGGGGTTAGACAGACCTTTCTGTATGGCAGTGCTTGCTAATAGTGAGGGGGAAAGTCCCAGCAGAAGTGACCAATAAAAAAGAATGGAGAAAAAAAATCTTAAAGATAACCTTAAGGTCTTCTCAAGCCTGCAGTTACTGAGGAATAAAATCAAGGCATCTCTTTCTAGGGAGCAAAAACATTTCCTGTGTTTCCTGAACTGCTTATCCTAGAGCTTACATTGAAGGGAAGCCATTGCCATTGATGGCCAAATGGTAGGATTTTCATTACTTTATCTGTTACCTTAAGGACTTGGCTGCTTAGTAACTATACTTACAGCTTTCTTTGTTGAAACTAATTTATTGTTAGTTGCTGAATTTGAGCGCATGGTATGGAAGAGTAGTGTGAATTATAGAGCGTGGCTATAGCTGATTGCTTGCCTCCAATTTCAGGCACAGCATTGATGTTACTTAAGAGTGCAAACGCCTGCTCCTGGGTGGTTTGAGGGTTGCAGAGCCCAGGCACCAACTGGGGAGCAGTGGTTCAGAAGGTATAATGTTGTACCCTTAGTGAGCTTTCTAATGTAAAAATGTTTTGGTTAGCCAAGTCTATATGGTGTTAGTCTGAAGTCTAGACAATTGTCTGTGAGTTTTCAAATAAACAGTTACCTACTCCTATTGTGTAAAGGTAATTGAATAGAAGTCAATGCTTCAAATCAGGATAATCCTTTATTGTGTAGTCTTAAAATTAGTCTTGGGTGCATCTTTTACAAGACTGTTTTGTGTCTACCTCTCCTAAAGGGTTTCCATCCAGGGTCTGTCTGGCACCTCCAAATGCATCAGAAGCTCTGATATGCTCTGGCAGGTGACTATCAAGACTATCGAGGGCAAGCATGGATTTGTTCAGAACTGTATTCAGAGACCTATTCTAGAGAAAGAAACACATTAAAGATACACTGTATAATTTCATTGTATAAAGTGAAATTATCCTATCCTATTAATTCTCACATTTTAAAATTATTATGCTGTTTTACTAAGATGTTGTACTTAAAATGAACACAACACACCACCCCCCTACCCCCTGTCCAGTGCACACTTCTTGTCTGTGCACTTTGGGGGGGCGCGGAGGAGAGTGTCTGTTTACACTACACTATTTCACATCTGTGGAAGTTTGTTTAATCGCCAAAGTCTTCTCTAAAAACATTAGACTCTAAACCACTACTGCTCCATAGGCCCACACAGACGTAGGAAAGCACAGAAGCTTTTCTGAAAACTTTTAAAGGACTAAACATTCAGGAAGCCTGTTTCAGCACCAAAGCCACACAATTCTTACTCTCACTGATTTTTAGTAAGACTTCGATGAAGCCTTTAGTCTTTATTGTCGTCTTTCATGACATTAATTGCTGAACTTGGCCCATGTTTACCCACTTACCATCCACTCAGATGCCCTACGGTTCTATATACCAGTTGGCAGACTCATGAGATTATTTTTTTGATGCATTTCAGACAAACAGATAATATTGTGTGGAAGCACAGTCCTAATTCTGACAGGCAAAGCTATGCTATCCTTCACTGGAACATGTGGCAGTTATAGCAGTAAACCTACTAGATAAGTTACTCATCGTTAATAAGGAGTCTGCTTTTTCAGCATAGCAATGCTCCACCTTTATGGTGGTTAAGAAACTTGTGTGTGTTAATTTGGCACGTATATTATTTCTCCTCACTCAAAATACAGAAGATAAAAATTGGGTCAGAAATGCTAAATTGCATTGTATGTCAGTATTGCTTGCTATGCTATTTAAAAAATTGGTAATTCTTTAAAATAAAATTTTAGGTTAAGATCCCATTTTTCTTTACATGAGAAAGAAAGTGAGGCTTTCCAAAGTTCACTCTTTAAAGTTATTTAGCACAGTTAAATAGTTCTAGGCAATAAAAGAAGCATGAAGAATAAGGAGTGTGGAGAAGTGAGCAGTGCAAAACATTACTGTCTCCTTTGTATCGTAAAAAGGAAGGGAAGTTGCAGAAACACTTAGTTTTGTGCTTCTACAAGCCACTAACATTCTTGTATTCCCTTCTTTTTTTCCTTGTGTGTTGGCTGATTTTGGGATGGACTGTTCCATTGAGGCATTTCAGGAGCTTTCAATAGAAGAAAGATGCACATCCAACAGAAGTTAGTAAAAATATACTCGAGCAGCTCTACGATTGTAATCATACTGGCACCACAAAACAATCCGAGCTGGCCACCTACATCAGCTGTAATAGAAGGAAATAAACATATGTCATCCTAAGTATTTGGTTTAGTCTAGCGAGCAAACAAACCCCTGCCTGGTTCAAGTGTTAAATATATTCAATATACATAATCCATCACTTTAAGAAAACAGAATTAATATTCTTAAGAATGTTTATTGGAGAAGACTAATGTGTTTCTTAAAATTCTAAATAAAGCACGTACAAGCCAACACATCCTGCTGTGAAACAGATACTTGACATATTTCCTACTTCTATGCCTTTTTAACCGTTCTCTTGCTTCTCCTCCCCGTGTTCTCCCTCTCCTCTCCAAACTCCATAAACTTCACTATTCTTACAGTCCTGCATGTGATATAGCTGTAAACTAGTGCCGAACAAAATTCTTACTCTCAGCTGCTGTCCGTGCTGCAGGTTCTTTAATGGAATGACAAGCGACTATAAAAAGTGACCATGGGGCAGACATGATTATTACCATTATAATCCAAAAGGTATTGCTTTTTGTTTAGAAGCCCACATAGGCTATGACTCGGGAGAGGAGAGAATAAAAAACCAGGTTGGTTTGTGGTTCTTTTTAATTATTTTTAGATTAATTATTAATCAGCAATAAAATATTAAACATGCACTTACCAAGTAACTCAGACATTGTCAAGGCCTTCTGCTGCTGTGTTATTTTGTAGCTCAGATCATGATATTTAATGTCAATACGCACAAGGTTCTGCCTAATGACAAATACATACAGTATTACCTGAGCCAGTCAGGAGCGCTGTTCATTTTTATCAGCATGGACCGAGTGCAGGGAGAGTGATGGTGTCTTTTAAAGAACAGTTAGATGAGTGTTACCAAAATTAGTTAGATGACTGAAGAAAAAAAATGTGTCCTAGTAATAACAGGAGCTTATCAGAGGAGTAGTAGTAACTCTAGATCTGTACTGTGAGATAGACTTGTACTTTCAAAGGGTCACAGAGGTAAGCGTGAGTGGAAGTGTCACACGTTCTGACCTACAGCAGATACGGTGCTTGGAAGTGTACTCTACCACTCTTGATTATGTGCAGCTGCATATTTAATTGCACTTATTTCAAAGAGCATGGTTGTGCAGAAGAACCCTTGTCCTATACTCGGATGTTTGGTTCTATCCTCTGCTAATAGCCTCGCTTACCTAATTATATTCTTGCCCGCTGCAAAAGCGGAAGAGTAGGTAAATCTCAGTTGGAGCAAGACCCGTGGAATGATTCAGTGTGAGTAAAGAGCTCATCTTTATGGTATCATGTCTGCAGAAAGTTTTTGCCTAACTCCTAAATAGAATATAAACATAACAGTTGTGGAATTGAACAGACGCAAAAACTGATGGCACATCATGTTGTGACCTTTTGGAATGAAAATAGCGAGTATTTTTCAGAAGTGTGAACAGTGACAGATTTTTGGGTTGACAGTGATAATGAGCTCATTAACAATATTAGTGAAAATAAAGTATTTGCTACACAAAACAATCGCTTCTATCTCTTTGGGTGATAATTCTAAAACTTGGGTAGCACTCACTAATAAAAATATTCTTATTCTCATAGCTTCTATTAATTAGACTTCCTACCATTATTGTGGAGTTGCCAGCAGAACTATCCAATAAATATTTAACTTTTCTCTTCTTGCATATTCAGAAATCAATAGATCTCTGTGTTTTATAGTTCGGAATACGTACTTGTTAATACATGGGCAGGATTCCTATTGGTTAAGGCTTGGTAACGGGGGAATGTTCTGTATTTTCACTTGCTTAATTGAATAATTACTGGGTTGCGCATGATGTTTACACACAATAAAATAATCAACAAAGATAAAACACCCTCAAAGGATTAATATCTTTTACATATAACAACAGGTTTAATTTTCATAATCTTCACTGGGGACAGACTTTTTAATAGGGCCTGTAGTGATAGGAGCAGGGGTAATGGTTTTAAACTAAAAAAGGGTACATTCAGACTAGATATAACAGAGAAATTTTTCACAATGAGGGCGGTGAAACACTGGAACGGGTTGCTCAGAGAGGTGGTGGAGGCCCCATCCCTGGAAACATTCAAGACCAGGTTGGATGGGGCTCCGAGCAACCTGATCTGGTTAGCGATGTCCCTGCTCACTGCAGGAGGGTTGGACTAGATGACCTCTGAAGGTCCCTTCCAACCCAGGCTATTCTATGATTCATATAGTTCCTGTTCCCATATAAACATATGCAAGCATTTGCAGACTGATGGCTTCAAGAGTGAGAAAACTGAAGTCACTGAAATGACGAAACACTCGGATATTTCATTAGCCAAATTTTCTACAGTTCTTTATAAACATACTTTGATGTTGTGGATATCATGAGTTCATGTAGCACCTGTTTTAATACTTATTTGTACTGCTGACATGTCTGTGAGCAAGAGGCAGTTCAGTCAATAAAACTGTATTAAATGCTCTTTAGCAACTAGATTGTATCTTTCTAGCAAAAAAATCTGGAAATAATTCTATTTTTGGATATATAATGCTTGTATTTGCAGGGAAATCTGGCATCAATTTATTATATTGTAACAGTAAGGCACATACATGCTATTAAAGCATAAGCATATATGATACCTCTTCTATGAATTTAAAAGTATGCAGATTATGCCAGCTCAGTGCTACTACTGAGTCACACAGCTCTATGCATAACATAAGTTCTAGCACCATTTCCTGGATGAAAGGTGTAGGCAATACTGTTGAGACATGTTTTCACATTAGGAGGTCTCTTCTTTTGGGTATAGACCTACTTTCTTTTGCTGTATAGTGTTTTCAGTCACACAGGTAGAACCATGCTATTTCGTTCTTTTGCTACGTCATGACAGTTACTATTGTACCAAATATTCTCTAAGTAACTTTTGTAATATAAATGGTATTAGTGGATTCTATTAACAATAGATTATTAAATTTGTGACGTTATTGCTATGATAAAACCCAGCTCTAGTGCTTATGAAGCTTCCTTTGGGAATGGGTTGAGAGAATGGAGAACAACTTTATATAGCATCTGTTTAGGTTGTTCATTGACTGCAGTTGCGGAAGGATGAAGATTTGTCTGATGGATGGATTGCTCAAATGGACTGTGGATAGGTTTTATAACCCTGCCCTTTCTTTATTCTTAATTGTGAAAGTGATCAAAAACCTTTGTTCTAAAAGATCACTGACACAGAAGGTAATTGAGAACATTATTTTTTAATTGCAGTATCTGTTTTATGTTATCCACAAGTCTTAGATGTATCTATTATAGATATTTGAATATGTATAGATCTTAAGCAATTTTGGCTAAGAGATTCTTTTATCTCACAGAAAAAGTTACTAACACCACACATAAGAATACCTTTTTAAAAGGTTATATTTAAATCATATGCTCTATTAGCACACTTAAAAGTAATTGATAATTTATTAGACAAGGTGTTAAGCAAGATTACCTGATGTATTCTGGGCTTTTCTTCAGTTTTGCAGACAAGTATTTTATGGCTTTTTGTCCTCCAAAACTTGAATAGGTGACAGTGGTAGGATAATCTGTTTCTTCGCATGGGGCAGGGCAAGTGGAATTGTGGGTTCCTACTGTGCATAACCCTTTTATCTCTATATCATCTGAAATTTCAGGAGAAAGAATTTATGTAATATTTCTAAAAAAGCACACAGTTTAAAAACTTACTCTAAAACTTACAAAATTACTTTTAACTGACTTTGAGAAATGTATGGCTTAGTTATCCTGAGAAAAGTGGATACTTATCAGTTTTGAATGAACAAATAAGTGTTTGTAACTGGCATTTGGGTAATAAGTAATGAGGGCTGAGATTTTTTTTGGTCACTTTTTCCAAAGAAATTCAGCACCTGTCAGTCTTTCCACCTTCATTAGGGCTTTATGTGCTTATTATTTCTCATCCACAGTTAAACAGTAGGACAGCAAACAACTTTCCATGTTCTGTGCTAGCTTTCTGATTACATACTAAGTATATAGTCCTTGGTCTTGATGCCTTGGTGCCTGCCTAGCTCATTGCAGTGCACAGAAACAGCTTCCAGAGCAATGCCAGTTGTAGTTTACTATCATCTGATAACTACATAAAAATCTTAGGAAGCTATGTTGACTTTACCTTAACCCCTGCCTGCTATTTGATAATTGGGCTTAAGACAGTTAAGAGAGCTTAGGAGCAGCTTTGTTTCTTCAAATACCAAAGACAAGTCACAAAATTCTGCAGGTCTGGCTGCTCATGAAAGTGGGGAGCCATTCCTCTGACAGGGCTCTAACAAAGAAAGCATTATAGAAGACTGGGGAAGCCGGAGAAAATTCATGTAGAATAAAAATGGTAAGGCATAAATATTTCCTAAAGCATAAACCATCACGCAAAGCCATCTGGTACTCTGCGATGAGTACCATAACCTCCTGCTTGTGATGCTCTATTTTTCCTGGTGCAGTGGCGGCCGTTGTGTCTGTTCCCTCTGCGTAGCCGGCCTTTAGAGTTACTAAAATAAATGCTCTTGCAAACAGCAGGTCCCACAGGTACTGGGTCTCAGTGTGCTGTCATTTGAGATTTTGTTATCACATGTCTAACCTCTCCTGCACTGTCAAAGGAGACTTAAAACCTGACTTGGGGTCCTGGGGACCAGACACCTACAAGCCAGGTTCACCATGTACAGTTCTGTGATGACAGTTCCTTCTGGGCTCCAGCTCTGAAACCTATCCATCCTTGATAGGACTTAGGGGACATTTCTGTTTATGGCTCAGTGGTTTCTTTGAAACTTGGTCACAGAATATCCATTAAATAAAATAACATCCATATTTCTGCCATGACAGGCTATCAAAATTCATGTATATAAGAATGTGAACTTAGTGGAATCTATTTCAAAAGAGCCATGGGGAAAAAGAAATAGTCATTTTTCCTAGTGATAAATCTTGCCTGAATGTTGCACACACCTAATCAAAACAGAAATAACCCGCCCCCACAGGTCCCCCAAAATTTGTTAATCTACTTGCTATCTTAATCATCCATTTTTTTGGGAAGGGAGAGTCACGTTACATAGCAGAATCCAAAACAATTAAAAAGGAGGCTTTCTAAAGTTCATGAGAAGTTACTTCTCAGATTACCACATGGAATGTTTTCCAGAAAGTCTGTTGTAGTGATTTACAAATTTCATATCTACTGTGTGCAGGTTATTTGCTTATGGAAATGAATTGCATTTGGAGCCCTCTAAAAATACATAGTTCATTTTACTTTTGAAAAGATAAAATCTTAAAGTCCAGTGATTTGGGGTTATATTTTCTATCAATTAGTGAATCTGTTATTACTGTGCTGTTCACTTTTCTGTCACAAACAATAAGAATACATTGGAGCCAGAAGGATGATATCATGAAGATGCAAAAATGCAAGCCAGAGGCTTGATAACTGAAAACAGATTAATTGAAGATTCTTTCGTTTTAAACCATTTCTGATTACTAAAATGAATTCTTATGGTTTTTTAGTTGGCATCTATTTACTGCTATGTCTGGCCTCTATTTTCAGAATATTAAATGAACTGGGATGTACTCTATTTCAGTACTAATTTCAGTATTTTTTTTTAATTTATAGATATTTTCTACTATGAGGAATTATCTTAGAAAATTTGAAGTTATTACTTACAGACTGCTGGATAAACACAATTGTAAAACTTCAGCAGATCACATTCTGTTCCATTTCCTTAAAAATAAACCACAAACTTTAGGAACATCAATTAACAATCTAACCCTTAGCTCTGCTTGTACTAAACTGAAATGTAATATGTCATCACAGCCTGCTCACCACTTCGCGTTTGTCATTATACAACTGGGAAATCAATTCAGGTGGGCACAGTGCAACACCAGCAGGGGTACCTGGTGAGGAGAGACAACAGACCAAGCCAGGAGGCTTGCTGTTGGATCAAACACTTTTATTATGTGTGCCAGCCAGAACTGCCTTTAAGCTTCTGGCTCACTCTTTGTGTTAGCTTGCTAAAGCCAGGAATATCTGTTTTTTTCCTAGTGGAAATGAAAAAAGCAAAGTAGCGTAGCTGGGTTATACGATTACACCCCACGTGTTTCAGCAAAAGCTTTGAACTTCATGCAAGCACTGTGTGGAGACCTAAGGGGTAAGGTAGCACCCTGAGCTAACAGCAAAATTTTCAGATTTCAGGTGGTCTCAGTTTCACCCCAATTTTTTTCCCTTGCATGGAAATATTCCTTAGCAGTTTAGCACACAGTTAAAGAAGGCATTGCCCTCCTTTAACTGCCACTGTTTAAAGCTCTCACCCTGGGTATGGGAGACCTAGACTTAATTTCCTTCTCAAATACCTTTCCAGGAGATTGCCAACCTCCTTTCCAAGAGGCTGTCAAACAAACAGGCTAGACATTACTCATTAATCAGTCCCTTAGTGAAAACATTCTACCTTGCTTGGGGGTATTTAAAAATACACTGAGTCAGGAAGCGCAGGCATGATGGTGGCTTTCTTGCCCAATAATTGTGAAAAAAAGAGCTGCGAGAGCAGAGATTTGGGTTCCAGCTCTTGGTTCAGAGAGAGTTGACAGTACTAGCGTTACTTTTAATGCTGAAAAGGTGGGAGGGAGGAGACTGGCCAGGGGTCAGTGTTACTGCTTTACATTTCTAGAGTGATTAAGGTGCCTGGAGGGGAGTATTACAGCACCCGTACTCTGCACTTCGGGCAGATGGGATGGCTCAGTGCAGACTTTTGGCTTTTGCAGAGCCCTCTTCTGGTGCCAGAATCCTTCCATGGTTCATGTGGGGGACCTCGCTTTCTGTCTTCAAGCAATGAATTCTGCTGCAGCCACTAAACACCTGCAAAGTAGGTTTTCTGAGGTACATGTGAAAAATCTATGACTTCTTGTGGATTTAGTTCCAGCTTTTTAGGAAGCCAGGTTGAGGACTACAGACTTGTGTCACAGCCCAGAAGCATAATCTTTTCTTTCAAGTTTTTTGTTCTGTATCCTAAGAATAGCCAATGACCCAGATGCTAGGTCTAGAGCTGACCAAATATCCTCCTTGTTTTCTCTGAATTAAAAAAAAAAAAAAAAGACAAATTTATATAATTTTAATTAATCCCAGCTGTAGATATCCATCAAGCATGTGCCCCATCTCCTTTGCTGTTCAATAGCAGATGAGGTCTCCTAGCAAGACTATCAGTGTATGGTATGATGATATTCCTGAGAAATACCTGGAAGAATGAATGGCAAACAGCCACATCGGTCCTGTATGTACTGGGCTTTGCATTCCTGCAAACATCCATTGGTACTATAAATCTTGTGGTACTGAAGCTTTATATCAGGCTTGCACTCTCCCCATGGGTATTCTTGAATAATTGACTGTAGGGTAATAATAACAGAAGATATAACTTTTGTTGTCTCTGTTTTAAATGTAGATATTATTTTGTCACATTTTAAAGTGCTGAAGGAAGCCTGTTGAAGACATAAGCAGTAACATTGTGATTTAATTGGAGTCAATGACAGTTCATGGTTTTGGGATTATAAAATCATCTCCTCTCTCTCTCAGCAAAAGTAGGACCTGATCAGACAGCCCAGTGCTGAAGGGTAGCCCACTCCACTGGGATTACACTAGGAATCCGAGGCAACCTTAATGGTGACAGAATGTGTTGCTGGGGAAATGCTGTGTCCTTGTATCATTATATGTCAGCGAGACATACATGTTAGGAAAGAAAGGCTGACTTTAATAGATACAGATTATGAAGACCAAAGACATCCCCCTCCCGCCCCCCAAAATAGCAGCAACTTTCTTTGTGTCTGGAGGAAATGTTATTTTTAGGAGTCACCTTGGCATGGTAAATATTTTAACTTCCAAAATGTCTAATTCATTGTCACACTTCAGAAGAGAATTAGAGCCAGTAAACATCAATATTTCTTCTTGATGGACAAAGATCTTACCTTAAGCTGGCGGATTGCGACCTGTGCGTGCATGCCGACCGGTGTTAATAAGCCTAAACCATCAAAGCGTGGAAGCTCTTTGGGTGAATGGATAACAAAAGTTATACCAGCATCAGTAGAACCAAGAGCAGGTTCATCAGTGAATTGTTCCTGATACAAAAAGAATTATTTAAAATAGTTTTGGCTTTGCTTACCATCTGAAGCTTTAGCTGTATTTAAAATGGTACTATGCTTTTGTTTAATCTGGTCTTGTATCTCTAGTCACATTTTTGGCAATTTGCAGAAAAGTATAGAGGCAAACTGACTTGAATTTCCTTTGTTGATTACCTCTGTGGGTTTCCTTGAGTTACTATAAACTTTCAGGTTTTTTATTCATTCTATCATCTCCCAGTTTCAAAAGCAAGAAGGCATAGATGAACATTTACCCATAACTTGGATATTCACTCCTTTTACTTGCAACTACCCATCACATTTCAGCAAACTTTCCATTACCCTCTCCAGAACCTGTCATTCCTGTGTCATAATTCCTAGGGAACAAAAGTGAATGTCTAAGTCATTTATCACTCTAGATTTTAGTTCTCTTCTCTGATCTCACAAGACGATATTCCCTGAGTTTTCTGGTTTTTTTGTTGGTCAAAGACCATTCTAATAAGGTCAGAGACTATTTACAGTGCAAAGATCAGATCTTAGCTGGCATTGAGCACTTATAGCTGCTGCAACTAAAATTGAGTACTGCTTGGAAATTGGCACCATATGTCCTTCCCTACTGGGCCTTTTATTAAAATGAAATTATGTTACTGTGAAGTGCTTGTATAAAATTAAATTACTGCTCTGATGACATGTTTCAATTGTAGGTGAACTGTGTGTATAAACATACCTACGCTCACTCACAACTTTCAGAACCATTGAGCTGGGGACAGAGTCAATAATAATTCTGACTTTAAAGCTGTATCGGATCTTTCCTTTAAAATACGCTCTCACTCAGAAATAGTCCCAATCCAGAATTCTGTGTGTGAAATTCTGAAAGTTTGTGTAAAACCAACCAACCAAAACCGGAAACCCATACCCCAAACAAAGCACCCCTACTCATCTATAAGTTATTACATGATTTGTTATTTATAATCATGAGGATAGCTGTACCTGTTGGACATCAAAAAGCAAATGTAAGCCTCTTCCAGACAAACTCACTCTTCTTCCTGGAAGATCATTCTGATTAAAAGTAAAGCAGTTTCCGTATTCAGTGAAAACATGTTCAAAGTCCTTCAGTAAAGGAAAATAGGGAAGAAAATGAAAGCAAGATCACTTGAAGTTTCCTTAGTGAATTACAATGCAGGAGATGGACTACTGCGGTTGTGGTTATGGGTTTTTTTTTTTTCCCCCCCAAAGGCGTTGCTAAATATTACAATCAGAAAAGTGGTAATTGGTGGAAATATTAAAAAAGTATTTCATCCCTTTCTGTAGACAATGAAGTTTAAAGGAGAAATTTCATATTGTTTATTAATACCTATGAGCTACTGAGAATCATTAAATGAGGTCCTGTTTTTTTTCTATACCTGTTACATTATAGAGAAATTATATATTCAAACCCAACTTTTTAAATCTTTCCAATAGATGTTTAGTAAAGTCTGTTTCAGAACTAAATGTTGTGTTATATATGAAAGTAAAATGTTTGCATTTTTTCCCAAAGCCACCTTGTCATTTAATATGACTGCATCTCATTGCTTTAGTTTTAATTAGCACTAGTGTCTTTCAGTTAAGAGAACTCGCCAATGCCTAGTTGTGGAAGCTACAGCATAACAAAGGTTAGATTAGTCTGAAAGAATATACACCTGACTTTTCTGTTCTCATTTTCTTTTTAAGTTTGGAATTACTCTATGGAAGAATTGACATAAAAATGGGGTGATCGTGTTCTTTGCCTGTTGTCCAAAATTCGAAAAGATGGGCTATTTCCATCCTATTATTTAAAATTCCTGTGGACTCTGCATATAGTTACCCTGGTTGTCTATATTCTTGACCTCAAGAACAAAACCACACCATCATGTCATGCAAAAAACTCTGTTCAAGCTGATCTTCGTTACAGGCCATTTATGGAAAAGGTTGTTAGATACAGCCTGGAGGTATGACAGCTTTCCAAGGCTGCTCTCTGTGCAGAAGTGGCACCAGGCAGAAAGCAGTTTAGACTGAAATCCCATTTTACAGCTCAGGGGGTCCAGCAGGGTGTCTCTGCAGTCAGTGGAAGAATCAGGGTCCTCAGGGTGATTTAGAGCAGTATTTTTTTTTTTCCATTCGCTGACTGTAAAGGGAAAACAGGGGAGTAGCTGGCAAAGCTAGATGTCTCAAGTTGAGTGGGAAGAATACATCCCTTTCCCCTCCTTCGTGCTACTGTTTTAGTAAAATAAACATATTTACCTGTGGGTAACATGGCTTTCCAAAAAATTCACATTCTAGCAATGTGCTGCTGTTCAGATAAAACCCATTTTTCCTTGTAAACTCTTTGATGCTGAAGTTCTGGTTCCCAAGAAGGAAATCATTTAGCTCTTGAGAATATTTATCTTCCACAGCAAATTTTTGGAGAACTCCAGACACAATGTTCCAAATTATAAAAATTACTTTGAGGTTGTTTACTGCATGAGCTTGAAACCTGTCAGTGGGAAGGAGAAAAAATTGCTTGGAGTTCTGCAGAGTTACAGGGCTGATCTCAAGGCTACTCTTGCCAAATCTGTGACACAATTTGTTGTCTGCTTGCAAACTATAAGTGATTCTTGCCTACCACGTTGCACTTTGATTGCTACAACATGAATGAACAATATAGTCTACATTTCTAGGAAAGTATTTTCCATATCTGAAAACAGAAAATGGACATCTTCCCGTGGCTGTTCTGGTCAGTCATATTGGAAACATTTCTGTTGCGTGTGGTTGGTTTTTCGTTTATTATTTTTTTAATAAACCCGAGTAGATTAGCCATCTGCAAAAGCCAACAACCATATCTGTAGAACTGATGGCAAGCTGAACAATTGCATTTACATGTGGGAAACTAGCTGGGAGGAGCTGTTCCTTTAAGAAAAACTGTCTTCCATCATTCAGAAAATTGATGTCTAAGTGTATTTGCAGTAATCTCATATACCTGCTTTACTAAGGCACTACACCCCGGTGTAGAGACAGTCTACCTTCCCATGAGCTCTGTGGCTGGTGGCACAGTGGTGTAAACCAAGGGTGATCCTTATTCCTAGAATCCTCTTGAAAAATCTCAAAAACATGATGAGGCGTTGGAGGCGCTTTCCTGATGTACAGCATTGAAGTCCTTTATTGAAGTAAAGTAAGGGTTTACAGAACTGTTATAAGTTTGAAAAGAGAATAAACACAGATGAAACTACAATACCATGTTCTTCAGAATTGCCATTTTATGTAATCCTATTTTTAAAAAATATCAATGTATTTGAATAATAGATCTTAGTGCCCCAACTTAAGGAAGAATGGTAGAAACAACTCTTCACAACTGAATTTGAGTCAAAAAATAAGAACAAAGGTAGATCTGTGCCTCTTCGTCCTGCCAACAAAAAAATCTGGTTCCTAAACAGAAGGGAAGGATAAACACAGCATGAACAACAGATGGACGTGGCAGCAAACTGTCGCTTAGGCGGAGAACTGCCGTGCTCAGTAGCTGACTATTTACTTACAATGTGCTGCCGCTATAGTTACAAGAAGTGAGGCATTTTTATAATAGACTGCCCACTGTAATCAAGAGGGACGTCTGTCCGCAGTGCGTGTCGCGCGGTACAGCCCAGGACGGCTTTATGTGGGGCAATGGGAAGGAGGCATAGGTGAGGCAGAACAGCTCCAGGTATTTGAGACTTGGACTTCTGGCTGGTTCCGCCAGCAAAAGGTAGACAATAAGAAAACTTAAAACTCTTGAGGAAACAACGTGGGTAAACTTTCTGTAGTTCTAAATCTGTTCCTAAATTACATATTCACTCTAAAAATCAGGCTGTGGGTTTATTACATTATTGCCAAAGTGGCTGCATCTGAATCTTGGCCGTTATTTTCAAATGTAGAAATCTGTAGTGAAGTTCCTGCTTAGATACATGACTTCCAAACAAACCAAATGCTTCCCTCCTGCAAATCCCACTGACATCAGCTGGAACAGTAAAGGCTGAGCACCTCTGGGGAAAAAGAAAAAAGTATCTATTTTGCCTAAGATTTCTACATTTGTAGGAGGTTTCTATTTGAATCTCTCTATTTGCAAATCTTGTCTTTTATTTTTAACTTGGATGTGACTCATGGCTGGCCCTTAGTTACACTGTAGAAGCAACACTCATGCACAGAAGAACACCACCAGAGAGGTTTTTCTGCTCCAACTTGTGTTGAAGGAGGGGGAAGATTAAAAAAACAACCTCCCTTCCTTGATTCTTGTATTTTCCTCTTCATTTAAATCTCATGTGGTGGGATGGAAGACGTGCCCCCTCAGAGTCATATTTTCCTTGTTTTATGTGATTTTTTTCAAGCAAGTTGTGGAACCTGACTGCTTTCAGATGAAGGGGTGTTGCCTCTCAAGAGCAAACAACAAACATAATTTTTACCTGTTCAAGTTGCAAAAAGTCACAGCAGGGAATTTGACGTTTTCCACATACTGAACTACCACTGTAGTTGTGGTTGGCCAGCTGAAGTAGTAGATGAAGCGACTGCAGATTTGCCAAATAGCAATGGCAAGACAGCTCGCGACTATGAACAGCCACAGCACCTTGCGGGTCTTGCTCTGCATTTGGACAATATTATGCACTCCATGAAATGAAGTGGATGAGGCAAACTCCTGATGATACCTCCTTCTGTCTTCCAAATGTGGCAGCAGTTTCTTTATTAGGTACGATCGTATCTTTTCCAATATTCCTTAATATGGAACAAAATGAAAGCACATTTTTAAAACTAGCATTTAAATGGAACTTAAGAAAGGAAACCATGTAATTTTGATAGTGGAAAGCAGTTGTAAAATTCCTCTTTAATTGTAAATTCTCTTTTTAAGTCGTGAACTTGCTTCTGAGGATGGAAGAGGTGTGTGCTGGGAGATGAGCTCAGTGCTGCCTGAGAACCGACCATATCTTGCAATATTTTAATGACACAATTTTTTAAGCACATTGCTATAAATGAATGGTTCCACTTCTGTGGAAAGGATTGTGCTACGACATACCTCAGTGATGTAAAACCACAGGTTTCTGTGAACCTACTGTAAAAAGCTAAGCATCTGATTTTTACAGTAACATCCTGTTAAAGGCCTGGTCCTTCATACTTGCTCTGAGAAATAAGGTAAAAAGGGAATGATATGGAATGATATGAAAGGGAATTTCACTCTTTCACTATGAAGAGTTTCTGGATAAAACTCAAAAAGTTACAGGTTCAAAATGACATCTAATCTCTTTTTGTATAGGTTCGTACTTGTCTGATTTCATAACTTTGAAACAGGAATGGTTTTAGTTTTCTACAAACTGATGTTAAAAAAAAAAACCAACGCAAGCCATTTTAAAATCTAAGTTTAAGAGTCATAACAGTAATGAATATAATCAATACCTGGAAATGTAGTAATTTTCTTATGCTTGTTGCTGGATGATCTTTTAAGCATGGATTTGAACCAAATGTGCTCTCTCAAAACATCCAAATGAGGGAAACTTAATAAGACCTTTCCTGTATTTACTCATAATTGGACCAGTCTCTTTGCAAAGTGCTTCACTTACAGATTGTTATCCGCTACTTTATTCTGTCATTAAGAAAGTCCGTAAGAACAGTAGATCGAAGAAACTTTTGTGAGAAAATAATAAGGATCTGAAAATATATTATTTATATTGGTATTTAGCAGCAATTAAATGCTTCCCTAATTCAATTTTTTAACCAAAAAAAGAGATTTAATAGCGTGTCATGCATGGCAGGAAGAGAATATACCCTTTATAAGACTGATTTACTCAGGGCTATTACAGTTGGGCAAAGGGACAAAGGGATGTTAGGAGGCCTCTGCCAAAGCTATTGTGACCACATCAGCACTCTGGGATGTTGCTTTGATCTCTGCACAGTCTCTGGACTGCGATAATGAAATCCCAGATGGAGCTGGGTTTCAAAATATTTGTGAAGGGAAAGAATTTTCTTTATGTTGTTTTTTAAAGATCTAAGAACTTTGATCATTACTGGTATAATTTACTGTGACCCCTGTTTATCATCAGACAGTTTTCTGCTGGACAACTGGTAGAAAGTTTCTCTCCTAGCTCTAGTGACTACTGGACCCCAGTGCAAAGCTGTTCAGCCATTTGTGCTTTTGTACATCGCACTGGAATGGAGTGGATTTCTGGTTTTGCTGTAGGCTTCTCTCGCACCAGCGCATGTGCGGTGGGACAAGCACTTTGTGTGTTCCCCGAATAAGAGCAGAGCAAAGTGCATTCCTGGCATGTGTCTGTCTGCTTCCCAAAGACTCCAACAAGAGAGCACAAGCAGGTCAGACCCTTTCCTCCAGGGACAGTCTGTCTGTGTGTATTTAATTCCTCCTATAGACACTGTGCGAGTAAGAGAATGAGAGCATATCCCTGCATAGAAGTTCTGTTGCCATCAAAACCCACTAGTTTTCATTATCAGCAGAAGTGTAAGTCGGAATCTATGCAGACATGCAACTGAACTGTATTTCAGCTCTTCTGCGTAGTTGCTACAGTAAGTATACGTGAAGTTTTATCTGATTGTGAAAATTTTGCTGTTAATGCATAAGATTATCTAATACACTGCTGCTTTCATTACTGTCTTTCACCAAAGGAATTAGCACTACTACTAGGTGAGTGTCTTTAAGAATCCCTATTCTACTTTCAGATTTCATTGGAAAATACTGTAATTAAAAAAAGAAAAAAATAGAAAAAAGATTTTTAACTACCCTACGCAGGGTCAAGAGGTAAATTTCTAGTATGAAATTTCTCACATGTGGTGTATTGGTAAAGAGTATGAAATGTATGAGTTGGGACTAGCCGTTTATTTGGGGATTGGGCCTGTGTATGAGGAATAGGTACATTCCACTGATACATAATTAATAATGGAATGGCTATTCCAGGTCTCAGTTAATGAATAGTAAAATAATGCAACACCATAATGGGTGGTTGTGAGATTATAAATTAACCCTTCGTCCTCTGCTGTGCAAAACTTAGGTTGTATGTATCTGGACTAAGGCTGTGTAACGAACACAGCTGAACCGGCTGCGAGTGCGTTAGAGTATCCAGGCTGCTGCTAGATAGATGGTAAGGTCTTGCAAGACCTTAGACATGTTAGACAATAAGGTCTTGAGAGCACTATGTTCTTTTAGTAGCAATACAAAGTACATTTAATGTAGGCACTACAATAAAAAAATATTTTCATCAAAGATGTGAATAAACCCAATACATATAGAAGATCCAAAGAGCAGAGGATGGATAAGTAAAAATGCAAGGAGGCAACTAAATGAGAGGAATCCGGGTCCAGGAGCAAACCACATGTTTGGAGCCAAATATAGAGCATGTGTGTAAGAACTAGTAAGGTAGCTCATACGTTCAGGATGGGCTGCAGATGCTTTGCCTCAGGAACCACTGATTACTGGAGAAGCCCTGAGAACCATCGCGGTTAGTCAGATAAACCTGATTTTCCAGTCCATGTTGTTAAAGAAGAAATTACTTCCCTGCGTATATAACCAGAGATACGTGGCTGGGGACATACTATTATGAGCTTATATAAAAACCTCAGAAATTCACAGTATCTTTAATGTTAACACTGTAAATTGAATTTAAAGGGTTTTTTTAAACTTCAGTCATCAG
>NW_009259317.1:1780238-1812113 GCF_000687185.1 Egretta garzetta | reverse complement strand
TGTTCTAGTGGGGAAAAAAACGTAACAGGACCCAGTGGGAAGAACTGGAAGCTAAGCTCTTACATAGCGGAAATAAGGTACAACACTTTTCTTTTTGTATTCCCAGGTGTAATTGTGGTTGGATTTTCATTAATGAACATACTAAAAAAGAATGGCTTTATAAAAGAAAGCTCATTTTCAGCCAGAGCTGTTACCTGGAAGGAGTTATTTCAGGAAGGCTATATGTGGCCTCTGTACAGGGGTTAGTTAGTCTAGATAGATTTGTGATTTCCTCTTTGCCTTAATCTAAAAATCATTAAAGTATGGTATCATTCAGAGAAGTAATTGCCTAGTTAAAACTGTGTTAGCTTTATTCTAAATGCGTAAAGGACCGATAGCTAGACACTTTTCCTCACTTCTTAAATAAGTGTACATTTTTTTTTCTACAAGTCTTTTTCATCTCTCCCTTCTTTATATCTTGAAAATGTGCACTACTGTATTTTTGGACAAATTTACAAGAGAAAGGAGACAGATTTTCTCATTATTTTGGTTGTCAGTCCTGAAAAAAACTACCAAAATGTAACAAAACTCTTGGTAAAGCACTCTAATATGTTTAGTCACATACCTTTAGCATCCGATTGAATGAATCTCCCAAGCTGGTCCATGAGACTCTTTATTTCAGTATGGAAGGAATGGATAACAAGCTGCCTTGTCACTGGGACCATTGCTAGGTAATGGCTTTTATAGAAAACTAAATGGGAGGCGATACTCGATGGCATAACACTGGGCAATTTACCTGCCAGGGTTGCTATGTTTTGCCTTCAAATAACATGGTCTGCAATATGAAAGAAGATTATTTTTATGACAGGAGCTGATGTACGTATTTATATACATTTCAAGTACATATTATAATAGTGCAAGTGCAGGCTTGTCTTGTATGCTGCATCACCTTGCAAATTTCTTTCATAGTTTTTCCTTTTATTTTAGAAAGACCAATTATCTTCACTAAAATACTGAGCTGTTCAGAACTGAATAGATTCTTTTTAAGTAGATAAGGAACCCTTCCTGCTCTGGAAGGCAATACATGTCTGCCACTAGTTCCCACCAGCAGCAGGATGCAGTTCATCCATACCTTGAATGTCTGTCTTCATAACCAGCTCCAGATTTCATGTTTTTCTGGGCTTTAGCAAAAAATGAGCTGTTATTCCTGAGAACTAACCCTGTGGGTCAGGATGAAAACTCATTCAGAGTCGATCATTCCTGTAACTCCTTATGAAAAAGGTCAGAGGCTGCTTTTGTGTTAGATGTCTGGAATGATCTTGTTTGAAATTTATTTCAAGGAAAGAACGGAGCATCTGATAGAAGGTAATAAAAAAAATACTAGAAAATTCAGACCTGGGATGTGCTTGATTTATGCTTTAGGAAATAATAATAATAAAAAAACCTCTTCACATTCTCCCTCTGATCTTCAGGGGATGGGAACGGCTGCTGCTTCTTTCATTCACTCTCTTCATTACAGCCCAGTTGATTGCCTGCAGTGTTCTTGGGTTATCAGGTGTATTAGTTTGGCCCCTCTGTGCCTCACTGTCTAGTTGTTTGCCGACTGTTTTCTGGCCATGTTGTTTGAGCTACGAGTTGCAAGATAAAGCACTGAACTCCATTTAGCCATTCCCGTGTGACAAGCAAAAGATTTCTGTACTCAGCTTCTTGGAAATCCCAGCTCCGTTTGTCACTTTTGCCTCACCGATGAGGCTCTCTGCCGGGCGGGCTTTGCACAGCGCTTGCGTTCACTCAAGCAGCAAAGTGCTTAACAGTAAACTGTTTTTCAACATCTCTGTGTAACTCAACCACATCCAATGCACCCCCGAGCAGTTATTTGCAGATCCAGTGAGTCCTATTAAACCACTAATTCACAGAACCCAGACAATGCCTCTTGCCTGAGTTACCTGAGTTCTTAAAGCAAATTATGGCAGTCTTTTATACCGCTATGTGCATATGATTAAGTACAAACTGTGAGTTGCTCTCTACACAGCAGATATGATTCACCTTACTGTTTGGTTTGGGTTTTTTTTAAATTCTGTGAGTTGATGTCTTACAAAGTCTTTTGACTTATTGAATACTTCAGATGAACGTGGTTTGTTTTCTCTGGTTGTGTTTTACAAAAGAAATTAATTTTTTTAATTTTCTTTCTCTTATGGTTGTTTTACATTAATTCTTAGGCAAACACTAGGGGGCGAAGGCCAACCAGCTTGTATTTGTTCATCTTTCCCAGATGGCTTGCACAAATAGCTTTCAGATTATAAATTGGTCACAGGGAGCTTGGTTTGTCCACTCGCTCCTTGCAGTGTGCATCTGGTTGTCTAAACAGCACATTCCCTGATACTTACTGCAGTAAAGGTTAGGAGAACCAATCGATGACAGAGGTGATCATGATTTATTTCTATACATATTGTAAATTTTGTACTCAGAATATAATTTGAAGTCAGTCCTCAGTGCTGTTCAGTTCCTCTCTTATGGTGCTAAATTTAAAAAAAAAAAAAAAAAAAAAAGAAAGCCAGCATAACTACATAGCTATTTGCTGAGACAAATAGGTAATGTGTTTCTGATAAAGTTATTTCTTTATACCCTAGTTGCAGCAAAATGTCTTGCAGGAATTATTATGGGCTGCTGAGAGAAAATATATACATACATACACAAAAATATGGTTTCTGTGCATATTTAGCTTTCATTGGACATTTTTTTTTGCCCAGAAAATGTCAGAGTGTTTCCTTCTAACTTCTGTTTCATTGCATGCATCTCTGTAAGTGCTTTATCGATGTTAATGCTTCTTGTAATGATTTGCTTCGCTCTCTTTAATAGAAGCATCTCAAATATTATCTCCTTTTAAGATACAGCAAGTAATACATTTGCTAAGATAGGAGACTGCAAATACTTATACTCAATTCAAACAAAAAATATTCGCAAAAAAAGGAAAAGCAGAGCAGAAAAAAAAAAAAGTAACCACTGTCTGGACTGTTATAATGTCACTGGCATTGCTATTTCTTGGCAAATGCTGCGATATGTGGAAAAAGATAACTAATTGTATATGCAAGCATCTGTCTTGCTCCTTCCTTCAAAGCAGGTACGCCCATGGATTCAGCAATGGGGCCGGTGGGCTGCAGAAGAAGGGGCTCAAAGAGAGTTTGAGGACTCATTGGGTCTGTCTCTGCATCAAGGCAGAATCAATTATGACTGCAGAAATTATAAGCTCTCATCAATGTTTTCTAGTGCTCTACAGGTACTAGAAATGTCTTTATTTTTTGTCTTCTGATGTCTGTGTTATCTTGCCATAATTTAAACCAGTTATTCCTTTTCCCATCCCTTGTATATGGAAAATTGTTTATTACTCTTCCCTTTGAAGGAAAGGTATTTATCACTTTCCCCCCAATCCTCCCTTAGTTATACAGGTCGTCTAACTCTATCCATCTCTCTTAATGGACCATATTTTATACATCATTCATTGTTCTTGCCGTTCTCTTCTGAGCCCTTTCCAAGTGGTCCTTCTCTTTCTTGAAGAGTGGTGCCCAAGACATAATACAACAGACAAATTCTTTCTGATGCTGAATGGAAAGGAGGGTTTCCATGCCATGTAGAAATTTTCCATTTCAAATTTCCAGTGTGAAAATTGCTCTTTTCACAGTTTTGCCTTTTGTTGCTTACCATGTTATTTTTGAATAACTGAAACATCCAGATGATGTCTGAAGAATTTCTTATTTGCTAGTTTGGTTATCAGAGCTGAAGTTCAAAAGTACTGCTCTTTGCATCACTGAAGCTGCACATTATTTATTTCAGTGCATTAAGATAATTTTGAACTCTAGCCCCCCTCTGCCAGCACGCTATTATACCTTCCAGGCTGTTCTCATTTGTCAATTTAAGAAGCGTACAACCTATTCCGTCATCCAAGCCATTAATGATAATACCAAATAGCATCAGATTAGCAAACTGTTATCAGCGTTTGTCCTGAACGAGGCCTTTGCACTTGCTAGCCAGCTGTACCACAGAGTAAACAGCAGCACGACTTCAGCCACGTGGAGGCATGGGAGTAGCTTATGGCTCCAGATTTTGACTTCACTGTACCTGACTGGTAATCAGGATTCAGGTGTTTAGGAGGGGAAAAAACAGCAGCCTTCCTATACTGAAGAGTTGCACCTTGCAAGGTGTGGCTGAAAGGCATTAAAAGGGGATAAGTTTGCCTTGGGACAACTCTGTGGCAGGTATTCAAGATATGTTGTTTTTATAAAGTTTACAGTTTTGGCTGATACTGATACATTTCATTGATGAAAGGAGGGAGTTTTGGCAATAACAGTGAAAGAACATTTTCTCCATATGTGGGAAATAATTATCAGTCAGAACGTGAGGAAGATACGTTGTTCATCTGGAACAATTCAGAGAAGAGGCTGCTTCACCCTCCGAGTAGAGCATGAGAGCTGTATATTTAGAGAATACAGGTGGAGGAGGAATTGGTGGTAATCTAAGAAGAGTTCCTTTTTAAGCACAGCTTGGGGCAGGAGATTTGGTACCAGCATTAACAGGGTCAGATACTGTGAAATGTGAAAGAAATTCTGCTGCATTCTGCTGAGCCATGAATGATAGATAGCGGGAGGGGGGCATTGTGCTGGGATGTGTGAAACATAAGTTGAAGTTAAAGGTATGTTGGCAGGTGACGACACAGCTTTTTGTGTTTAAGAAGTAGAACAAATACAATATTTAACAAAAAAAAAATCCTTGCAGCACTATCTCTTCTCTTTGTTTGTAGTTTGCAGACCTTGAGCTCTGTTCCTCCCCCAAGTACAAATGTCTGATTGGATTATTAATATTGCATCAACTTTAAGCTTGTTTGTTTTAGCCTTAGTCACTAAATTTTATTTTTCTTAAAACTGACTGTTAATTTCTAATGCTAGTTAAATAGCAAGTCCAGTTTCAAAAATCACAAAACGCTCATTTGAGCAGAGGCCATGTTTTGGTGCCAAATTTATCTTCTCCTCTTCACCTTCCTTTTATGTGTCTTTATTCACCTGTCTGTCTCACATTTTTAAATTGGCTGGGGTAGTGATTTTTGTTCAGTGCCTGTATAGCAGCCAGCACAGTGAGGTTCTGGCTTAGGCTACTGGGTGTTTCACCCATACAATCTGAGTTGCACCTTGTCAGCCAAAGCTGACTAATAGCTGGTGTGCTGCGTTGCACTGTTATAGTTGTGAGCTTTTTGTCCAAGAGATAAATTCTTTCATTGTAATTTTATGGAACTAACAATGCTCACATCTATACATCAAAAAGATATTTGCCTTTTGAATGCTTCGTCTCAAAAAGGTCACAACATAATCTGCATAAGTGCAGAAAAGGGTGACTGGGACTATAAAGGTATAGTATAGTTATTTCTCATAAACTCATAAGCCATGACAGTACCAAATGGAAATTAAAATTACTAGATTACTTGGCAAGGATTTTGAAACTAGCACAGGGAAATATTCTTTCGCATGATATGCACTACAGTTATGGAACTCATTGCTGCAGGCTGTGGATTCACAGAAGGAGGGTTATTAAATGCAAGGACACGGGTATCTTAGGAAGTCCTGGACTATCAAATTGGGAAGTTAAATGGAATATCTTGGGGAAGTTATCTCCCTGTAAGCTTGCTCTTTTTTGTTTGTTTGTTTTGTTTTTTGTGTTGGGAAGCTTCAAGCGTCACTTGTTTGTAACCAGAAGGTCTCCAAGCTCTTTGTTCAAGTTAATGAACATTGGAAAAACAAATTGATCTGTGATTATTTTGTAACGAGAATGAGAGTTTGAGCGGAAGAATGGGTGACGCTGTCTGAACTATTTGTGTGTGCATTTTTTCTTCTCCATAAGTGATTTCATGTAGGATAACTTGAGATGTGGCTTGGGTGAACAGGTCACTTCTAATTTAGTAGGAGAGAAGACTCTTGCTGGATTCATGACAATACATAGGAGGTCATTCTTACTTCCCTGTCCTCATCGGACTAATGTTTTAGACGTAGGACCCCACACAATAAGAACATGCAGACTCTTGGCTCCATCTGTATGTACAAAACATGCTACAGGCCACCTCTGCCTTACACCAAACCTCCCCTTGGCCAGGCTGGAGAGAGGCTCCCTTTTTGCCCATATGAATCACTTCTCTCAGTCCAAATAAGTCCGGTTTGTCTCTGCTCTGCAATCCTGTTGCAGCTTAGATGAGCAAAGCTAGCCCAGCCACCTCATGTCCACCTGGGGAAGGAGAAGTCAACAGAAAGGGGATGAGGGTGGATTAGGAAGGGCGCTTAACAATTCCCATGCTTGGTCATGAAGGCCATGACAGTTCATTTGAAGGCCACAAAGTGCAGTTCTGGGAAGCTGTGGGGTTTTTTCTGCTGTATTTAACTGTTTGTCTTGTATTTAGCCCAGTCACAAAACAGAACATTCTCACTGCCTGCTGAAGGTTAGAGTCCTCTGATATGTTTCTGGGACGAACAGAAGTCTTTCTGTCTGACTTTCATGCTTTAAAAGTAAATAAACAAATAACTAAATAGAAGCTCAAGGGCACACACACACACTTGGCTTCCATAGCCTTGCTCAGTCATCCACAGTGCGAACAGCAAGATGTGTGTGTGGTTGCATCTGCTTCTATGTGGTTCTGAGTGCTCAGCATGAAAAAGGGAAATGATGGTGCGTTTTGAGAAAAAAGTAATACTGTCAATTAAAATTATGTTTTGCTTTCAGATATATTCACATGGAAGAGCTTTTTTCATTACCTCGTTTATGATTCTGCTAGTATAAAGAGATGACAAAGTAGCTGTAAAATCTCTGTCAGGGCATAAAGGCCACTCAAACCACTCAAAGAAAGATCAGGTCCTTACGGTGAGCCCCAAATTTGAGCAGCATGGCAGAAGTGCATTTATTTCAAAGGGTGTCCGCAGCCACACCAGAGTTTAAGGCTCTGAGCTGATCTAAACCTGAGGGCTCTTTTAATCTGTGCTATGATCTATACTGCCAACAGACAATTTCATAATCAGGTAGTACAAATCACTTTAAAAATTTTTTTTTAGTACCAAGTTCATTACACACTTGTGAAGCCTTACTGAGATCAGATGAGGGCATCCAGTAAGATGAATGAATGACAGTTCTGTATTGTCTACGGTTTTATTTCAAGGGGTTTTCAAGTCCTCATTAAGACCTCTTTTTCCACCGATCTTGGATAGTTTGAGGTCTGTTGTACTTGGAATGGTTAAAGAGCAGAACTCGGCGAGCGTGAGATTAAATTTCCTTAAATAAATGGTTGCAAAGGTAATATTATCCATAATATTTTCAGCTTTTCAGGAAATGGACAGTCTACAGAGCTTGCCGTGGCTAGATAGGCAATGCAGTTAGGAGTTACCAACTTTAAAAGTCCCATACTTGTTTTTGCTTCTCTCTGTAAAACATGAATACAGTGGTCTCATTTTGTTTGCTGGTTTTTGAGGCAGGGCAGGGGAGAGGGAAGGCTTTTGTTCAAGAAGTTAACATGAGGCCACTTCCAACATTTCTAGTTTTCAAAGTGAAATGTGGACTTTTAAATCACATCAGACCAGACTGATTGAACTTATGCATATTTCAGATTGAAGATTTATTTCAGTGGGGTTACTTATGAGAGATAGAAATGAGAGAGCAAATTATTTCTGATTTGTGTGGAAAATCAGAGAGTTCATATACTTTGTCTGGTAAATACGGATTTGCATTTAATGCAAAGAATATAGTCTGTAGTATTCACTCTACAAAGTATATACAAAGTATAGAGTATATATTTTAGATGCTAAGAACATTTTTAAACAAATTTACTAGCTAGTCTTTTTCTCTTAAGCACATTTGGTTTTTTCTTTGCATAAAAATACAGAATTTGAGCTTATAATCTTTATTCTGCATTGTGTATGAAAGTAACAGATTACTTATTTTTAATTATCTCTGCAATAGAAAGGAATTTTTAAATTGTTGGGGCTTTTCTAGGAACTGAGTGAGTATTTTGATAACTGTTTCATGTATTGACAGCACTACAAAAAATATTTTTGTTTCTTCTTTTAAATCAAAGTATGATGTTGTACAAACATGATTAGAGGGATTTATTTGTGGCCCAGATGTGGGCTTGAAACAAAGTCCTCATGTTTCTTTTTTCCAATGTCTTTGCAGTTTTCCGATGATTTGGAGAATCATATTTTTGAATCCTCTCATGCATATAATAAGGTTCTTGGTTGCTAGTGAAATACAAGAGGAACTGATGGAAAGGCAGATATTGGTGATAAAGGATTCAGAGGCACTTGAGAATGTTCTCTCAGCAGGAGGGTCCTGGGGATAGCCAAGTGTTCTAAATGCACCAGCGCAAGAGGGTTTAAGAGGAGAAAGCGAACAAGGTCATCAAGCAAGAGCGAGGAGTAGTGGATGCATGTCATGTGGATTGTCAAGTTTCACAAGTGTTACTAGGCTGGTGGGTTTTAGGATGGAGATGCTTTGGGACCAGTCAGCTATGAGCTTCCTAAACAGAGAGTTTGAACATGTTGGAAATAACTTTCTGAATCGTTGTAGTCTAGCTGTTTTATTTCATTGACTGAAGCTTGTCTGTTGCTGAATCAGAAGGGGAGTTTGTATAGTGCTTGGTTCAGATAGTATCCTCAGCTAGATTTCAAGTGAGTTGGGTAACCCTGAACTGATTAAGGGTAGTATTGCTTCCCAAATAGGGAGTTAATGTTTTGTTAACCACAGAGTTTAAAAGGGCTCAGATACTTCAAAGTCCTTCGCCTACTGGGTAGGCAATATAAAGGTTGCAAGTTGGAGACCATTTTCCTGGAAGTTTATTATTCTCTGTGTCCCACAGAAGAAACTAAAACTGCACAAGAAAACAGACAGTGACTTCTTTGGTGAGGTTAGGAGTTCAATGTTTTTAAACTGTCCTTATTTTTACAAAGTTCACACTCTTTCTTTGCCTGTCCTGTGAGAAAAGGTAACCAAAAGTTTGATTTCACTGCGGAAGCTCAGTCTGGATGATTCAGGTGAAGGTGCATGGAAATGACAAGTTAAACTTCCCTTGCCCATGCCTTTGAGATCTGTGGATGTGAGAGATGATTACATTTGTAATCAAGCTGTTTGAGTGCAAAGGCGATGGTGAAAAGCACAGTTTTCTTTTTTAATTTTTGATGCATGCACCAGTACACAGTCTTTACTTTCATCTCCACTTGCCTGCATCCCAAGCAGATGTATAGATGTGTGTGGTGAAAGGATTATTTTCCTCTGTCAGGTTTTACATCATGAAGGAAGAACACCTTGACCTTGCTTGATGGATTTCCTTAGTGGATTCCTACTTTGCTTGTGGCTCAGTTTAGTTTTAAGCTAATATTTGTATAGCCTGACATATGGCATCAGGCTGAGCAGGGTATGCATCCCATTGCCCATGTACTGCATATGACTTTTTTTATGAGCCAACTACTCTTAAGTGACTAGAACAGCTGAAACCACCACACAGATACCACTAAGCAGAGTAAGTCTTGCAGAGGGCAAATGGTCTGGGGTCACAGGGACCCTGGAGCTTTGTTTGCAGTAAAACTGAGCATTAACTTTTTTTTCAGAAAAGGCTGGCAGGCAGGAAAGAAGTGCCCACTGGTTACATGTTACTTCATTGTGTGTTAAGCTGATGATTAAATAGAATTGAGTAACATCTGTCAATAAATGAGAGTGAAACTTTTGCGGGAGGAAATAAAATTAAGAAATTGTCATGAAATAAACCGCTGGAAAAATAGCATGAGGTATACATGATTATTTTTAGTTCTTTTAGTTAATCTGTGTGCATTTTTTGAAAGTATGTGTATTACTTGAAATCTCTTGCCAGCGTTATTCAGTCTGCCATAGAAATACATTCTCCTTCCCTTCCCCTCCCCTTTCCTTTTCCATACGTTTTATTTTTTAAACATAAAAGTATCTTGATACCTGGATACAAGGGGCTGCACGTTAAAAACCTACTTTAACAATTCCTGAATTTATTAAATATTGCCTTTTTCTCACGCACAGACCTCTCATTGACTTACCCCTTACACCAGCCTTGATCTCCAAAGAAGCAACTGGCAGAAACCTTGCAGTAAAAAGCACAAAACCTGTGTGCCATACGACAAAGCAAGTATGCCAGCCATTTCTGTTTTGACTGGTTGGAAAAAAAAAAACCCTGGAGAGCCAACAACACGTGAACTTACTGACCTTTGTGCCGCGAAAGTTTCTGTAATTATTGAATAGCGGGGATGGGCTGAGGGCTAAGGAGGAGAATTTGGGGATTGGCCTAGGCGGTGAGATAAGGTTATATATAAGGCAGCTGCAGCGGATTTGGGAACATTAACGGAGTATATTCCCTGGTGTGCAGCTCAGCAAGTTTGGATCCTGGAATCATGAGCGGGTGCCCCTTCGCAGGGAACAATTACCTGTGAGTCCTTCCTCCCCATGGTTTTGCTTCATAACGTCAGTTCAAATGATGTAATGTTAATGTAAAATATGTAGGTTCAGAGAGAAAATAATGATTATCAACAAATAGACAGCCATAGCGATCGCTAAAGGAAAAGAGATTGTACAAGGACTTGTCCAAGCACTTGTTATTTGATGATCTAGATGTAATGCAACCAGCTCTTACAGTGACAAGAGGTATTTCAGGTGTACTGCTTTTCTCAAAAGCCTGCTTTAGTGGTTCAGTTTATCAAAGCAAAGCATTGTTTGAATTGTAGTTGCATGTTAGCAAAAACGCAGGTATATTCATAGTACTTTAATTGAATAGTTTATATATTTACTGAATTTTCTTCCTAGATACAATTTTAACAAGCTATCTTTGGAAGATGAAAAAGATGACAAATCACAAGAAGGGATAAATAAAGCCAGCAAAGGTGGACTTGTCTATGGAGACTACCTACAAGTAAGTTTAAGGATGTCATGTTTACTGCCCTGGTTGCTCTTAAAGACTTGAGCCAGGACCTGTGACTGACGCTTCTCCCAGCAGCCAGCCAGCCACTGAGAGAGTTCTCCAAGTGCCCTTGGTCTACCTGAGCTCTCCACATGTAGTCACGGGCACAGGTGCCTGTCTCAACTGGAATGGTGCAGGTGGACTGTGGGATGCCTTCTCAAACTGCAGGGAAGCTGGGTATTTTGGGGGTTTTGGTAGAGAATTATTTATACTGGTAAACCTAAACTGTAAAGTGGTGCACCACAAAAGGCTTTCTTTGGTCTGACAATCACCACTTGGCAGTTTCTCCACGTCAGCAGGCTGTGTGCAACTTCCCCGAATTATTGCACGAAAGCCCAGAATATTTGGCTGGAAAACTATATTGCAGAAATCTAGGGGGTGGGATGATGACTAGGGGGATAAAAAACCCCAACCAAGCAAACAACCAAAAACCAAACAAAAAACCACAACAACTAGAAGTAATTAAGAAATAAGTAAAAATAAAATGTCATAAGTAATAAAAGAATCCAGGCTTTTTTTTTTTTTTGGTGACAGCATGAACTGAAGAATTACTCTGTGCTTGTGAACAGAAGACTAATTTGTTGACATGCTAGATGGAATCCTGCAAAGATTTCTTTTAAAACAACACAATCTATGCTTAGACTAAATTTGACTCAGTAAAAAAATTAGAAATGCCAGAACTAAAATAAATCAGAGCGGTTGTGCAGATGTTATTACATGATTACATAGTATTTTACTACAGGAGCTCCATTTTCATGGAACACAAGAGTATAGATGTAAGATCTGGAAAAGATGCTGGATATTTTGTTTTCTCTTTTTTTTTAATAATTAAAAATGCCCTTAAGGTGATTTTCGAAACTTCAATGCTTGAGGTACCTAAACATTCCATTTTAGGCAAGTTTTTTTTATTATTATTATTAAAAAGTAAAAGTGACACCTGAGAGCATTTGGTCTAACTTCTCATACAAGGTGGAATATGAGGCCTATATATATATATTAGTAGTATGCTGAAAAATTTGCTCTACACAGTAGGACTATCATTGCTAATAGCAGAATTGAGAGCTTTACAGAACGGTCTTATCTTTATTTTTAAGCTGAACAAAATATTGAATGCTCAAGAACTTCAGAGTGAGAAGAAAGGAAACAAAATTCACGATGAGCATCTTTTCATTGTGACGCATCAAGGTAAGCGGTTGGGAGGAGTTCAGTGATGGTTGACCGGCATTTTTGCCACGGGGAGTTATTCAGTGCTGAAACATGCAATACACAATTTTGTTTTCACTTTAGAGACAATCACTACAATTGCTCTGTCTTTTGTCTGCATTTATATTTGTATGTATCCCTGTATCATTTGTAAGGTTGTAATCAGCTCTATGCTTATGAAGCCATAAGTATAACCTTTGGATTTGGTAAACCAAGATTTGAATGGTTCTGTTTCTAGAGAAATTAAAGTGGTGAAATTCATTCCCTCTCTGAGTCATAGGTTGCTATGCAGTTTATTATAGGCAAACTTTGTGTGTTGGCTCTTGCCTTCTCTGAAACTTCAATTTTAACCACCTAGAGGCTGTCTAGAAGCCAGCATATTGGTTAGGCGCTCCCTAACTGCTAATATCCATGTGTTTTGCATGTGTTGGCCTGATGATATTTTCCTGTTATTGGAAACATGTAGATGACATAAAGGTTGTAAGCAGCTCTGGGATTAGCTTTTATTGGAGTATCAGGTCTAGATTTTCTTTTTCCCCCTTTTGTAATGAACATTCTGCACATCAAATACCTGATGTGTAAAACATGCTTTAAAAAAAAATCTGTTAACGTTCTCAATGCTAGATTATTTCATGTAACAGTTCAGGTAAAGGGCAGCATACTGTAGCAGGTAATTCGTTTGAGTATCAGCATCTTTTTATACACCGGCAGTATAAATGTAGGCTACCCATTTCAAATAAAAATGTAAGAGTGCTATGAAGGAAAAACAAAGTAACGTTGAAGTTAATACTAACAATGCCTTTCTTGTTGTAGCTTATGAACTTTGGTTTAAGCAGATTCTGTGGGAAATGGACTCTGTGCGGGTGATCTTTCAAAACGGCCACGTAAGTTAAAAGCAAATATTAATTTTGGGAAAACGCAGCCCTCTCTTTCTCTTGCCTCCTGCCTGCAGCCTGATATAGTTGGGTTTACTAAAGCAACATGTGCTCTTTTTTAAAAAGAGCATAAAAAAAAAAACTTTGGCCGAGTGGCTCTCATATCCTGATAGTACAGACATTGGATCAGCAAACTCCTTTCTCTTCTGAAGTCTGCCTTTTGTGTAGCTCACTTTTCAAGACGAATTTCATTGCCCCAAATGCTCTCATACTCTCCTACTAGTACTGGAAAACTACAGAAACTTAACTTGGGAATATTCTATGGCAGAAAAAGTATGCTCAGAGGCAAAACTGAAAACCAGCGGGCTCACGGGTATTTTGTGTTGAAAAGTCAATTCTGCCTTTGTTCAGTTTTTTGAAGTCTACGTACTATACTCTTTCATCCAATATCTGCTACATGAAAGGAAACTCTTTTGGGTAATTGTGTATTATTAAATCCAACCAAACAGCAATAATTAAAATCACAGTGTACAATTGTGTGAGAATTTCTGAAAATTACAAATATAACAGGGATATTTTGAACATCTCTAAACATTTGTCCAAAGCTAAACACAACTCATAATAAATAGGTAACAAAGGAGAACTCCTGACGTTATATTACATCCACAGAAAAAGGCTGACTGCATGTAATTTGAGAAATAACTTGAGTAACATCATGAGCGTGTGCATACAAAGAAAATTTGAATCTAGACCAGACTGAAAGAAGGAACCTTTTTATCATAATGTCCAATGAAAATGCTCTCTGTTGTCCTCGACATTCATAATTTTGTTGGCTTTTTAGGTGAACATTATATCAAAATATAACTGATCAAAATCAGTTCTTAAGTGGAATGATTTTTCATTATTTTTGTGAAAAATGACAGTTTGCTTGTAATCAGAATTTGAAATGTCGATGCTAAGGTTAAGTACGCAGCCAGGCGATTAAGGAAATGGTTGTCATCTTTCATTTTTGTAGTTTGATGTTTCCTGGTTGCATGCCCAGGTCTTAGAGAAGTTTAATGCCATTGAAACTAATAGGAATTTTAGCAGAGTCCTCTGCAGGCAAAGTGTTCAGCTTAGCCAGAAGTGACCTTCTGTGTTTTCCATTTAATATTTTCTATTTCCCTCCAGATGCAGTCTTCTCTGTTTTCCTCTGCTTGCTAATGGCCATCTCTGATGAACATCTTTTTAGATGTGCTCTCCTGATGTACACCTCAGATTATTCTGCTTCTCAACCTTTAAGTACTTTCCACACCTGCCTAATGACTTGTTCCTTCACAATAATAGAAATTGTTGTAGAAGTGATTATAATAGAAAGCATAATATAGTTATCATATTATATCATATATCGTTAAAATCATATTGTAATCATTGGAAATTATCATGATATAAATTATTTTGGTCTAGAATTCAATTTCTTGTGGTAACTTCTATTTCAGTCAAAAATGTAAAAAAGAAGAAAAAAATCCTATGTATTTGGCCTAGTTGTAATGTATCATCAGTCGGAGAAAAACAGATTTTAATCTTTGAAAATTATGGTTTCAGTTTTCAGTTAAAAACTGGGGTCTCTATTCAATGAGACTTTGCTGCTATGGATTTCACATGGAAAGAACATGGGAACTATAGTAATGTACAACAGTGAAAAGACCTGAAATAAATAGGTAGGATATAAAGAGAACACCATTCTGTCTGGCTATGATCTTTATTTTTTCTACAGGTAAGAGATGAGAGGAACATGCTGAAGGTTATTACTCGAATGAACAGAATTTCAATGATTCTGAAATTACTTGTGGAACAGTTCTCAGTTTTGGAAACTATGACTGCATTGGACTTCTTTGATTTCAGGTAAATACTTACTATTCCTCCACAGCAATCCACGAGCTGGTGATTCCCATCCTTAGAACTGACTGTGAATTTTGCCCGTGCCCTGGCAGCTTGTCATACATGCACCATTCAGCAAGGTGAGAAGATAGCTTAGAGAGGCAACCGTGACAGTGACAGCAAGGGTCAGCTAAGAAGTTGAGTGTGAGGGTGAGGCCAGCACGCTCTGCAAAGAAGTACCAGTTGATTGCTGATGTTTACATGTGGTGCTGCTGGATGGTTTCAGAGTAAAAAAAGTTAAAATAATAGAAACAGCTTGGGGTTCCGTTAACAATTTACTTGAAACTTAACCACTGCACAGTTCTGGTCATATTCTATGGTAAATCATAGAAGTGCTTGGGTAAAAGAAATGCACTCTCTGTAGATTGTCAAATAGATATTTCAGCTGTCTTGGTTTGCATAGTATTCCCTTTCTTCATGTTCTCAGTGGGTCTGCAGAGCTGGAGGCTTCAAGTGGCTGAAGGAAGCATTGCTGTCTCTTCTTCTTTCTCCCCAATAAGTTCTGCTCTCCAGTAGCTGCCCAATGTATTGCTGGTGGCTGGTTCCTGCTCTGCCTTCTGCCCAGGCTTTCTTTGGGATCTCTTGGCTTGCCTCACTTCTCCCATGGCATTTCTAGCTCTTCTCTCACTTCATCTAGGTCCTTCCACTACACTACCACGTGCGACAGCTTCATCCACTGTCTGCCTTCCTGTTCTTGTTCTGCTTGTGTCACTGGCCTGACTCATGATCCCAGTGCTGTCCAGCATCCCATCCACTTCTGCGTTGTTTTAGCACCCTTTCTTTTCTGTCTTTTAATGTTCCCTAACTAAAAAGCACATGAAACTACAATTCTGCTTCTCTTGGAAGTTGGAAACATCTATATCATCTAGCAGGGGAAATCCACAGGCTAATCATCTGGTTTGATGCATTCTTGCTTCTGCTTTTTGCCAACATACTGTCATCTGATAAGCAGACATGAGATCAAATCAATGATCTGTTTCTGCCAAATCTTATATTTGCAATTCAAAGTGCATTACAATTATCTAGCAATGTGGGATTTCAGATTACTTTATTAACCTTTTTTTTTCCAGCATGGCCATGTGATTTAACTCTGAAAGAATCGCATAAATGAATCCCTCAAATGAAACCCACTAAATGTTCTTTGGAACATTATTCTATTGTATACATAGCAATTATTCTGTATAACAAGCCTATTTAAAATGCATTCATTGCCACTTTTAGTGATGTGGAAATTTTTGTAATAGCTATTTGGGGTGAAGCTGCTTATTCTGTCTGAAAAGGAAATGATATTCACTAACGTTTCCTCCTGTACGTCACACACGCAAAGCTGCCATTTTAAAACACAGTACAAACATAAGTCTGTGTATGCACAAACAATACATAGCTGGAAAATTAGGATATGTTATACATACATTGTAGTTGCATTAAAATAACTTGGGTTTTTTCTTAATTGCAATCATCTAAAAAAAAGTGCTCGGATATCTATTTGATAATTCTTCAAATGTGAAATATGTATTTTTTTATTTTGTTGAGAACCAGAGAACCCCATCACTGCAGAAGAGTGTCCTGTATTTTTGCATTTTCTTTTCTTCTGTTCCCAAAGATACTACCTAAGCCCAGCCTCAGGTTTTCAGAGCCTGCAGTTTCGCTTGCTAGAGAACAAAATTGGTGTTCCCCAAAGTCTGAGAGTCCCCTATAACAGAAGGCATTATCGTGACAACTTCAAGGGACAGGATTATGAACTGCTGCTTAAATCGGAACAAGAACCGACGCTACTGCAACTTGTGGAGGTAACAATGTCTGTCGAACACCTTGCTTCGTTTTCCCCCCTCTCTCAAGAATGCCCTTCATTGGTGTCAGTGACAAATTCTTCTTCCTCAAGAGAAGCAAGCATGCTGGCAATTTCCCAGTCAGTTGTGTTTTGGGTTCTTACCAAATTTTGTATGAAAGAGAGTTAGTCATTACTAAACCAATTGATTTTTCACAGCATTTCCTCTCGTCTGAAAAGTCTGACTATTGAACTAGTAAATTGCATTGTGGAAGTATGAGCTAAGAATATAAATGTACTGTTTCATTGGCATTGTTTTTTCATGATCACAAACCCTTTTGAGAAGAAAACTTTAAAAGTATTTCCTCTGTTAGTGATGGATGTTAGAGAGGTTAAAAAAAAGCAAAAGAAAAATGACAATCCAAAATGGAAAGGAGAAGAAATGTTTAACAAATGTTTCATTATCACTTACCTTGATTTAATGACTTTGTCTCAAAGTTATGAATGACTCGCACCAATTTCTCTAACTTCCTCGTCATTTTCATACACAAAATTAACATAACTTTCTAAAGAGTAATGCAGCATAAACCTCAATAATAGCATCCACTCTTATTAGCCCTATCCATCTGTCTAATGACACCTGATACAGGATATATAAGAAATTTCTCTAGCTCTTCTTAATTTGTTAAGACTTCATACTCTTGTGTCTTTTGATTGAGGAGCTAAAGTAAGTGATGTCTAAAGGGAGTTTGACCATAAAGTTTCTTAATTTTTTCCCCTCCTAATTTCATTCCCATTATTAAAAGGAAATCAGAGAGAAAGCTTTGCTAACTTCCAAGTAAATTTGTATCTCATATCACCTATTTTGGTGTGAGCTAATGGCAGACTGCTTCATCAGCATTCAGCCTGTCTGACATGATAAAAATTGATTGTACAAGTAGATGGTTCTGTATCTTCCTTCTGAGATTTATCTTACAATTATCCTATATATGTGGAATCAGAGCTTTTTCCTGTATCTGCAAGGACATTGGTTTTAAGGATACTCTTAGAATGAGACAGCTTTTGTCTTCCAACACTGGTCATTTATCTTTGAACCTGTGGGTGTGTTTTCACAGAACTATTATGCAGGTATAAGTCTTCTACGTGGCCATGCTTACTCCAGCACTAAGTACCTCTACAGGATATTAAACCAGAACAACTGTAGCAGTAAAATTTTTGTTGCTATAACTTGTAATTCTAGGGTAATGTGCTTGCATTGTTAACATTTGAACAGATGATTATTATTATTACTATTGTTGTTGTTGTTATTATTAAAGGCATGGCTGGAAAGAACTCCAGGACTCAATGCAGAAGGATTTGATTTCTGGGGACAATTTGAAGTGAATGTTTTAAAAGGTCTAGAAGAGGAATTTGCCTTGGTGCAGGTATATAATGTACTCTTGATCTAGCTATAAGCAACGACAGCTGGCAAAATTACATCCTGACATAAATCTGACTTTTGGCCCAATCAGTTTCTCACTCACTTCACTTAATCTTCAGCAGCTTCTGTCTGCAAGAAGCAGAAAAAATTGCGAACTTTTCCAGGAAATCTGAATAAATTTGTAATTTGACATCTAAGACGGTCTAAAACATGTGTTACATGAATGATTTTGATTGCAAAAGTAAAGGGATCGTACCAATGGAAGGGTTGAAATGGATTTTACTGAAACTACAACTTCACCTTTAGTTAGTACTTGCATCTACAGTACAAAGTAAAACTCCACAAAGTTTAGGCCCATAAGCTGTGAGTATG
Organism: Egretta garzetta; assembly: GCF_000687185.1. Classification (NCBI taxonomy): domain Eukaryota; kingdom Metazoa; phylum Chordata; class Aves; order Pelecaniformes; family Ardeidae; genus Egretta; species Egretta garzetta. Next base: position 1,793,580 of record NW_009259317.1, on the reverse strand, counting down.
GAGTGCCACTATAAATGGCTCATTCTATTTAACAGTATGTCACCACTTGCTGCTATGTGTTCGTTTGAATTACACTGGCAAATAAGCACATGAAAATCCCCAAATATTGTAAGACCTGTAGCTTTAAGTACATTTTTAATGGAAAAAACACCATAAGAATGAATCTGTTTCCTGAGCTGTTTACAACTTTCTAACTTACCTAAACCTATTTGCAATTTTCTTACCCATAGCTGTGCAAGGATGTCTTCTTTTTCCCTTGGGGAAAAAAAAAAAAAATCAGACTTCAAACAAATGAAGATTAAGTGTTTTTAAGGCCTCTAGACCTCAAGAAAAGCGATAAGCTGCCAGTTTGTTTGAACATTCATTCATCTGAATTATGTTGATGGCTATTTAATTGTACATTTTCTGGTAATTGTGTTTTTAAAAGGACAGTGGCTCAGTGACTCATCTACTTTGTTTGAAAATACAGTTCTCACTTCTAAGATGTAAACTTACAGAGTATTTATGATGAAAATAGAAGTTACATCATAAGTCATTCAAGTGCTTAATTTTCCCTATTGAATTCTAAAACCTGTTTTTGTTTCAAATATCAAAGGCGAAGCCAGAATCAGAAGAAAAAGATGACTTATTATCTGAATTCCAAAAACAGAGAGATGTATTACTTTCGTTGTTTGATGAAAAACGCCATGAACACCTGCTTAGTAAAGGTAGATTGTATTGATATATGTCAGTATGTGCTTTTTATTTTTTAAACATGATACATATAATCACATAACAGCACTAAATTTGCAGGAGAGTCAGTAACAAGCTAAGGACACTTGTATTTTGCAGGAGAAAGACGACTGTCTTATAAAGCACTGAAGGGTGCCTTAATGATCTACTTCTACAGGTAATGTCAGAAGATGTTTCTTTAATGCTTACTGGCAGGAGGAGAGGTGAAGGTTAAGGACAGAAGCATACATTTATTTAGGTTGGAACAGGCCTTGGAAAGTAATCTAGTCCAACTCTGCGAAAACCCAGGTTAGTTAGATCCAATTTGAAGGTCAGATTGGGCTGCTCATGGCTGTGTCCAGCTGAGTTTTGAATATCTTCAAGGATGGAGATTACACAGCCTCTCTGGGCAGCCAGTTTGTGTCTGACCAGATGCTGCTCCTCAGATTGAAACTAGCAAATGCCTTGTTCAAACCGTTCTACAAAGCGTCCTAGAAAGGTTTAGAGTATTTTTCCAAGTAAGAGGGAAAAGGCACAGATCGAGACTTACATGGCAGAAGCGTTTCTTGGAAGATCTACTGACATTTTAATAACAACTTAGGTAAAATACACCTTGTTGCTGTTATGCATTGGTGAAGCAATACTTTGAAAACTACGGCATATCATAAGAGGTCTTACTGTCTTCTCTTTCATTTCCCAAGGGAGGAGCCTCGTTTTCAGGTTCCCTTTCAGCTTCTTACCTCCCTTATGGATATCGATGTGCTCATGACCAAATGGAGATGTGAGTTTTGCTTTTTGACTGTGACACTCCCTCTTTTAGATGCAAGTAAACTGTTCTGTTCCACCTGCTTTGAGACAAATTATACCCAGAGTTTTAGAACTGAGCTTCTGAGTTTCTCCTTTAGGAATGGCTTTTTTTTTTTGCTTGTACTTCAGCCAAGAAGAAAGCTGAACAGCTGCTTCTATGATCATTAGATAGATAGGTAATGCTATCGCTTCTGTTACATGCTTTAAGTCAGGTGAACAATTTTATTTAAGGGACAGGTATATATTTTCCAATGTCTGCCAAAATGTCATCATGACAACCTTTCATATGCAAACAGTCTTTCTGCTCCTTCCCTATCTAGACATCTGTAAGTGAGTGGATTCATTCTGTATTAACAGTAATTTTCTATTCATTAACTGGGGAGTGGCATAATTAACTCCTGCATTGCTTGAAGACCTAGGAGTTCTGTATCTCTGTAAAGATCTCTGTATGATCTTTAATATTTCACTGGTGCACCTTGATGTGACCCTCTGGTTGTATCTTAACATATGCCATGTCCTCCTTCTGTGTTAATTAGATAACCACGTCTGCATGGTGCACAGAATGATTGGCAGCAAGGCCGGCACCGGAGGCTCATCAGGCTACCAGTATTTGCGCTCCACAGTGAGGTAGGAATAACGTGTTTCCCCCAATACCTGCCATAATGCAGTTTGCAGGCACTGCACTGCCAGGGGGCAGATTTCAGATGGCTCACTGGAGGCCAGAGGGATGCTGTTTCACTTTTGGAACTCTAGCATTTCCTCCTGGCTGTCAAACATTTATTTACCAGGTTGACATATACAAATTCCAAGCCTTTTGGGGCAAAAAGAACTCCTTTTGATCACTCATGCAAAGTGCCATTTATAATTCTCAGTCAAGGGATCTAGGCGTTACTGTAATAGCAATGATACCAATCCTGCCTCGTTTAGTTTGTGTGCAAGCTAGCCCAAGTTAATGAGGTGATGCAGGCTGGAAGTGAGTCCTACCTACCATGCAACTGATGACAGTTCTTTTACTCCTTAGCATGGCCTCTAATTGTATAACCTAAGGTACTTCCAATTAGGGTTGAATATATTCTTAAAGGTGATGGTAATTAATACTCTCAAGCTGTGCAAGCAATAATCAGAAACATGTTTCCTTCTGTTGGATGAAGCGGAAGAGGAATTTAAAAGGGATGGTCGGAGACTGAGCACAGAACTCTCTGAATGGGTAGAATGTGTTTTAACACCACGTTCGAGGATTCAGCTATGGATAGAACACGTTTTACACCAAATTTGAGGATTCTGCTAGTTGGACAATTCAAGCTTTTTAGCTGCGACCATGTCCTGACAGTCCTGAACCACATTATATCCCAAAGCACAGGGATATTTAAAATGTCACCTTCTAAGAGGACCTTCTTTGAGGTTTGTTTTCAAAGAGAAACCGTATGTTGCTGGTAGCTGCCATGTATGGCTGTGGGCAACCGTTCCCATCACAACCATCCTAACAGAGGGTGGAACAGAAAGCAGACACATAGATTGAATTTGAAGATTAAAGGTACACCATTCTTTTCAACCAAGCCTTCTCACTCTTCCTTGATTTCACGTTAGTGTGCTTCCTAGATAAATTCTATTTCCTACCTACCGCAAGAGTGGAGGTCTGGAGATTTATAGCCTACATACGCTGCATTTTCAGAAGAAAGATGTGACTAGAGCAACCATGTTTCCTTTTTATGTCTAATCTTAGGAACAGTTAGGATTGGATTCTTGCTCTGGAACATTCAGAAGGAGGATTAGTGCTAAAGCCTTATTAAATAAATAAGAGATGGGAGTGATTCCTAAGGCTTTTGAAATTAAGGCCTTTTATGCCAATATAGCAGTATTAATTGTTCCCGACTGTCTCTTTCAGCGACAGATACAAGGTGTTTGTGGATTTGTTCAATCTTTCAACGTTTCTAGTGCCAAGACACTGGATACCAAAGATGAACCCAACGATCCATAAATTCCTTTACACGGCAGAATACTGCGACAGCTCCTATTTCAGCAGCGACGACTCCGACTAGCCTGCCTTTCTAGGCTGGTTGCTGTAAAGAACTTCAGGACTTTCGCCTCGAGTGGTGCTACCCCTCAAGTGTAACAGCTGTTCTCACGCAGCGTGGGTGTGTAAATAGGTATTTATGATGTATGACAGCTATGTGAATAGTATGATCAGTTTATGGAAGAAACTTAATTGTGGAAAACCTCATTTGTATGGAGTTAGCCTATATTAAGACTAAAATGATATCCCAGCTCAACTCAACGACCAATTTAACTCTTAGTTGGCTTCTTAAAACTGATACCTCGAGAGAGAGAGAGAAATGACACAGAATGATCATGATCGTGTCTTATTTGTACATATTTTTGTATTTGTTTGTTTGGCTAATGGCTGTTAGTAATTTACTTCTTCTAGTTGAGGATGGAATTAGTCTCATCGCCTCCAGAAGAACATAATTTTCTGAGCTCTAGTGGAATTTCAAAAGGAATTTGGGGTTAAGAGTTTCAAAAGCTAAATTTAAAAAAATATTAAGTCCTGAATCTATAGACACCCCAGCCTCTTGAACATTTACATGCATCAGCAATAATGTGTGGTTACACATGAATGTAAATGCCTTCAGTAGAAATACTTACTATTAAGAATAGCAGATACAAATAAGTGCTTACTTTGCACTTCAAATAAAGCAGTATTAAAGCTCTTCTTTTGTTAAGACTTCTTCTAAAGCAAGCATGAAGTTCAAACAACATTATGACAGGCATTTAAAGTGCTTTTTATTGAAAATATCACTGAAATAAAGATAAAATGGATACACAATAAAAGCAAGGTAAATTTGGCCATAGTATATCAATAAAGCTGCATCGTCTTCTCAGTAGGACTCTTGTCTTTTTAAATGCTTCCCTTGGAAATACACGTAGGTTGTAGGCCTTAATTTCTGCTGAGTTGCGCTTTAGGTACTTATGCCTGGTAGCATCACCTCAAAAGCACTGGTGGAACGTCTGTGTTTGATACTACTCTAACAACGTTGCTTTTATCAACGCCACTTAGGAACCTTGGCTATTCTTTTCCAGTTACACATTTGGTGTTTGTAAACTGCTCAGGGAAGGCCACGCTACGGAAGACTGTAAGTCTACGGCAGACTTCCCTTTCTGTTAATCTGAAGTTTTCAGCCAGTAACTTCAGTAAGCAGCAGAACCTGAAACAGTGAAATGTAGCACTTGGTCTCCCTTTCATTTAAAATATTAACACTTAGAAGCACTAAAATGACGATACTTACAATAGACAGTTATGATTGCCTTTGTCATAAAAAGATAATAATACGCTGACCTATTAACATGGTACAGTAATTGAGTGCAAAAATGACAGAACTGCTTCAATACTTTTCACAGTAGTGCTTCATAGAAGAGTACAGGCAAAGCATTCCAGACGGAAGACCCAGAGCATTTTAGAAAGCCACGTTTGGTTGCGAATTCTAGTTAAGTTTCCCTGCAAGTGCAGCTTTACAGGTCAGCAAAGCTGGAGCCACCTTTTGATTCCCAGCAAGTCCAAGTTATGAATTCAATTAACGTAGGGAAATGTAACATCCACTCCACTTGGAGTATTCTGTAATTGCTGACTTTCTAAAGGCGACAAATATATATTAACCACCCCCACCCTCACAATTTTTTCTATAATAAGTAAGTTTTTAAATTTCTGCTTTGCAATTGGCTTCAGTTGGTTGTGAAGTAGGGAAGAGAGGAGGCATGGGACTGACACAGCTCGCAAAGCACAGAAAGGCTGAGTTGCCAACACATACATCCTGCCAGAACACAGGATGTCAAACCACTAGAGCTGCTTCGGTTTGTCTAAATACAGTTACTTCTTACTTTTCTATCCATCTCACAAATTAATCCAGAAGTCTGTGATATTCTTTCCAAAACGCGGTCACTGCTCTGAAGAGCTCTGGAGTTATATATACCCAATAAAGGTTGGAAGACTGAGACTGAAGGATGGCAGGACTTCAGAGACAGTGGGTGCTTGGGCAACAACTTTGACTCTCCACTTCCTTCTATGACTCTAGCTGTAGAGAAGAAGTAGGATTTCACAAAAAGGAGGAAGACAAAGTGTACGTGTGTCTGTCAGAGTGGCTAGAAAAGCCAAGACAGGCATCAAAGCAAAACAGAGAGAGTATTTTCTTCCAACTGCCCTTCCTCCCCGCCCAATAAAAACAGACCTAATCATGGTGGTTCTTATATTCAAAGCATTTTGATTATATTCTGTCATACTATTGATTATTTGATCCAAATTCCTTATCATTTTTCATCACTTCTTTCCCTCTAAGATTTTTTTATGGAGTAGTATTCCACAGCTGGATTGGGTTCACATTCACAGCTTCAGTCCATCTTTGTAACTTCTTTTTGCATACTCTACAGTTGATTCCAAGTCTTCTTATTCCACACGAGATTTGATAAGCAACACACATTCCAAATAAAAACACTTTAAAAACTCCAGCCAGCCCACTCTTGTACTGCCTAAAAGCAGGAATTGCCCTTAGAGTCATTTCTTATTTTAGAAAATGTTGCTTTGAAGTACCAAACTATTATCCAAATTATAATCTTGGTCTTTGGCCAGTATGTGTCAAACAAATACTGATGAAACTGTATCTGCTATACCTAGAAATGAAACAAACAAAAAAAATTTAATAGATACTGGAAACGGAGACTCGCGGGGCAGGGAATCAGCTGCAACCCTTTTATTTCTTCATTGCCTGGCACTAGTTATAGCTGTGCTCTACACCCCTCCCTCCTCTGCTTATGTGTTTGAAACTTTAGATCCTTTTTGAGGATTCAGTTCAATGTGTGTGCTGAAAAGCAATCTAAACCTGGATAGCCTCTTCCCTTTTACTCATATTCATTAGCAAGAGATAGAAAATATGAAGCTATGTAGCTTTGAAAGCTCACCAAGAGATCACAAATTTCTTTACAAGACACTTTTTGAACATGGCTGGTCTCCCTCACCACTTCTACAATTGACTTGCTGTAATTATCACTACTTCTAAATTTCTCTTTCCAAATAGTTTGTTTATACAACAACAAGAACAAAAGTTTCAGCGACATGGAAAAGCTATGAGTGGTTATGTTGTCCTGATCTTTACCGAGTGCATGCAAACTGAATATTATCTATTCTTATTTGCAGATAATTTACATCATCTAACACCTTTTACAATGACTGTGAGAGCTACTGTTGAAACACACGTTGGAAGGGAAGGCCAACAGAAGACCTATGGTGTTAATCTAACAGACAAAAATTTCAATGGACACACAAGACTTACTATCTAGTAGTACAAACCCAGCAATTTGGCTCAGCAATCTTTGCTGGTAAACAGTAGCTTCACCTGCCTTACCTCCATATCCAGCAACTCAGATGAAACTGGGCATTTAACACTACAACCCCCCCTCAAACACCAAGAAAAATCTCATGCAAATGGTAAGAGGGCAGGAGATGGAACTAGCAATGGAAGCTTATACCTCTGCCCTACAAGAAAAGCCACAAGCAGGGTACACAATTCCCAAGCATGGGCAGATCCATGTTCAGTATTTGTTTGCTAAACTGAGCCCAGAGATAACTGCATCCACCAGACGAGGACAGCAGCTGTTTTACCCACACTGAGTATAGCGATGGCACTAACCTAGAACCATGATACATGACTGTATACAATGCCATTACCTTGGCACGGTAAGGTACAATAGCACAATTTGTACAATTTGTTATGCCTTACATAGCTTTACCTTTGCATGGTGTTTTTCAATCATTCAACTATATGGCTTGGTTGAACTAGCAACCACTTTATTTTTCTACTTGGACTCACCTAACCTCTTTTAAAAGACAGCAATGATTTTTATTTCCTCTCTGGGGATCCCATTATGTCACTTTACTTGCATGGAGAAACATACCCCAGCATGCGGCCTTTACCACTTCAGTTATTTTTTGTCAGACTTACCACAGACATTGCCACCTATCTTAACACGAACATAGCCCTCTATTCCCCATGTAGAGCCCCAAGAGTTCTGTACAATCCAGTATGGGATACTACCTGGAAGAAACATTTTTGTAAACAAGAGACAACATGAGATGTGGGAAGCAAAGCATAAAAACGTTCTGATGCTCTACAGAGTTAATTACCATTTTCATATCTCGTAGTTTATGATGGTTTGATGATATAGTACAGTGAAACCTACTGCTGTTCACATAGAGGACAGAGCTAATAGTCCAGTGTTGAACAGACTGGATACATCCTCTGCTAGCATAAAGACACATGTAGCCATGCTCGTGACTTGACAAGGACACGGAGTCCCACAGAACTGAAGGAGGATGGACAAGAGTATTTCTCCTGGGATCAGACTGCGCTTCCAGAACTGATGTGACACCAAACCAAACAGCTCTCAACAGAACACCCAGTTCTGGATTTTAATCACCTGCCCCACAGGAGGCAAGTTGGAAGTAAGAGGAAAACCACAAAACCTACTGGGTTGAAGTTCAGTTGATGGAAACGCACCTGTTCTGTCAAAACCAGTGATTAGAACAGCATGATTTGCTCTTCCACTGGAGCAGTGATACTGTATGATCCCACCAAGATAATCCTGCCAGCTAACCGCGTCTACTGTTACTGCCAAAGGGCCCCAGTTAACAAGCATCCTCATCATTTCTTCTTCCTGACCGCTGTGAAAGAAGTGAGCGATAATGCCAAGTAATTTAAGTTAGCACACTGAAGCAATTTGCAAGATGCTAATCTACTTGTTAAGTACAATAATTCAATTGTTTCCTATGAATTCCACACACCACATACCAGACATCAATAAATACATATTTCATATACTACAATGCAGTAATACAAGTATAGGGCACACAGACTATGGGAAAGGTGCAGATCCAAAGATATGATGCTATTAAAAAGAAGCAGGTTTCTGGGTGAAGTCAGTGGGCGATGGTGAGCACTATATACCTTTTACACATCACTCAATTAAAAACCACCTTTGGACAAACCGTTAGTCTATATTATTATTTCCCATTAGTTTTTCAAACATGCAGAAGTACCTCTTATATCATACATAATAATACACTAAAATATGTATCTCAAACATACCAAAACACAGGACATTACCACTGTCAGACATTAGCATCCTCATACAGTTTTACTTATGTAATATACTGGAACAGGAAATCTTTTATCACTGCATGGTATGTGCAAGAACTAAATTTGGCAAATACAGACTGGCAAAGCTAGAATTGATTTTAGTTACTTATACCTGGCAGTAATTAAATGCCTAGTCAAAATTACATTTCTTGTCTTGAAGTTCAGTATGCAGCTGCATGGTACTGATAAAAATTAGAAGCAAACTTTCTTGGTATAGAAATGTAAAAAGCTACCAGTTGTCTTTACAAAATTCAGTTGACAACACTATTTGCTATGTCATGGACTGGAGGAGGATGTGGGTGGGTATGTAAATGGATGAATACTGAAGTACCTGAATTACTTCCTAAATCTTTCAACAAATGCCAGTTATTATTGGTAAGATTTACCGTTTCTGATGCTTAAGCAATGTAATGCTCACTTAGCATATATTTAAAATTATAAGTGACTCAATGTTCCAATTTAAACACAGCCAACTAAAAAGACATAATTTCAAGACACTGACTTCAGCTGTCTCATTTGAACAAGCTTAGAGTGCTGGTAGGGTTGGGGGGATTCATTGTGGCAAGCCAGAACCTTAAAAAATGTTACGTAGTAATTCTTATCCAGTACACAGCTACAGACCTGAAGCAATCAACCTCATAACTTTTGGCTGGTCAATGCACTATTAGCTCTAGCTCACTCCACAGTTAGTGAATGCAGAAAGAAAAGTACAGCAAATAAAAAGAATCAATAGTAGCTACCTGAAGTCATATGCAGCAAATCCTGTTATTGAAACTCCAAAATCTGAGCGACCGAAATAATGGCATAGTCCTGTCTGAGCTTTAAAAGTGTATTCTGAATCTCTCACGAGTTTTACTTTTGTCTGCAAGAAAATAAATGCATGAGAATTTAATGCATTTGACATTAAACCTATGCAGATCAAAACAGATACTGAAACTGACCACAGAACTCCCCCAAAATTCAGTGTGTTCATGGCGAGATTAGAAATAAGAATGTCATGTTGGGAAATAGGGTATTTACTATTTATCTCTAGTTTCCCTGTTGGCAGAGAAAGCTTCAGAAGGAATTCAGAAGTGTTTAAATGAACAAACTTTAAAAGGTATCTCTGGTTTAAACTAGCCTCATGAGCAATCTCATCAATTTCGAGACGGAGACTACGCATTCATTTAATGAATGACGATTCATTCTCTTCTAACGACATCCTTACACAAAATTATCCTCTCCTTGGGACAGTTCAAGAACCACAAATATCCCAAGAACAGTTCTATAAAACATTCAAATTAAGTCAAATTCTGCCATTAGCATCAAATCCTCATGCCAGTATATAATCTACTATAATGGCTTCCCCCCCGCCACAAAGGTATTGCATCAGCCTTGTCCTTTGCAGTATAGCATGTTTATGACAGTGTCTTCTCCAGTCTAATTCACTTGTTGTCCCTCTGTGGCCAAGCAAGAAGGAATTTTGCTTCAGAGGAATCCAGATGAATATCCTGTCTTTCTTGAAATGCAAACTTAAACAAGTTATCTAGACTGTTATTAGCTGGGGTTACATGAATCTTCAAGGGCAGAATTACAGAGTTCCTTAGAAAGGACAATCAGCGTTTTTTTTAAACTGCAAAAAACTAAAAGATCCTTTTTATAATACTATGACTCAAACTGTTGTCCTAGAGAACACTTTTTATTTCAAAGGTATTAAAATGTTTCTGCTTACATATATTATTAACACACATTTTGAATTTTTCATGAATGTGTTAGCTACAACTGAAGTAGGATTTATTTTTTGAAACTATATCTGCATTTTCATTATTATGGGTTGCAAGTGAAACAAAGGTAAATGCAGTCAATTTTATTCTGAGGTTCTCCACACTCCTGCATGATTTTACAGCGTTTGCAACAGAAACCACAGAAATTTGAAAGCAGAAAATCTCAGCATCCCTCCTCTTCCCCAGCTGCTGATGCCTAAACTGGACACTCAAATCCACAAAATGACATGTGGATAAAATGGCTCCTTCTACGCTGGTACTGTATGGCTGCAGTCCCGATTGATCTCAGTGGAAATAGTGTAGCTTTCAAGAAACATTATTTTTAACGCTTGTGGGCTGATTTGTTACATTCACAAGAACATACATAGTTTATAAAATTCCAATCAAGTTTCAATTCTGCTTGAACAAACTCTCTTTTGATTCCAGACTAAATATATATGCATACATATATAAACACACGTGTATATGCATATGTACATACATATACACAAATATAAAAAAAAAAAAATGTACAGATGAACTGTACACTCCACCATCCCCATCACTTTTTCCCAGTAAAAAAGAATGTTAGTATGAAAGCTAAGGAAGGGTTCAAGATTTATGAAAAGTTTCAAACCTGGTTCAGCCAGCTCAAAGCACTAACAGTGGATCCCCCGCTGCAGCCATAATTATTGTATGAACAGTCAATAACCTGCTGTACACTGAGTTCTTCCAGGTTATTTCCTTTAATTGCATAGGCAGACTCTATACCACCTACAACGCTGAAAGCCCAGCAGCCTCCACACTGGTACAAAGAGAAGGGAAACCGGGGAGAAAGAAAGAGTCAGCTTTGTTTTTGAGGTCTGATATGAAAAGAAAAAAAGTCAAAAGGGGTTTTTAATGTGCTTCATTTACTACAACTTCCTTGAACTTCATTTTTAAGGCAATAATAAAGAAATTTAATCAGCCATTTAAAATATCGAACTGCTTTTTTCCCCCTGTACTGCTCTCTGAAAGCTAGAAACACATTATGGATGTCTCATTTCAAAGATTCCTGCATTGTGGTTGTCTTATTTTAAGGATTCCTTCCTGATTTATTTTTGCCCTTTAAGATAGGTCTGAGGATGCTTTTTACCGCGAGACATCTATTTTCTTAAAGAAGGATTGGGGCTCAGAATGAAATTGGTTTTTAACCACATTAGTAAATTTTCGAAAAGGATGCACTTAAGGAGAGTGTCTACAACTTCCTACAGTCTGAAGAATTTTATAGGAATATATTAGATTACAGTTTAAGAAACTGTAAGCTGAAAATAAACATAACAGAAAAATTCTTAGACAGTAACAGAATCTGTATTGCAGTTCTAGGCTCTTTAAACTGTGGCATTTAACATAGGAAGCAGAATTTATTCCTAGGCAAGGTTCAGGTTACACTATGTGAAGCGCAGAAAGGAAAGACATTGGGGATTTAACAGCTCCTTTGCTTCCTACCAGTGATAATAACCACTTTGGGATAAACTGTAATTGTGTGGGGTCTGATTATCTTCCTATCATGAATGCATCCTCCCTCCCCCCGCCCGAGGTGTTCAATGGGAAAGATATGGTGTTGACCAGCCAAGGGCATTCAATCATGAGAGAAAACAACAGCAAAGGATCTACACCCATCCAGGTGAAATGGGGGAAGGAGGTCAGGTACTGAATTTACCTCAGTCTCTTCAGAAAAAATACAAAATACACATGGTGCACAATATCTGCGGATTTAGTTAAACTATATCAAAAATGCATTACACACAGTTTATAAGTGCCCAATTTCTAAACGCACAACTTTTTCTTCTCATGCTTTTAAGTCTAATCCCGCTTTGCATAAAGTGCTACATTCATCCAGCCATACTTGTGCCAGTGGTCCAAGGAGTCTTGAAGCAGTGCTGGTTCCTTCCCAAAACTTTCACTGTGCTTTACGATGCACCTGCTGGAACAGACTCTGAGCAGTGATGGAGAACCAGGAAAGGAAAACACCAGGACTTACTGTTTGCTGGTTTCTCACTTCTGCAATGACTTTCTTGTCCCTCCAGTCAAACTTCTTTGGCAGAGGTTTTTCCTTTCCCTTTGGCACTTTTACATATCTGGGAAGTTTGTGAGGTATGCTTCTTAAGTAAATAGCTAAACACAGAATACAAACATCTATAAATCTACTAACTAAAAAAACCCCACAAACAACTGTTTTACTAGAAGCCATGGCAAAAAACTTCCATCGGTAGTTACAATTATGAGATTACATCTCATTCTGAAATTCATAGAAAATTTGTTAATTATACTCCGGAATGAATGTAAATCCTACAGTTCTAGAAAGAACAGAAATATTCCATGTAGGGAATGTGGGTACAAAGCATGAAGATTCACTAAAGCTGATCAATAACCATTCCATAAGACAAGTTTTGTTTGAAAATTTTCACATTTTACTTACTGGAAAAATATTAGTTTATTTTAGTCAGGTAAACGGGGAAAAATAAGAGGAGAATAACTTAAAGATTCTGAAACACCCTTAAAGTGCTAGTTTTTCACTAAAAAAAAAAGCTGCCTAATTATTTAAAATGAAAAAAGGTGTGAAATTCCCCGATGAATAGAACATATAACAGTAGACTTGAACAGCAAGAAGGGAAGATTAGGTTAGGTATCAGACAAATTTTCTTAATAAAAAAAAGTTAAGCATGTCATATTGCTCCTGAAAGTCATAGCTATCTTTGTACAGCTGTGGACCTCCAAGCATTGTTTGGATTGTAGTCAGTTTTGTCTTGGGTTAGGGAATAGGAACTTAGACTACTCAAAAACCTTGTGGATTTTCCAATTTTAAAACTGTTGCAACTGAAGGCAGCTTTGAGGCCCAGAGAGAAGAAAGGAGGGAAA
>NW_009259317.1:1779146-1780101 GCF_000687185.1 Egretta garzetta | reverse complement strand
AGAGGAACAGTCTGTATACCAAATGATATTCAGGCTCTGGGCAATTCAACCTTGCAAGACCAGAGAAACATGAAGTGGATTGTTGTATCCTTCAGAAGTACTTACAGTTTGGTACCAGACATTGTAAACTAGCTGACTACCAGCACTGGAAGAATCTGTAAACGTGAAAGACACAAGGTTCTGGGAAAGAATAAGAAAATATAACAGAAAAGGTATTAGCAGCAGCCAGAAAATGTACCTTTGAACTCTTCAGGAAACAGGTGAGAAAACTGATTTATTCCATAGAAAGCAGTCGTATTATCTTTTGATGATGAATTCAGTAATCTAATTCTTTTAGCGCTTTCCTGAAGGAAAAAAAAAACCAACATTGTGGACACTATTAAATTAACTGCAGTGACAAAACCATAAGAGCAGGAAAAGAAAAGGTAGCAACAGTAAACATGAACTGAGATAACAAGACAGCTGTTCACCTCATATTCATTGTGGATTCCTATCAAACCAGTATGAAAGCCATTAGACTAATTTCAACTCCAAGAAAGATACCAAAAAAGCATTTGTTATGTGCATAGAGGGTAAAAAATTGATACGAAACAGACAAAACAGGCAAGCTGGGAACAAACTGTGTCAAACTCATCTGATGCCCTTCTTTGACGGCACAACAAACCTTGTGGTTCAGAGATACGTAAAAATGTCTTCAGATAAGAGTTAACCCTGCCTCGCTTTATGCCCTTATAAAGCAAAAGAACAGTATAATGGCCTAAAGACATTAAACCCCCATAACTTTAAATTATCAGGAATCCTAAATCTCTGAAAAACATGCTTTTGACCTACGAAAGCAAGACGATCTGACACTCTCCCCACCCCGTCCCCAACTTCTGCTGCTGACAAAGTTCAATGTGAAATATGAAAAGCTTAACGCCACCTTCTGCGTATGGGGGGGTTCATCGCAACCCCC
>NW_009259317.1:1755399-1778029 GCF_000687185.1 Egretta garzetta | reverse complement strand
GAGAGCCCCCGTGTCAGGCGGTGTTTTCCGTGTGGGGGATACGCCGCGGGGCGCGCCGGCCTGCCGAGGAGGGGAGAGGAGGCGTTGAGTTAAAAAAAGTTAATGCCAGGCCTTCGCTGAGAGGAAGGGCGGTTGGTGGCTGCAAGCTGGGCTGCCAGCAGGAAAGGGAAGGCGCTGGTTGCTTCCTCGGGGCAGCAGAAAATAACAGTTTATAGGCATCAGCAACGGAAGGCATTGGTGGGGAGAGAGGAGCCACCCTGTGCTGTGCAGCCAGGGTCCGCTGAGCATCCCACAACCTGGGATGAGGTTATGCTAGAAAATACCTGAGAGAAACCTGCCTGTGCTGATGGTGGCTCATTGGTTTCCTCAGAGGCTGGTCAGGTGCTGGTACTCCAGCCAGCAGGTTAGTGTTTGGCACTTGAAACTTCATCAGGCCGGTGTGAGCTAACACAGTCCTTTTCGTTAATTTCCATCACGGGGTGTTTTTACACAGTGTTTGTAAGTAGAATATTTGTTTCAACCTACTCTATGTTTCAGTTGTCTCTGTTGCTTTCCTGCCCACCTCCCCCCCCGCCATCTTGTTTCTACAAGGTGAAGGCTCTGTTTGGGAAACGCAAGGTTTTCCTCACACTGAAATTTTAAGTTACAGGGTGTGAAGTTTTGCTACCATCGCTGTGTTGTGTAACAAACTTGGCTTTGCTGTTGTGTGTGCTTTGTAAAGGGTGAGGTGCAGAACCATGCCAGTGCATGGTTTTTTGTTTTTTTTTCAGCATGCAGCATTTTATCCAATAATACAAGCTTGAAGGAGAAATTATACTGTATGAGATGCAACAGATCCATATATTTTTAATTTCTAGATCAGTAGGTGTATACTGACTTGGAAAGTAAAGGAAAGAAGATTAAAGCAGCGGCTGGGTAGGGTGGAGTGTGGGTCAGGGTGGCCCCGCTGGTGGGCTGTGGCTCGGTGAGCTGCACCTTTCTCTGCCCTGTCACCTGGGTTCAAATGCCTGGGCTTGCTGACTTCTGACAACTGGCTTTTTTGCAGTGTTCCTCTCTGGGATGGTAACCGCTCCTTGAGAGGGGGCCAGTGTCGTGAATGAGTGACTTTACACCATTTTGTTTTAGCAGCAGTTTAGAATTTATTTGTGCCTTTATGGCAAATCACAATCACAGGATTTGATTGTGATATTTTAACAGCACTCAATCATCAGTCGATTAACAAAGTGATTCGACAAAATTAATCAAAAGAGTGACTTTGTTACAGATTCCAAGATGGCAAGGTTCACTCTATTACTACGTGGCAGAAATACACAAAGGAAATTTAAGTTACAGTCAAGTTAGAATGAGTCATAGAGAGATCGTGGATGCAGAGGATAAGGAGGACCCTCCCATTGAGTCACGAGGTTCAGAGTAGACCCCCTTGCTTTCTAAACTCAGAGAGGAGTCTAGGTGCAGCTAGGTCCAATCTTAGTCTCAGACTTGGTCAACGGTTTATGTCTAAGGATAATACGTGTCTAGCAGCACTCTTAAGGTTTGTTCACAGTTTTAAGGTAGACCACAATGTTTTTGGCTGCACTTTATCATTGTCTAAATTAACATTCACAGATTTAGTAATTAAATCATACATCTACAGATTACTTACATCGATTCACAATGCATACACACACAAACATGATTATATCCATAGTTTATGCGTACATATATGGGTATACCCACTAAAAATTCCATTTGAGTTCAGTGAAATATTCACATCGAAATGTCTTGGCATTTCTCAGTAGGTGAGGGTTGAGCCTCGAGGAGTGAAAGGTTTCAGCCCAGGTTCCACTGCCGGTCTTCAGCAATGGACCTCCAATTTTAGCAAGCTTCAGAGTTTGCGAACTCTGAGAAGCATCCCACTC
The DNA here is from genome assembly GCF_000687185.1 of Egretta garzetta. NCBI lineage: Eukaryota > Metazoa > Chordata > Aves > Pelecaniformes > Ardeidae > Egretta > Egretta garzetta. The sequence goes on along the minus strand of NW_009259317.1, from coordinate 1,776,131 downwards.
AGAGGGAAGTGCTGTAGCAGCCTGCTGCAGTCCAGGAGAGCTCAAGGAGCCTCACTTTGAACCGCTGTTTTATGGGTTTATGAGATGATTTGCTTTAGTCTTTTGTAAGCTGTCACCCTGACCACAATTCGGCTGGAGATTACTGCAACTCCAGTACAATGGTACTGCTCCACTTGGGTTGCGACCCAGGTGAGGCGTGCTTCAGGGCTGGCAGGGGGTAAAGGATCGTTCCTTGTTCTGTCCCTCCTTGACCAGCCAACCGGTGTTTCTGGTACGTGCAGTGCCTCTCCCACCTCAGCCGTGTAGGAGGTTCTGGTACAATTAAGGAGTGCTTAACTGACCAACTTGCTGCACGAAGGCCGAGGTCTGGCAGGAATTCCTGAGGCTGTGAAGCAGTTAACGAGAAGAAAGAACCCGGAGAAGGGGATGCAACACCACAGCCAGGTAGCGTCAGCAAATTGAGTGCTTGACCGATGTCTGGTATCTCCTCATTGGTGACTGGAGAAACATTTAAAAAACTTTAATCAGCAGCACCACAGGAGTCCTCTGCATTACATAAGGATTTGACCCTCTCTCCCCCCTTCACATAAAATGTCCTTTTGCTGTTTTCTGTGACTAGAATGGCAAAAGTATTTTGATATTGGCAATACTTACACTGCATTTGCTAGTTTGTTTTTTTTTTTTTAAATGAGCAATTAAACAGCAATGGCAAAAAGCTTTTCTAGAGTAAGACTACAATACCAGAGTTGTTATCTGTCAGGGGAGGAGAGAACAAAAAACCAGTACTTTATTCATGAGATGACAACAGTTCCCTCCTGTCCACCCCACCAATAAAGGAGCACTTGTTTTTATTTGCAGACCACTTATCATGCAGGTAGCTTTTCTTAATGGTGGAAAGAAAAAGTCATTATTCTGCTTATAACCTGGAGTTCTACATATTGCTGTAGTGAAGAGAGAAGTTAACTTACTGTCATTATTGAGAAGTTGAGGCAGTTTAAAGGCACTCATATGGTGGCGGTTTTAATGATAAAACGATCGTGGCAGTTCAGGCACAGCCTGGCAGTAGAAATAAAAGTTTATGAGCTGATCCCACCAAATTGCTCATGCCTGGGCTTGAACAAACCTGTGGGGATCATCATCCAGCTCTGCCTTTGCCTTCCCCCTCCTGTGGAATGGCTGTTGGGGGATTGGCTGAACTGTCGCCAGTTTTGGTACAGGAGGGCTATTTATGGCTTATAGCCAGAGTATGAAAGAGCTTGTTAGCAGAGCAGATTTGTTGGTTATTCTGATATGTTTTATCATTGTAAACCCAGGATTGGCGTAAGAGATGTTATTACAACTCATTATGAACTCCTGTTGACATAATGAGGTCTGCGGTCAGCATAGGGGCTGGATAGGATGAAGACAGTAAAATGAGAAGTGAATGGTGAAACCTTTTTAAGGATGGTCTTAACCTCAGCAGCCAAATTCTGAGGCAAAATCCATCAAACTGTGACAGGGCATTGCAACCCTCGGGAGAAGTGCAGGGCAGTGGCTGGCGGGAGTGCCAAAGGAAAGCTTGATCTGGGAACCGTAGCTTTGGGTGTACTGATGGCGAGATATCAGAAGCCTTAATGCAAGAGTCACGTGATTTTATTTTGTACAGTACAGTATAATGGAACAGGAAAGAAGTTACTTTGCCAGTTAGTGTAAGCAGCAGAAAGATGCTGAGATTAGCTTTAATGAAAACTAAGTTTTGAAATACAGTGTTTCAGATTTTCCATCAGGCTGATGTCATCAACTTTCACTAAATTGGCCTGCTGACCTTGAAATCTATTGCTTGGAAATTATGGTTATCTCAAACTGAACATGTTTTCTTATTTTTGTTATATTATCATTAAATTCTAAACCAGTCAACATAGCTTTACTAGAAGAAAGAGACAAACTTTCAGTTATTTTTCAGTTATTACTTCCATGGACTATGGAAATCTTGTTCATAACAGAAGAAGCTGTTGTCTTGCTTGGAGAAGCTACTTTATTTTATATGTAGACTTCAAGAGTTACTTTTTCCTGTGAAACACATGAGGGCAGCAAAGGACTTCTGGAAACGTGGTTGCAAACCATGCAGTTTTAATTTTTATTTCAATTAAAATAAATAAATAAATCCCCAATAAACAAACAAAATCCTCTCTTATTTTTGGAAAATAGATGTATCCCAGATTGATTCGCATGAAAAATTCTGTACAGCATGTCAAGGAGAAAAAGTGTGTTTCTCCTGGATTTGCCGTCCCTGTGTGCTAAGCAGCTGTGTCAATTTATCTTGTTCGAGAGGAGAGAGGGTTAGAAAAGTCAGTGTCTTCTCTGATGACTGCTGGCTCAGGGAGAACAGACAAACAGCAAAGGGTAGGTGACTGACAGCCAAAGTGTTTCAGAATGCTTTATTATTCCACTAAACTACCATGCTGTTAAAGCGTTTTATACTTGGGCTTAGATGAACAAAACCCCACCAAAGTACATAAAGAGAGCTCTGTTTATAGGCATGCAGTCCCTGCTCTGTTTTTAATTACTCCAGTGTAAATCTAGCTTTGCTTCATTAAGATAAAAGAAAATACACTTGTAAAAGTAATATCAGAATCAGGCCTATAAAAAGGAATAGAGTATAAAAATTGTGTTTTATTTTTGGTTTTTGTTTTTCTTTTTAAAGGTGCTATTGATATCAATTCTTATTGCTTCATTGACACAGGTAAGCCATGTATTAGTTACACACGTCATACCAGACAGGGGTTTAAAATCTTTTTATGCAAGTGTATACTTTGTTTATGTTGCAAGATTTTTTTTCCCCCAGAAAGTCTGATTTAGAATTTTATAATTGTAAATGCTTATTTCAAAATATATTTTAATGGCATTTTACATTTCTCTACTGTTCTGGCTATTCATTAGAAGAATTTCATGAGCCCAAACAATGCATACTAAAGGAAGGAGTAATAATGAATATATATTTAGGAACCTTTAAAGTCATTGTAAGGTATTTTCTTTAAATGAAGATACTTCTTTATTAAGAGAATTTGTTTCTCATGAGGTGCAAAATACCCATGTCTAAAATTACTTGTAACTTATAACAGTGTAATTAGTAGGTGTATTTTCATAGTCTTACAGGGTCAGAGTGAGATTGCATGTTAATATTTAGTAGACTAGCTTCTCTTATTTTTTTTTTTTTTTCCCCAGTGATTTTTGCATAGCTGTTTGAAATAGTTAATTGAGTCTTGTTAGACAGCCCAGCTTCAGTGTTTATAATTATCATAGCAAACAAGGGCAAAGTACAATAAATTACTTCTGAGTTGAAGATGGGTCTTTGAAGGATGGGTACTGCTGCTGCTAAGGGCAGTAATGGGATGTGTTAATGGACCTGTGGGGGGAGGTATGCCTTCCACTTTGATATGTATCTACATAGCAGCAGTTTGGACTTTTGCATGCATGCAAGATGTTTAACAAATGGAAAAGAAATCCCTTTGTATGGTGCAGTCCTCAGCCTTGGAGAGAAATAATCTAAATCTGGCAGCAGATGGAGCTGTGAGCACCTTTTCTTAAAAATACCTGTTGGGAAAAATTATCTCAGGATAAGTCTAAGGCTTTGTTTATTTTAAGACCTTGCAGTGGTGGTGTTTGCTAATATAGTTGCACTGGTAACAATTATTAAGTGTAAGCAAAACAAGTGAGAACTGCAGTCTTGGTATGAAATCTGGTCCTGTTTAAACCAATGTGAGGGCAAATAAGCAGCATTGCTGCAGCTAAAGTTTAGATGCCGTCTTTTTGGAGCCCCAAGGTAGACTTTGAAGTTTGTGAGAAGCAGAGAAAATTACACATGGTAATAGTTGGGTTTGCAGGAATAATCAAGTTGTGTGAGGAGTTGCCTTAGCTAGTTCATATCTGTGTTGACCATGAAGCCTCTCCTGGTAGACCTCTCTTCCTTTGCAAATAATGAAATAAGTGTAGGACCTGCTTTTCAAACCTGACTCTTCTGTATCTCAGCTGAATATCCTAAACACCAGTAAGTTTCTAGCTCTTTTTAAAATATTTTTTTTTAGTCTTGTCAGTAGGGGGTGAATTATGAATGAAGGCAGCTGGCAGCAGAGCTAATAATTTAAATCAAATGGTGAACCAAAATTTGAAAATGCAGAAAGGTGTGGCTAGGTGCTACACTGTCACAAAAGGAGCAACACGTATTCTGAGTGAGACTGAAGACAGTTTTAGGGAACTGAGAATTGGCTTTTAAGATGGTGACTGTGCTGTTTCTGATTTTCTCTGTCCTCATTGCCAGTCCCACTTGCCAGTGTGTATAATAGTTTGCCATTAAGTATTCTTAGCTGAGAAAACTTCTCAAATCCAGGTCATTCAAATTTTATTTTGCTGTTGGCTTTTTTTTTCTCTTAACATTTAATTATCTCCAGAAAGTGGGGTAGGTGGCAGCTTTTCAGGAAGAAATTCAGGCAACATTGGGTGCAGTCCAGTTTGAGGGCACAAGTATTGATACACATTTATTCACTTTAATTGTTCTTATTTCTTCCATCAAACTGGTTGATTATGGGAGGTGGACAGAGTGCTCATATGTAGAAGTAATGCTGTTTTGCAGAATCTCCTTTGTAAATTTCTGGAAATCCTCCAGTTAATGTGTTTATACATCTTTCATGAATTAATCAGTGACTTTGTTGGTAGAGGATTCAAGAGAGAGAGTAGTAGGAGTTGCCAAATTCAAATAAGTGGAAAAAACAAAATTAAAGAAAAAGGTACCATTCAGGAATCCAGATATTTCTATCTCACATAGATTTTTGCACTCATATTTGGAGGATCTGGTTACTGACTTTCTCCACTGGTGATTATAACTGAAAAATGCTGTTGAATCATCCCAACCTTGTATTCTTTCTGTTCCTTATACGATGCCTTCCACTTTTGTATTACTGTGGAACTTAAAAAGACCGTTTTTCCAATCACATTGATGTGAATCAGTTGCAAATATTACTGCTATGATTATAAAACTACTGAAAACATACCATACCCCTGTAGTGCTTTATATCCATAGATTTCCAATGCTCTTTGTGGGAAGGTCAGCAATGCAAAACCAATGTCAAATTTGCACCTCAAGCATGAGATCTGTCCACGACTAACCTGTGCATAGAGATAAGGGGCGTGTTTTGTATCAGTGGCTGACTTCAGTCTTGCTCAGATTTTGTTGTTTATGTGCCACGTGCAGTTAAGGTCTGGGATAAAGTAAAATCCTTGCAAGAAGATACGCTGGTTTTATCGTGTAAAGTTTTGGTGGAAGGTTAACTTTTTGTTGTTGTTGTTGCTTTTGGCTTTGTTCTAACAGCAGGCTTTTATGCAAGAGGAGTGACTGTCCTGTCTTCCCTACTGCTGCTTGTGCGAAATCTGTCCCTGCATTGTCACTGTTTCCATATGTGCTGCTGAAGGTGCTGAGATTTTCTGAAGTCTCGCAGCTCTTACAAGCTGGGAGGGTAGGACCCAGCTGCCTGTTGTGAATGGGCGGATTAGTATGCAGGAAAATAGATTTGGGGAAAAAGTGAGGTATACGACTGTGTCTTTGGTTTCTTCTCTTGTTTCCATGGGGAGCACGTAACCTGGCATGTTTGGCCATCTTTTTCAGTCAGCACCTACAGCCAGTATATCAGTGCTATGTCCTTGTCATGGTATTTTAGTCCTCTGATCCTGAGTGGTGGTGCAAACACAGCTAGGGAACTTACATCTTTGTCTCATGCCAGTTTGCCTGTGTATGCAGTGTCTAACTAGAAGAGCAATGCTTGAGCTATTACATTTTTGATCCATTTCTGTCCATTTTAAATTGTACTGTGTATTCTAATATATGTTTGTTTGTTGGCTTTTTTCCTTGATTATGAAACCTTCTACAGGCTTTGGTTAGGATGTGTATGTGCATTTGTATGCACGAACATGGGCAGATCAGACAGTAAATATTAATCAATATTGAAGATTTGAAGTTAAAACAGAATGCACCTAACGCATGGAGCTGCTAACAAAGAAGATACCTGCTGGTTATTTATAAATGGTATGTTGGAAAAAGTTCACTTGCTGAAGGGCAAGAATATTAACTGTTTGATGGATAAGGACCCTTGCCTTTTATTTGTGGGATTCAATGATTGCTTTTCCACTGGAATTCCTTCTTTATTCTGGGCTATTTGCTGCTCAGTTGTAAGAACTGATTTTGCTATATAGAAAGAAATAAGTGCAATAGGAATGCATCCTATAGAGTTATTATGCTGATTAAAAATCTGGATCCAGGGAAAAGGCAAAAATGCTTTTATTATGCAGAAAGGCAAAATGCTTTAGGGTTCGTATAGGTTTCCTTTCACTGAAATTAATGTAATCATTTTATGAATCAAAATTTAAGCATATTTGGAAGTTAGGGGGTCATAGGAAAATAAATTATGCATATGTAAATTAAGAATTTGCAGTCAAGTAAATCAATGCTGGACTTATGGTTGTTTATACTTTACATGATTTTTTGACTTGGAACGTTATTTTACCATAATTTCAAACAAATGTTTACTGTTCTATTAAGTTGATGCTTTTTTTAAGACTGTAAACAAAGGTATAGTTCCACTATTATTCTGTGGTCCTAGTGGTGGTTTTAGATGGTGTAAACCAGGAGAAGTTCTGTTTAAGTGAGTGTGGAATTATGCTGATGCAAAATTAATGCCATGGTGAGCACAGCTGAGTCTTGTATATTTATCTTGGTTACAGACCTTGAACTTGCACCTACAGCTTGTCAGGGGGAAGGGAGAAATCCTATCACAGCTTCTAGTTTTCTTCTTACAAACCAGCACTGTCAGCCTTCTGTGTAAGACCATACATGGCAGTGCAAGTAGTTTCCCAGATGATTAAATGACATTGTTTTGAAAAATTTAGATGATGTCAGGAACTGTTGCACAAAGAAAGTTCCATTAATTACTCAAATATTTATTGTATTGGGGTAGTTTAAAACATAATGTCAGCTTACTTCACCCTTTCTCTGGTAGCAAAACTTAATCCTAGTTTTAAAAGGATACTGCCAAATCTTTGGGTATTTAAGGTCTCTCTTGTTTTGGTTCATGAGGATACTGCACTGCTCTCCTAATTTTCCCAGGAAGTAGAAACTTCATAGGTCCTATGTTTATAAAGCTGTTTCTTAATGATGCGACTAGCATTCTCTGTTCTATACCTCATAGCTTCTCACATGCAGCTGAGCACAAGGGAGAACTGGAGAGGCATTCTCTTTTGAAAATCCTGAGCATGGCAAGTGTTACATGTTCTGTTCTAAAGAGGAAAGCTTTCTTGTATCTCAGCTTTTCCTTGGGAGGTTGAGAGTTCATGCAATTTGAAGCCCTTCATCCAAGAGATCATTGCAAAGGTCATTCATTGAAAAAGACTCAAAAAGTACATTCTGCTTTTGCAAAAAGGATTTTACATTTTAATTTTTCTCTCTTTTTGAAAAAGACTCAAAAAGTACATTCTGCTTTTACAAAAAGGATTTTACATTTTAATTTTTCTCTTTTTTTTTTTTTTCTAATGTATTTTAAGTACCAGGCTGGCCGTGTACACAGCATCTATAGTGCATTTGTTGCCATAGACAGATATTCAGAGTGTAAAAACACAATGCTGTAGAATTTGAGGGAAAGTAATCCTTACTTAATATTAGATCTGAAGGATTTAACATCTAAATTAACATCCATGGTTAAGTCTCGGTTAAAATGAACAACATTAATATTGTTTTAAACAACTTTTGTTAAAAAGATTGAGGTAGGGGAACATGTTGTCTGAAGAAATAAATACGTATGTAGAAGATATTCAAGCTAAAACTGTATGAAAGCTATATCATAGCTTTTTATACTTTGAGCCTGTCAGCCTCATCTCGATGTCTGTGTTAAGTTACCAGTGTGTCACTGGGATGTAACACTGCTGGTGAGATGTAGCGTCTTAACTATGGGTTTTTTTGTCTTTGTGTGGTCATTTGTGGGGAATATAGGCGTGATACTCATGGACAGATGTGAATGTGTGGCTGAGATTGGTACATGCTCTGGCTTCTCTGACTAAGAGAAGCAACTAGTTCTGCTAGTTGTTCATGGCGTGCTGCCATTTGCTCTGGAATACAGCACTGCTCTTTATTGACAGGTTACTATGTACAGATACATAGCATTTTTATTCTGAGGTTGAGATGCTTATCCTTCCTTTTAACTTGAACAGAATTTCTCCCTGGGGTGGTCAAAGAAGTTGTAGTAGCCTTGCTACCAGGCTAGAGCCAACACCAGACATGCTTCTTCATTTGGTTGGCCATGAACATACACCAACAATTTTAATTTTTTCTGTGCCCAAAACACAGACAGTTTGCCTCATTTAGTTATTCATGCTTAAGTATTTTGAGGTGACTGAAAACTTCGTGAAACTAAATGTTGTATAGTTTGAGCTGAGGAAAATTGCAGATGTGTTTGAAGAATGTTTCTTAAACCAATGCACTTCATTTTGATGATAAGAAGAGAGGATTTTTTCATTTAACATCACCATTTATTGCCAGCCAAAATGAATGCAAAGAGAGTATAAAGTGCTACCAAATTAGAATTCACTTTTGTAGACTGCAGAAGGAAATGAGCACTAATGAGTGCTTAGGAGTTAGTTATTATGTACCTTTGTGGTCCAGTATTGGGAAGAATATGCATTACCTGCAATGTGGTCCATATTTAAAGTGCAGAGTAGCTGGCCCTAGCAATTAAATAGCTGAGATGTTATTTGCCTTAACAATTTATTGTAATTTGGAGTCAACGTTATGGTGAAGTGTGTGCAATTAAAATGGGAAGCTAACTGCCGTGGCAAGAGGTGCTTACCGAAGCCCAGCTTCAAGAGTTTTCAGGAACTCATTTTCCCCAGCAGGCCTGCCAGATTACACTCTGCCCTCGCTAATTATACAGGCACTCTAACTTAAATAGTGCTGGGTGGGACTCAGTGTTGAGCTTGAATTACCAGAGGACTTTTTCTTTATAAAGGGGGGTATATTAGGTTGGAGCCTGCAACCACAGTGCCCTAGCTATACCCTGTGAACTCCTCTTTGCCGTGTGGTAAGCAGGCTATGAAGTAAAAATAGTGTGCGTATCAGCAGAGCGAAGGCTGGGAGTGAGCTTTCCTTTGAGGCTGGTGCCATAGCTGTGGGAGAACTTTATTTGGAGATCCTTGGTTTTGAGTCTATACAGACTTGGGTTAATTTTGCTCCTTTGTTTGAGCTTTACTAAAGGGAATGCAATAATTCTCATTCTTCTGGTCTGTTCTGAGTGTGATTCTGCACAGTGGAAGGCTCCACCTCTGGGTCATGCAGCGGGTGGGGAGCAGCAGACGTAGCCAGCTGGGCAGGGAAGCATGCAGGGAAGCATGGCCAGGGAAACGACCACAAAGACATGATTTCCAGGTATGCCTGGCCTGGCTGTTTCTCCAGTGCGATGCAGGAAAGGAAGCAAACCCATTAAAGTGGAGTTAATTTATCTCTTTATATGTATTAACAAATACTTCCTTGATGGAGTCAAATGTATTGAAGGAGAGAGATTTCTGCCTGCTCAGGAGGCGTCCAGCCCCTTCAAGGGTCTCAGAGCCGCCTGTGTCCCTGGTGAGCTGCTGGTGGAGCCATCCTGTGCTCAAGAGATATCAGGTGACATGCAGGCAAAAATGGAGACATTCATAATTTTATTTTCATGTTGGGACAAGTGGCTGATACTTTCTCGCTTTCCTAATAGATTTTCCTTTTTATCAGTGTTGACCTTTTCAATGACCTCAAAGTTAAGACTTAAGCTTAATGCCATCTCACTTGAAAGCCAAGTATGCAGTGCACTACGTTTTCCTTGCTAATTAGAAGAATATCTCATCAGTCTGTAGTGTTTTGATCACCTTTTTTTCTAATCACCTTGGAAAGGCAAGATTTTTTTTTCCAACCTCTGCAAATCAAAATAGGAAGATGAAGACCAACATTTGGCCTATTTGCTGTAAATCCAACCATTGCTCTTCCCTAAAGTGCGGATATAGTGCCTAACTAGAATAGCAAGAACTACTGCACCATGAAAACTTGATAAGTCATTGATAAGTTGCACCCCCCTCTGGCTTGCCTGGTTAGCCTTCCTTAAATTCATTAAAAAACTCTCAAGTGAGTTTTAGCCTCTGATTGCTTTTTTTCTGGATTAATCCTGCAATTATTGAATTACTACCTCTGGGGACCAGGAAGAGAGTCTAACAAGATGATAAAAATCTAAAAATGTCTCCATTGCTTGCCAAGTGAAATATCCCTACAAATGCATTTGGTTCACTGAAGCATCAAACTACAGATTGTTGAAGCAGTTTTCAGTAATTGTAAAGAAGAAAGATAAAGTGGTTTGAATACAGGCTTAGCACTTGAATACTGATCAGTCATCAGAGAGGACTGAAATTTTGACTTCACAACTTAGTCTTTGCTGGTTCAAGTTGATTCTTGTAACCATTCTGAAGACTGAAAATGTCAGGGCAGCAGCCCTGCCACTAACCAAAATGTGGTGCTAAATTGGTGGATGCCTAATGGACTTCGCTGAGCAGTCTTACATTGTACTAATAGGAACAAAATCTTGAACATAAGCAGTCCCACTAAACTGAGAAAGAAATAATTGAAAAGGATGATTAATTTGTGATTTCTTCTCACTTTCATTTTAAATAAATTACTGTGGAGGCAATTAAGAAATTCTTCCCATTATAATAAGTTAACTTGATGAGTTTTGGTGGTCCAGAAATGGCTTAGATTTATTTTGGGTAAGTACAGTCTATCAAATTAAAGTTAGTAATACATTTTCTAACAGCCTTTCAATAAGCAAGGGGGCCTCACTGGGACTGGTTTTATAACTGCTGTTCTTAAGTGGTTTGTCTTCACCTCACTCTTTGAAGATTTTGTCCAAGAATTAAGTGCAACTTTTAACTGATAATATTTCAGGAGGGAGAACAATTAATATATGTGAGTCAGTGAGTTACAGACAATAGAAATTATTTCACAGTTATTTGTGAGAGAAAATATTTTAGTCAAAATGTATTCAGAGTGTATTCAACAGGCTGCATTTTTTTTCCTAAGATATTCTGGGTGGTGGGAAATATCTACATTTTCCAGGTTGCAGTTACCAAAGTAGAGGGGGGCATACTCAGTCTTTACTCAGTACACACTATTTTAATACCAGAAGAATCACTCTATGTAGAAGTATTTATGAGGGTGCACGGCTTTTCTTGCATCATAATTTAACCTGTCAAACCCTGTAGGTCTGTGGGGAGGATAATGAATGCTTAGAAATCTCTCAATGCAGCATAGTTGAGCAATATGCTAAATGTGAGCAAAAATTTTACTGTGAAAATCTGTAGCTAGAATATGCAGTCACAGTTGACTTCATCAAAATTAATGGGTGTAAAGGTGATTTGAACTTTTTAAGATCTGCTTGTCTGGAAACTATCTTTAAGTATATCTCACAGCAAGAGCCAAGCAGGCTCTTTTTATACAGCGGGAAGTTGGACACAAAATACATCAGCAGAAGGTATTGAGCCGAATAAACCGCACAACAGTGGCATATATTTGTCCTTAACATTTCAAGGGTTAATTTAAACCTTACTCTTATGCCGTATTACTTTTTTAAACTCTGGCTAGTATGACGTATGCCCTGCTTGTAGCAGCAGGGGTAAAAATAGTATTCTGCTGTTGCAGAATACTGTGGGTAGGATATAGGTACTCATTAAATAGATTTCTGTGTAACTGTTCTGCCAGTGAATCAGTTGCATTCAGATATAACTTAATATCAGGGAATAATGGTACAGTATCTTAATCTTATTTTCCAGTACTTTTTCTTCAGTTATAATCCACTGCACCATGTAAGAATGCAGCAGTTTGAAGGGAGGTTCCAATGGGTAGCTGTGGAAATGTCAGCAAAAAGGTTTTATTATTCTTGTGCTGTTACGTGCTAGCTTTCCTGAAAACAGTTATCTAACGGGAGAGCTAAAGCAGGCAGCGTGCTTGTTTGTTAATGTAATACTTTTTCCACATTTAACTCAATGTTCCTGTTCAAACTAGAATGCATTTTCAGGCTAAGAATAATTAAATGATGGAAGCACCTGTTTTGTGGAGGATTTGTTGTACTCTAGCTGTTTAAGCAAGACTGAGAATCAAATTGTTAACCCTTTCTGGCTGATATGACTTGTACTTTGGTTATAGGAATGTTACAGGAAAGACTAAAAAATGCTTGTACTGACAATCAGCAACTTCATTTTGATTGCTTTTCAGTACTCTATGGAGCAAACATTTACATTTTCACAGATTTCTCTGTTTTAAAAAGCCTTGTTTGATCAACCAGGTAAAAACCCAACAACCAAACTAAACCCCCAAGGCTTTTTATTTTTTTATTCTGGTCTAGTGGGGGATGTCATGTCTACACCCCAGCCCCCTCACCACCCAAGTCCTACAAAAGTTGATTTAACCCATTTTGTGTGATCAGCAAGTGAGCTTTCTGACAGTGTTTCTTATATTGTGTCAAGCTTAATATATTTGGATTTCAGATTTAACTAAAATTGACTTGTTCTTTCCTATCCTAGGTTTATATTGTACCTATTTCAAGAAGAAAAGTCTTAAGTTTAAAGTGGCAACTTGAACTTTCGTCTTCAGTTTCCTCTCTCTGAAGTGGAAATAGATTTCAGAGAGAGTGATGCACCTACAGATATGTACAGACTAAGAACTGACAGAAGGCACTATTTCCAGTTGCACTTCCTCAGTCTCACAGGCAAGTATGATTATTGGGGAGACTCTGTGTAACTCCTTAATGTGCAGTGTCCCAAAAGCTATTAGTTGTGACTTCGACTTCTGGTATTTCTTGTGCCGCTTGCTGACCCACTGAATTCTGTGTGGCTTAGGACTCAGAAGGCTCTCCTAACTCAGCAGTCTGGAGTATCACATCTCAGATACTGCCCCATTATCCTTTTCCATATCCCTCTGTTTCAATTGATCTTATTCTGCTGTTATTCTAATGAGGCTGTGAATAGGGTTCCTAAGTGTATACCTCCCTCCATAAGGGCAACTCTCTGAGCCAGGCTGGCACTACTGCAGTGTCTGTACAAATAAATGTGTTGCATTATCTTTTCAGTGCTGCAGTTTTTAAAATGGATTCTTTATATTAAATCAACACCATAGAAATGAGTGCCTTAACCACTGCTGTAATCTCATTAAGTTTTCTTGCTGTTGGAATAGAAATATGTATTTGCAGTGTTCTGAAATAGATAAGCAAGTTAATAGAAGGTGGAAGTAACAAGAAAGCCATAGAGATTATTAGTATTTAACTTCCCTGAAGTGTGATTATCTGCAGAACTCTGTTAGCTAAAGCAGATATTGAAACAGAAACAACTGGCATTAAGTAGATGCTTTCTAATATATAAAATGGATGTAGGGTATCTGTTCATAAAAATGATATGCAAAGGAATGGCTTAAAACTGCGTCGTGGGACATTCAGATTGGCTATTAGGAAAATGTTTTTCACTGAGAGGGCAGTCAAGCACTGGAACAAGCTCACCAGGGCAGCGGTCATAGACCCAAGCCTGAATATCTCAGGATATTCTATGATTCTGTGTGTGCATACTGTTGAATTTTCTCCTGGAACTGTTTTCTCAAATCCTTATGTATATGTTGCCAGTCTGTAATACACTTCAGAGTATTCAATGCAGGGATTGTCTGCTCTTCTATTTGTGACTCTAACATATCATAGTTAATGCAGAACGTAGTTAACTTATACAATTATGTATAAAATGGAAATTAAGAAAGTGTGATGTGTTTTTCCTTTTTAAATGCATTAGTGGAAGAGGAGGTAAGAAGTAGGAGTTGGCACCGTGTGACCATCCTGTTGTCTTTCAATAGTTGATGCGTTCCATAGCTTATTCTTGCAACTATTACCCAGTGCTGTCTTAGGATCGTTTTACTAAGTCTTCATGGAAGCTCAGTTATGTTCACAAAAATTTGTGGTTTAGCACTAAAAATCAGTTTCAAGGCTAATGGCTGGAATGAATAGAGATCAAGATCTCAGCAAGCTCTCCTTGAGACATTTGACAGATTTCTGTCTTTGCAAAGAATAGGAAACATATCCTACTAAAATGGTAGTGTTTCACTCCCATTGTTTACAGATATAGGGGCACACCCAGGCTGTAAATGAGTAGAGAATTAGGCATTCAGTTTTGATACCAGGCTGGTATGATCATTCTAATCCTATTTAGCTACATCAGGAAATTACAGTATTAAATACTTTGCAGCTTATATTTATTTTCTAAAACAAAATTTCCAGTATATTATATACCATTCCAATTTCTGCCTACAGATACAATGATATTTATATTGAAGTAAGCAGTGCAAAGTAAATGAAACAGAGATTTGATGTCTGTTCTTAATGGAGTACTACTTCCAACCCTTTCCTCCACAGAATAATGTGACTTAATTTAGTGGTCAGACACTTACTAGCATGAAAGAAAATTATTTTTCTGAGCCAAATGAAGAGTAAGGAATATTACTTTCTGTACATCACATATCAAAGGACCAGGAGAATGAAAAGAGGAAGTAAATGATAGTATGTTCAAAAAAAGCCCCAAAGGCTTATTTTATCTCCTGGCTGTAAGATGATGGTATAAGGTTTCTTAGGATGATGTAACTTTACAGCATTTGAGAGTTGACCCAGAACACTCTTCCCCTAGCTTCCTACCAGTGTGAACAGAATCCAGGATTTATGAGGTGCTTGCTTTCTGCCAGCCCTGTCTTGGCCTTGGTTGAAAATCCAGGTTCTTCCTTGGCTAATTAAAAGGTTTAGCTGGCCTTTTGTGTTTCCGTTTTATGCTAGATTAGAGCAATAAGCAGAACTAGCCTGGTTTGCTGTGAAGATGTGTGACAGTATGAAATGCTCAGGTCTGAGATGTTGTAGCCCAGATGCTCTTTAAAAACATATGCAATGAAGATGAGTTTGTTATCTACAGAAATCAAACTACAACAGTGCAGTCTGGAGACCTGAAACTGCAGAAAAGATCCAGATGTCCCTGTAGCCAGGCTGAACTTGTGAAAGCAGTATATCCTCTCAGTAAAGAGGGCTTGACTACATATGAGGCTGTAATAGCAAGGACATAGAGGGCAGATTGAGGGAAGTGATTATTCCCCTCTATTTGGCACATGTGAGATTGTACCTGAAATACTGTGTTCAGTTTTGGGCTCCCCAGTACAAGAATTACACTGATATACTGGAGTGAGTCCAGAGAAAGGCCGTCAGGATGCTAGAACATTATATACAAAGAGAGGCTGAGACAGCTGGATTTGTTTAGCCTGAAGAAGAGAAGGCCAAGGGAAGATTGTATTGCTGTCCTAAAGTGCCTGATGGGTAGCTACAGAGAAGATGAAGCCAGACTCTTCTGGTAGGTGCACAGTGATAGGACAAGAGTCATCAGAGCCAAGTTGCAATGAGATAAATCTAGTTAAATACTAGGAAAAATGTTTTACATTAAGGGTGGTCAGACATTGGAACTGATTACCCAGAGAGGTGGTGAAAAATATTCAGTCAGTGTTGTCCCAGCCAACAGCTCCATTTCTCTCCAGGTAGCCGCGAGGGACAAAATTATATTGGATATATTCAGGAGGACTGTTGTACATTTCAGTGTATCACTTCAAACTTCTTCAGCTTCCACCAGAAGTGGGTTCACTTGCCCTTGTGATGCTACCTTTGAGTTGGCAAATATATGCGCAGTTTCCAGATGAATTGAAAACAGTACAGTTACATTTTTGAGGCGTTTCTCTACTGCCTACTTCTATAGCTTATGTGTGCACTAACATTTCACTTAGGCGATATGAGTTCTGTATTTCACATATGTGATCTCCCATTAAAATGTTGTGTGTTCTGACAGACACAAGATGTGATTTTCATGTTAGTGTAGCATGCGGACAGGAAGTTTTGCCTTTTGGTGGGATAACAGAAGATCTGTTCTTTGTTGTCAGCCCCTGACTGTAACTTGGATAACATACTTGTTCTTACTAGCAGTGGTGCCCTAGAACTCCTAGCATGTAGCTGTATAAGAAACCGTAAGTCTTTTGTCCCCAAACTGAGGCCATGCATTGGTACTGTTGAAGTGGACCTACTTTCTGGTAGTACAACAGGCCAACTGGAATTATTAGTATGTTATACATTAAAATTTGTGATGGTCTCTTTTATCAAACAAAATATTCTTTTGTTAGTGTGGGTTTTTTTAGGTAATAAGGTGTTAATAACACTTAAGTAATTCACAGATTTTTATTTTTTTTTTTTTTAAACCTCCATTTTGTGGATTAAAATGTGAGGTTTGAATTAGAATACATGGGTTATTTGTTCTTTTCAGACTGGCAAGGGCAGAAGTAAATAACACTTGTGAATTTATTCAATGGTGGACTGAGAGCTGCATAACACAAGTAGGCTGGTGGTGAAAAATGTCATGTAACTTGCTACTGTGCTTCAGCTCATCAGAAGCTTCTTCCCTTGTGTTCGCTGCCTATCCTCACAGGAGTGGAGAACTTCTGTGCTGGTACCTTTCTTGGTGAAGACTCCAGTCTCAGTGAAAAAATTAACAGATTCCTATATTACACAGTGATGAATTTACTGAAAACAAAGTCAACTTAATGCATTCTAGTTCTCATCTGAATAATAATAGTACATTTTGACTATAAGAGGATTATTTAAACTGTTGTTTAAAGGTACAGAGGTTAAATCTTCTGAATTGTTTGATCATCATTCATATGCACATTTTAGACTTCAGCTACTATTTTTTTCACCCCAGCTAAAGTCAGGGCAGGGAATAGTTAAAAGAGAAAGATGACATTTTCATGTGATTTTTTTTTTTCTTTTCCTAATTATTTGCTTACGCAGTTTTCTCATAATAGAGTTGAAGGTAGTGGTATTCATCACAGAGATGACAATTATGTCCACATCATTTGTACTTGTGATGGGATGTCCAATA
Organism: Egretta garzetta; assembly: GCF_000687185.1. NCBI lineage: Eukaryota > Metazoa > Chordata > Aves > Pelecaniformes > Ardeidae > Egretta > Egretta garzetta. The sequence continues at coordinate 1,759,115 of NW_009259317.1, read as the reverse complement.
AAGATGAGGAAAACTAAATGAGAAAAGGGACAAAATTCATCAACTTACCATAGCGAAGTAATTAAACCTATGTTAGTGAACAGGTTATCACAGTGTCATCTGATGTAACGAACAATTTTTCTTGTAACCAGGATGAATACTAATACTATATTCCTTTTGTCCTTGTTTGTGTTGACTGGGAAAGAGAAGCTGTTGTAATTAAGGGGGAACTTTTCAAAGTGAGCTGCTCAGGAGCAGTAGAGTTGTTATATATGAAATGTGTGTCCATTTGATGACTTCCTCACACCCCAGTTCTATTTGTTTGTTTGCTTGCATGTTTTCACCAATAGCCTATTTTGTACTTACTTGGTGCAGGTCACTGGCTGTGGGCCTGACTATGTATCTGTGTAGCTGATAACTCCTGCTTTAACAAGGGAAGGCAAACAGTTTGTTTATATGTCTAGGACTGAAGTACTCTTAAAATTCTCATTGTCCTTGTTTCTAAACCATCAGAAGTCTGTAACATTTTCGTTCACTTGAATATTATGTTTTTTTATGGATGCCTAACTGAGAATTTTTTGTTTCCCAGAATTTTAGTCCCTTTTGTTACGAAGAAAATTGGCAAAATTAGTTCTTTTTGCCAAATCATGCCCCTGGCTGTATTGATTTATTTGGAAATGTAAAATTGTTCAAAGTACACCTGCATTTCATTCATAAAGCTGTAGACCAGTATGAACCAAATTTATGTTGTTGTACTACAATTTGTGCAAGTATATACACACTAGAGAAGAATTTGGCTTTCAAGAGTAACTTATGTGAAAGGAATATAAAGAAATGAAGTTACTTATTAGTAATTACTTCTATTTTAATATTTTCTACAATATTCATCAAACACAGGAGGGAAGCTTTAGATTGCAGCTTTACAGTCTTACGTGCAGGTTTGTAACTTTTCATGCATCTACATTTATTTGCCCTCAGTTCTTCATTAATAATTCTGTTAAATTCTAAAGGCTTCATAGTGTATAAAGCACTATACAATTGGGAGTTATTCATACTATCTGCACTAGACAATTTTCATCAGCTATCTTAATCAGTTTTTGGGTATGATGACTTTACAGTGTTGACTATTTGTTAAGTAGCTGAGAGTAGGTGGTATGAATGTTTCATGGTTTCTTGAGATAATTTATCTAATTTTTTCAGATTCTAAATTGTATCTTCATGCATACCCTTTAAACTGCAGGGAGTATATTAGATAAAAAGGAATAGAAATGTCACAATATGTCTTCTCTGTTCAAAATTCCCAAATGTAAAAAGAAACATAGGGAGGGTAATTGTGAAAACAGCATATTTGAGTGTGTCCAGGTGTGATGGGTTGCTCTTGGCCAGCAGCTAAGCACCCACCCAGCCATGAGCTTACTCCCCCCACAGTGGGATGGGGGAGAGAATGAGAAGAGCAAAAGCTGAGAACTCCTGGGTTGAGATGAAGCAGCAATGCGACATGCTCAAGTAGAGCAAAATAAGGAATTTATTCACTATTTGTCATGGGCAGGCAGATGTCCAGCCACTTCCTGGAAAGCAGGGCCTCAGCATGCATAATGGTTACCTGGGGAGATGAAAGCTGTAACCACAAACCCCTTCCTCCTCCTTTCCCCAAGTTTTTATTGCTGAGCATGATGTCACATGGCAGGGAATGTTCCTTTGGTCAGTTTGGGTCCACTGTCCCAACTGTGTCCCCTCCCAACTTCTGGCACACCTCTGGCCGACTTGCTGAGGTGGGCAGGGTGGCAAAAAGGAAAGCACAATGCCGAAACACTGGTGTGTTAACAACAGTGGTTTAATCACAGGTCCAAAATACAACACCATATGAGCTGTACAGGATTAACTCCATCCCAGCCAGACCCAGCACACCAGGGAAAGCATCATTCATTCAGAGGAATAGCTTGCCTGCTCCCTGTAATCAAGTAATGAACAACAAAAAAATGTGGAGATCTGTAGGTTATAAATATGACATCTGCTTAAAACTTTGCCTCCTTCTTGCTAAAAATGTGTTAGACTAAGAGGAGGGAACTGTACAAATGAGAATGCACTTATTTGAAAAAAAAAAACAGCTGGTGGATTGTCTTGAGCTCTGTGGCTCTGCCACCATTAGGGAACTTAGACTGTTTTCAACCTTGCTGTTGTTTACTTTTACATCAAAATCAGTATTAGTTGTCAATGTTTAATTAGTGTGCTTTGTAAGCATGCATTTCACATTGTGTTGGCCATTCATTAATTTAATTTGTGATCATATGTAATACTATATTGCTTTGTAGGGAATTTATCAAAACAACAGATGCTGTGCATTAAAGTTGGAAGTAAAAAAAAAAAGAAAAAAGAAACAATTTCTTAATATTTTCCTAACACTAGCCCACTGAAGAATTTCAGGCCTCATGTTAGTACTAGTGCCGAAGGAGGAAAGGGGAGAAAATAATGGCTCAAATGCTGTGCTTCTGTGCATAAAGCTTTGCTTTTACCTGAATATCCACTTTATGGTAGAATGAAGTTTTGCTTGGTTTGAAGGAGCAGGAAAGTTCCTGGATGTATATAGCTCTGACTTTGAACTCTGCTAGTTGTTCTTAAGGCATGGCAGGATGTTGCCAAGCATGACTTCTGTTGATACACAGTCACCTTTCATGTCTGCAGATATTTTGTGTTCTCAGGAAGGGGCCTAGGCCATAATGCAGAGAATAGACTCTCAGCCTGTTTTGTAGTCCCTCTCGCTTTGCCATGTCACTAAACCATTGTGTGGTTTGAGCAGTGAGTTTTGCCTGCTGTTTATAGCATGAATGTACATAGAATCAATTATTTTATTAATCTATAACTCTGACTTTACAAGAGGTTTAGAAGTAAAGTAAAGGGTACATGTGGTCCAGTACTGTTGACTTCAGGATTCATATTTTTCCTGGTTTTGCTTATTTGCTGAATTTCTCTCTGCTGCAGTTTTCTGTCTATGTGACTAATTCATCCTGTCCCTCTCCAGATTGTTGCATGCAAACCAAGAAATACAAGATACCTAAAACAGCTAAAATGTCTTATGTTGCCAATAAGAGTCCTTGTTAGGTTCCGTCAAAAGTAGTGCAGCATTTGTCCAAGATCAATGTAATAACTTTTCAATAGTAACTTAAATGATGATTCCCCGAGATGGTGAAAACTAATGCCAGAGTCGTCCACATGACTTACCATGCAACACCGTATCTTGCTACTTTGGTATTAGATTACATTTAACGTTATAAAATCATAAAATAACACATAAATCTAAAGCCCTCCATACATTGTTCACCATTCTACAAAGACTTTGCATTGCAAATAGGATGATGAAGCAGCATAGTGTGATATTAAGAGGAATGCAAGCAGATATTTTGGTTTTGGTTATGGCTGTTCTCCAAGACTGATGCTGTTGTTGGTTTCAGTTCAGTGAGACATGTTTCAGTCTACCTTTCTTCATGCAGGCACTTGTGTCAACAGCTAGGGGTGACTTCCAGAACCTGGGACCTTGTTTGGAAAAGGAGTTTCTGTGAGATTGTGTTGTAGTAAACTGATATTTAACCCTTTTGACTTGCCTACGTCATGGTAAGAAAACGATATTTTTAAAGGCTTGAATTTTGAGCATTACAAGGAAATTCTGCATTACATACCATGTAGTCTATTTGACAATCTCTATTACCGCTATTAAAGCACTTCTCTTCGTCCCCCCGTCC
>NW_009259317.1:1749796-1754930 GCF_000687185.1 Egretta garzetta | reverse complement strand
ATACTACCTCTTGGATTTGTCTCTTAGCATTATCATCAGGGCCATAGACTAGGGCTCTAGCAGGCCAGGGAAATAAAATGTGCTATTGCACACTGTCACAAAAGGATGAAGTGTCATTAAGCTTGACCAAATGCATTTTTCCCAGGGGAGAGGACTAATGAAGAAATGAACCCAATCTGAGATATGCTCGTTACGCTGCTCATTTTATTTCTGAGAAAGAACTTAGATGATGATAGTTTGAGAAACCGAGTAGAACCTGTATAGCTTTTAACAAATGTTTGGAGAACAAGCTTGTAAGTGTTTTTTCTATTGGTTTTAACAACTCTAATATTTTTAATTGTAGACAAGCATTGTCCTTTTTATAAAGGACCACATGCCTTGTCCCACACGTGTGGAATTCAATTTAAATCATGTTTCTTTTAACCTATAATTAAAAAGATATTGCTTTAGAGAGAAGCCTTAACATTTTCAGAAAAACACTGAGAGCCTGTCATCCTAAAGTTATGAGATGTTACAGTGTATTCTGAGTACAGGATGAATAAGCTGCTACCCCAGGTGGAGAATTGGGCCTCACTACCTTGCTCCGTATGCTCATTTGTCTATATAGCTATTGATGCATATTTGCATAATGTAAATATAATTATTACTGTATTTCCTATTTTATAACAAAAAGTTTTGTTGGAAAATATTTTTCTTCTGTTTTCAGTAAAGTTATGAGGTTGCTACAGTCCTATATGAAATGCTGCTCTCATTATCAGGCTGCTGGAACTGTGTGCTGGTGAAATTATATATATTACACTTCCCACTTTTTGTTCACTGTAGAACATAAAAGATACAGTTCTGGTGGCCATGCTTAATTGAGCCTTCAGCATTTGGGCAAAGAGTTGATTTGCATACTTGAATATATTTTGCACTTTATTTGATCACTAACTAATCAGTGCATACAGATGGCAATCAGATTTCTGATCTGAATACACAAATAGTAGCTTGTGAATGCAGCAAGGGCTGTGAAGCTGCAGATTGGGAGCTCTACTCAGTTGGAATGAAAAATTATTAATATATATCCTGTGATTATGAAAGTGGAGGAAGTGAGGGGTTTTTTCATTAGTACTTTGTAAGGACTTGCTAATTTATTCATATGTGGAAGAGATGTTGGTGAGGAAGTAAAAATTGGCTGAGGACCGACTCCCACTCCAAATCCCAATTTTTTATTTTTTAAACTATCTACAAGAGTGATACAAGTCTTACGCTTACAGAGCAGCAAGTGAATGGAATGAGTACTTTCAGTTCTGGAGTACTTTCAAAGCGTATTTCCCCTTCCTCAGGTTTTCACCTTCCCTGTGGAAAGGAAAAATTGGAGTCACACTAAGTGAAGGTGCCCATGTGGTCTTGTGTGTTCCATAGAAGATTGTTGAGGTTATAACACTGTAATTGATTCTTGCTTCCTAATTGCCGTAAGTTTTTGTAGCAGTTAAACAATCTGTATGGATGGGTCTGAAGTCCATCTTCAGACAAAACTGCTGATTCCAGTTGCCATTCTCCTGTCTTTCTCCTCATTTTTAATTCTGTGTTAACAGGTGAACTGGTAAATTGCAACTGAACAGCATGCCACTTTTTTCCAAAGAGTATTCCATTGTGCTGTATGTTGTTATACATGTTCAGCCTTTTAAAATAATTAGTAAGGTGAAAGCTCTTTGTATTTCCAAATTTGAGCATGTAGAGCAGTGTACCTGTGTACATTACTGCTGTGTAATGTACACAGGTTCAAAACAGTGAGATTACTGGAAAATGCACTGACTCTTTGTAATGTAAGTTATTAGTCACACCTTGATTTCAGGTTTAGTGCCTTTGCTTACCAGAGCTGGAGAGTCTACCTTGTTGCTCTGATTAAAATGTTCAAAGTAAAATCCTCTGAGTCCTGAATTGCACAGTCAGGAATATCTATAAAAGCATCTAAACAATTTTATATGATCTTAAGGACAAGAATCTTAAGAACCGTATGAAGAAATCTGTTAACTTTTTTGGTGGAAGAAAGGCTGAACTGTATGTTCTTATGCACTGTAACACATTTCTTAATTTGGGGAAAATTGATGTTTTTTTATTCCAGATAGTTAGGCATCTTTAAAACACTGTAGAGTTTGGAGGCAGTAAGGCGAGGGATTTAAGTACAATGGAGATGAGGCAACAGCAGTTTGTGTGAGAAAAGCATGAATCAGTGGATATTTTATAATCTAGATACCTCGTCCAGCCCATAACAATACTGATATGAAGGGGCACAGGAAGCTCTAGTCATTCTGCCAGGGGAATGAAGTTGAACTTTTAGATTACTATTAGTGTCAATATTTCTTCAAACATTTCTATATTCTCTTGTAAAACATTGTATTTTTGTGTGTATTTCGACAGCTTTTGAGAGTGAGATGCATTAGGCTGTTACACTTACCAGTCACGCAAGCAGCATTTTTTGAAAGTTTCTAAATGGTGAGCCTAAAAATATGTCTTGACTTCTAGAGTTACTTTTTTTTCCATCTTGCTGTTCAGTGGTCAATAGCAACTTCAGCCTTATTTCTTCCCATGAGGTTTGTCAGCTATAAAACTCACGCTATTGACCTACCAGCAGAGCTCTCCCTGAAAATAATTACACTTCAGGACCCTGTTCTTCCAAGGAACTTGACCTCTAACTGGCTTGGCCTTCGATTGACTCTGCAGCCTGCTTTGCACTTAACTGAAATTTCTGTGATGGTAACATCATTAAGGATGCAATTTCCTTTCCCTCTGAAATATTAGCTACATTGGCAAAAGCCTTCCTACAAGCGTATTCATATGTGCGAAAAGCCACTCTTCCAGGGAAAACACTGATGGTGCTTGTTGCATTATGGTATTCATTAGGTGTGCTGCAGTGATAAAATGCAATGGTCTCTGTGTTAGGTGAATCTACGGGCATATCTCTTATGACTAGTGAGGCTGTAATCCATCATTGTAATCCTGGCCAGCATTTTAATACTCGTGTACTTTATTGTAAAGGTTCCTTTGATATGCAGACTATATTTTTGTTATCCTTTGTTTTGCAAAACAAGTTCATGCTGATTTTTAACTGAAACTACTGCGTAGCTGTTCCCTTACTGAAGTTTACTCAGCAGCAACCTGTAACACAAGATTGATTTTCATGTAAAAATTGTAAGATAAATGGGTTTTAATATGGTATATTACTTAATTTACCTTCCTATTAAATTGGGTAATCAAGTAGAATGAGACAGCTTTTCAAAATAATGAGATTTTTTTTCATCAGAATAGACATTTGTTTTAAATAAGTCATTAACCATGTAGTTAAGGCACTGATTAAGAATATTCTTTGATTTGCTTTCTTTTGTCTAAATTTGATCTAGGAGAGAGGCTATGATAAAAGAGGTTGATAAAGCTATTTATTATAAGGAAATTAATATTGCTGGTATCTTGTATATTTTTTGCTAGTCATCATCTGCCCTCCATTTTACTTACTGGACCTAACCTTTGAAGCTCTGGGGTAGATTGGTTTAATATTTTCCTTTTTTAGTAACTCAGGTACTATGGGACTAGTCAAATTAATTTAAAATACTCACTTCCGCATCTTCCAACAGAGGTGTCAGCAAGTGCTCAGGGCTCCAGGCCTCTGGGGCTCACCAAAGGCCTTTTCTTTTCCCCAGGCCACGGAGTAGGAGGCTTGAAGTTCAGAGATGTGAAACTGTGAAGTTATGGCAGCACTGAAGAAAATGAAATCAAGAAATAAAAATAGTTACAGAAAATTGTCTGTTAGATGATTAAAAAAAACACTGGGATACTTGTGTCAGCACACATTTCTATACCGTGCTGCTTGAACCCCTTTTTGTCACTCAAGTTTGAGCATGTAAGGAACTGGGGAAGAAGTGCAGCAAGTCACAACTACAGCACGCAGAAGCTTCATGTGAGCATCCTGCAATGAACTATGACTGGTCACTAATTCTACACTGTCCATCTCTCAGCCTTCTTTAATTGATGCTAGGGTACTGTTTGCATTTTCTAGATCAAGGCTTCTGCTTATGTGCAAAAGCATACAACTTTTTGTGTTTGCCCTTTTTCTTTCTCACTTGCAAGCAAACCACCCTACTTTTCTCTTTGCTTGAATAAAATAAAAGGTGTAATAATACACTCCACCCTCTCAATTCTGAGGACAGGTACAAACCAGAAGTTTGCAAATTATCTGTCTTCCCTGATCCCCACTTGCACATTCACACTTCAGAACTGAAGCTTCTGCTTTCATAAATTTTAGAAAAATTGACTTCCCTAAAAATCAAAGGCTCAAAATATAACAAATAGCTCCCATATGAAATCTCACAAAGACACCACAGGGTAAGTGAGAAGAATTTCATGTGACTGTAAGCATATCTTATTTTTCCATGGCTGAGCAACCCAGAAGTATAAAATATTTATTTTATCTCTTAAGGAGTTACCAGCTAAAAAGGAAAAAAAAAATCTTTGTAGTAGCTTTTCAGACTCTAATTGTGTTTCAGAAGCATAACTCTTAAATGGAATTCTTTTGCAAGGGTCTTGAGCTCAACATTTTAAAATCTAAATGTAAACTAACACTTCATAGATGTAAATTGTAAAAGGGTTTTTTGTTACTTTCTTCCTTTCCTGGCTTTGAAATTTTACCTCAAGGTCAGGTTAGAAAAGGGCTGTACATAGACAGGAGTAAGTTGCTGGAATTCAGTGTAAATTTAAAACAGGCAGCCCCTGCGCAATTAAATGGTGTTTACAGACAGGGTTACTAACATCGCTTTGTGAAAGCTTCTGATGAAAAGAATGTGCCACTTCAATACTACAGACCAGAGGAGGATATAGAACAGAAATTTTTCTGAAAGAGAAAAGAGCTCTTTGGTGCAAAACTGGTGCAAACACTGGTGCGTTATAAGTCAAGATCTTGCAGGTGTTGATACTCCATCTTCTCTCCTTCATTAACAGAGACACCAATTAACAATGACCGCAGATATTCTGTGCAGGAATTTATAGCTGTAGGTTGTTTTTTTCTTTGCTTATCCCCTGTTTGTGCTGTCTCAGTTTTGTTAGGTTGCATCAATAGATTGACAGTGATAGATGTTCCACAGGGCTGTTTTAGTTCAGC
>NW_009259317.1:1739743-1749775 GCF_000687185.1 Egretta garzetta | reverse complement strand
ATTATGTGCCCAGCTAATGGCATCAAAAAAGCAGTAAAAATGTGGTTCCAAGTCAAATAGTCAATAAGTATTTTCTAAGCTAATTTAATACTTCTTTTTAAGACTAGCATGTTTTGTGATAAAGGTGGTACTATTACAATTGGATGGTAATTTTTATTCAAATAACTTCTAGAGCTACAGGAAACTTGTAGGACAGCTACAGCTCACTTCCCCTAGGGCTGCCTTTCCTAGGGCTGCCTCGCTCATGAGGGCTGCGTCTGGGCTCTTCGTCTGGAACCATACACTTGACTGGGGCAGTTGCACACCTTGGCTGTAGCTGAGGCTTTGGCTTGTGTACAGGCTAATTATGATCGGACTTGGTGATTAAGTAATGCTTTTGCCTATTACTACATTATTCTGCTTTTGTTGGTATTGCCCAGTGTTACAGTCAAAGCTTAGAATTGCTTTTCTTTTGTTTGTTAGGTGAGATTTTTTCCAAACTCTTCATTGTTGCTTTCATGGTGCTTGAATATCTCACATGGAGAGTGAAATAGATTGCAGTGCTAAAGCCTTGTTCTGGTACTATTTGTTGGAGATGGAAGCTGTGCAATGTATCTGTGAATCTAAGAACTCCCTTGGAGTGGCCTATGAGTCTCTTAGCTAGCGGAACGAGGCTCACCATTAGCTACATCAAGGCACACAGTGGTAACTCCTCAGAATTCATACTTGTGACAATGCACTGTTTATCAACTACTTATGTCCCAGCTGTTGCCCTCATGGCAGAGCGTATTTGCTCTCCAGCCAGAAACTTGTCTTATTAATTTAGCCTCAGATTTCAGTTTACAGCACCATCATCTTCAAAGATGGCAGTAAATTCTGTTGATGGAGCGCAGAGATTGCGTTCCAGAGATCTAACTTGCATCTAACCCCTCCTGAGTCCTAAGCCACGTAAAATTACATTTCTCTGGGTTAGAGCTTAATGTCAATGCAATACACAGCCTAATTCACTTTTTCTAAAATGATTGCTTTGTTATTGCTGTGCTGAAACAATTTGACGGGTTTAAAAGGAAAAAAATGAACTAAATCTATAGCCAGCATTTTAAAATTGCAGGGAAAAAAAAGGCCTAAAAATATGAGGACTTCTACTTCTTTAATATGAACTGTTCTTCTGTGGTCACTTCCATATGCTCACTGGGAATTATTTCTGCCTATGGCTGTTTTGTGATATAGAAACAATTCTTTCTGTAACACTGTATTTATATGTTCCTGTAAAATAGTTATAAGCAACATTTTTGTACTTTCCTACATAAGCTAGATATGATTACGATGCATTGTGGACTTCTTGTAAGAGTGACCTTTAGGAAAATGATATTTGTGTCTCGGGTTTCAGGCAAGATAGCAAAGTTGGCAGCAGCGGTGGCAGCTTTTTGAAGTGGTGCAATGGGTATCTCAAATCCATAAATGTGTTTGGAGGAAAAAGGATAATAAAATTGGGGGGAAAAAAAGAGCAAGAGATACTGGTAGGAATACTCATCTTTGGGAAGAAAGAAAAGAAACATGGGGTATGACAGGGAAACAAGTTGTGAGGAGTGATAGGGTATTTAAGCCCTCAGTACATGATCTGGGATATGATGTGGGAATGGATTAAAGGAAGAGAAGTCGAGTTGCAGAATGGAGGTTCTGGAGAGAGATCTGAGGTTTTAGAGCCTCTGGTGCCACAAAGCACCACTGTCTGGGCACCTGTAAATAAAATTTTGCTTTTGGGAGGAAGGGGTGGGGGTTTGTTGGTTTAGAGCTACTGCTGTTAACAGTTCTTTGCAGAATGACAGGTAAGGAAAGGATCAACACTGGGATGAAAAACTAGCAAGCTGGATCAATGGTCTTTGATCCATAAAAAGAAGTTCCTAGGCCAAACCTAAAGAATTGAAGGCAATAACTGTCTTCCTGAAAATACAGGTAGAAGAGTAAGAAATGCCCTGCAAGCTGCCTGCAAAGTTTCTAATGTCTAGGTTTGAACTGTACTGGAAAGAGATGGTCTCCTGAGGGACCTGCAGAAAGCACATCATTCTGATGAATAAAGACTGCTGTGGCAGTCTTGCTGCAGTTATGGACACTTCAGTTCTATGAAAACTACGTTTGTTGCTGATTGCCTGGCTCCTTTTTCTAAATAAATGAAAAAAATCTCCTTTGACTAGAAAGACAGAGAAATTTACGCTGAAATGCAGGATATATAACCATTTATTGGGAAACAAGGTTAAAGAGAAAAAAGGTTTAACTTGCGTCGTTTCATACCTTGCTGAATTGCTTGTAGTGTATACATCCTTCTTGCAATAAATATTGTATAATAGGAATGGTTCATTAGTATGCTGGGCAAAGTCTTACACAGACTGATGTTACCATACTGATTATTATTCTAAAAATCACCCATGGTGCCTGATTTCCTTCAGTATACTTGACAGAGGATGTGATTGCAGGGAATATTTGCATTTGTAACAGTGTTTGGAGTACAGTTCAAACATCCTAACTCTTTTACATAATCTGCAATTTGGGTACATTTAACATATCACTTAAATATCGTGTCTGAATTTATTACAGAATCTCCCAAATTTACTCTGAAGTTGTGAGATTATGGGACTATTTAGGATCTCTATATGTATTTTCCTTTAAAATCCCTCACATAGCTGTCCATGAAGAAATGTTTGTGCTTTTCAGAGTGAATGTTTTTTCTTTTGCTTACCTTTGCTTTGTGGAACCCAGTCTCTGGGATTTTTGGAAGTTGTGAAAAACATCTTTGTTTCAGTGGTACAGCACAATTTCATTCCAATCTGTATGTGGATTAGTATATTTTCATCCTTCTCCCAGTATGATTAGAAGGAAAAATAGTTTTTTATGGCAAAACATGCAAATCAAATGCAAATAATTGATTTTTATTATTTATTCTTTCAAGTGAAAATTTCCTTTCCTCAAAATATTTAGTCGTTAAGATCTTTGTACAGGTCAGGAAAATGCAGACATCCATTGAATAATACTTGATCCAAATGTGTGTGTATTCATTACTGGAGCAACATCACGTAGGAAAAGCAAGAGTCCTGTCTCTCTTTCTGGGCAATCAGATTTTTATCCTTAGGCCACTGCTTTCTCTCTTTTAATGGTTGTCCAAGATATTAATAAATCAATAGTCTATTATTCATTACTCTCTAAGAAAATATTCTGTGTGTGCAGTAGACACAAAATTCCTCAGTAATTGTACAACTAGGTGTACTATTCCTATTTTCAGCCATAAATCCAGACCTGCCAATACTGTATCTGCTGGTACAAACCTAAAATGAAATTTCTAGCATCAAGCCTGCACAGAGCAAAATTTGGCTGCCAATTGCTGTCATAAACAGGCATGCTGAGAAGCTAGAGGGCTGCATTAGAAACTGATGATTTTCTATTCAGTGGCCAGTCTTATGCGGTGGGAGCCCTGGGTAATCATCCCAGCACAAGATGTCAGTCAGCTTGCATGAAATACATTGCGTAATCACACAACTGCATGTCAACTGAAAATGCATGTTACTGATATATCAGTGCCAATAATGCAATAGGAGCAATGTCTGGATTGATGGCCGGACTGATGGAGGAATGACCAGAGCAGGCTCATAATAACAGTATGTCGCTGAGGAATCTTTCAAGCAAATTCAGCATCCTCTCAGGTGTAACGCGTTGTCCGATCCCTTTTGGAGAAGTACTGTTTGAGAGGCTGTGTACTGAAACAGCTTTTGTAGTTTGTAGATACTGTGTGCAAAAAGGGCTGTCGTAGTGGTGAAGAATACTCACCTCCTCACATGGCAAAGATAACAATTCTATTATTGATTGAAGATTGTAGATGCAGAACTTCTTCAGAAAAAATAGGCTTATTGAAAGACTAGTCAGGATATTTGATTTTATAAAACCAACCTTAGAGCATTACATATCTTTATGTGCAATTCTCTATATTTAGTCAAAACTATGTTCGCCTTATTAGAGAAATCCTTTCATTTCTCTTGAAAACACAGTGAATTAGGGGATGACCTGAGACTGTTTTACAGTAAACAGCAACTCAGTTATCTGTTGTTTGTAACTTAAGAAACTATTGTGATTGTTTTCAGAAAGCATTTCTTTGAAAATGAGCACAGTTAGGATGAAAAAGCCTTGTGATCATGCTGAAGTGGAAAGTTCAGGCAAGACTTAACCTACAAACGTTTTGTTTTCAACTGGCTTATATCTGCTATTCCCCATTTATCCCCATGATATGTTTCATATGTGTGGGGGGAGAGGAAAGGAAATGTACCGTAAAGCAAACTATTATGCAAGCTCCAGTTGAGCAGGAATTTTGAATGCCAATCACTCAAGCAGGTGGGTGTCTGCTAAAGCTAAGTTGAGCATTTGCTCACTGCTGAGAAAGAGAAGTATAATAGCTGTATACTTTGATGCTAGCAAGTCAGATTTCTGAAATCCTTAATCCCATGTGAAAAAAAAAATTGTGATGAAGGAATTTAGCAAATTTCTACTTATTTTCTAGTATGTGATTTTCTTATGCACTTCAAGATCGCTGTCCTCTATCCATGCCCCTTTTTTTAAAACTAGAACTTGGCACTTATGTTTTCAGTTTTTGTTAATTTTTTTTTTTATCTTTAGCCCATGGAATAATAGCATGAATATGTAGTACTTTGTTTTTAAAGCTGCCCTTTATTCAGATATCATTCTTTACATAGAAAGTAAAATAAAGTGGGCCATTAGGCAATTAGCAGGTAAAAATGCTAAAAAAAAAAAAAAGTTTATTATTTGCATGAAGGTTGTTCTGTTGTCTAAGTTACTTCTTACTTTGCTGGCTTCCCTGCTATACATTTGGGGATCACACAAGCTTTGGGCTTTTCTTTGCTGTGCTTGGTTACCCAAGTCCTTTATGTTGTCCCCCACTGGCTAACCCAGAGATGGTTCTTTGTGTTCCACTACCGGTATTTTCTGGAGTTGCCTAATTTGTCCCTGTATAATTTTCTCTTTTTGATGGAAGTTAAGAATTCTGCTTTATTATCTAGTGGAGTATTTAAGTGTAAAATAATTCTGTACTAAAACAGAACAGTCCAAATGTATTTGGATAGGACAACCACATATATGGATAGGACAACCACAGCAGTGTAGCTAAAACATAAAATAAAATGTGAATTGAAGGGGGAAGAATCGCTCCCTTTAGTTCATGTTCTAACATGACAAGTGTCAGGCTGCTATAAAGCATTGATCTCCTTGTTTCCATGGTTTCAGATTTACAGAGACTCAAGAACATTGGTTATCTCTTATCTTATATTTGGACAGGACACTTTTCAGTGCAGATACTGATGCTTCATTCTCTGGCCCTACGCCAAGCCTGAGCATGTGACTGTGGTAAACGGTTAAGTCTGTGAGTCGATGCTGATTTATGGAACCGGTGTGGAAATTAGTAGAGGGTTAAACATTGGAGGCTGGTGGGGATTTTGTTGTTGTCATTTTGTCTTTCTAGCTCACTGCAAAGAGAAGCCTGTTTGACTTCTGAAATAGGTGAAATAAGCATTCAGAAAACACTAGTCACTCCATTATTCTTAATAAATACAGTAATGCATCATAAATATGCTAAATTATGTTATTTTGACTTAATATCTAAATTTTCCTATCGCTGTTTATTTCAAGGGTGAAAATCAAAGGTGGAACAGTGTTCAGTTTGTTTGTAGTATGAATGGTTGAGAGTTGCACAGCAGTTAAATTCTGCAGCTACTAGAAACAGGTTCATGCAAGCTCATTTGTTTTACGAACATAAGGTTTTGATTTCTCAGGCAGTCTCTTGGGAGATTAGACTTGGCCACAACAGTAGCCTCAGAGAGTGTTTCCTTGATCTCCTTGCATCTGGCAAGTATTAATGTGGATCAAAATAAAGACTTGTTTACACTTTACATGTGTATTTGTATCTTACCTTAAAAATGAAAGCAGAGGTTACAGCAGTTTTGGCTATCCCCAGATACCTAGAGCACGTGCTAGCCTAATACCTTTCCATAATGCATTTTCTTTACTCATTCATCTCTTCCACCTTGCAGGAAAATCTAGTGGAGATGCATGCATCCAATTCAAGTGCGAAGATCATATAAAGTGACAGTGCAAAGCTTAGAATAAGTCTGTAAAAAACAACTGTGCAGTTAAAAATGCTGTCATAAGTATGTGGCTCTAACTCTCCTGACAAATCTCTCATGCCTGTTACTAGTGATGTGTTGTCTTCTTTGCAGTATGTGTGTACACAGACATGTATCTCCCATGTTCACCTTACTTGCCAGTCCAGTCAGTCCTAGGAGTGCTTTTGTGCTCTCAGTACTCAATGGATCCCCAGAGCTCTCACTCCACTGACAAAGGCCGTGGCAAATGGTGACTTTTAAGTGTGACCCATGTCCCTACTCCTTTTAATAGTAGGACTATGTAGATTGAATGAATTACTGATTATTTGGAACTCCAGTACTAATTATTTGGGAGGATACTCAGTGCTGTTTGGATGTACAAGAGGCATGCTCTCTTGCTTGCAGTGCCTAAGTCCAAGTCCCGTGAAGTGCCCGGCATAATTAATTTTTTTTTTTCAGAAGAACTTGAAAGCTCTGTACAGTGAACACATGATTTATTTTCTACATATGAATAATCTCAGTGCTTTCAGTTAGATTTTAAACATGAAGTAGATGTCTGAATACTTCAATGGATTGAGCACCATATAATGTTTCTAGCAATCAATGACAAGTCTGTCAAAGAGCAATATATTTTCCTTAATCTGTACAGGTAAGGGTGACTATTTCATTATTGTGTTTAGGCACTGACAGACTTCAAGTGAGATGGTTTTTAAGGTGTGATTTGTGACCTATTCACTTAACCTTAGTGTAAGTCTCATTTTGTACATGTAAGGATTGAGAGTAATGTAACTTATTTGTTGTAAATAAACAACAAATGTTATTGTTGTCCAGAGTACCAGTGAGGAGAAACTCTGACATGTTTAACCCCCCACCCCACCTCCTGCTCCTTCACTGCAATGTTGAACTGTTGTTTTCTGTACCCAGTAAACTAAGGATTGATATCTATAAAACAGCATTCCTTCTAAGTGTTCCATAGTTCATATTCATACTCCTTGCTATAATTACAGATTAAAGGCAAGTTCCCCCTCCCCTTTCACAGATTTCTAAAACATTGCTTTATATTACTTGTAATTTTGAATGGAAAGAAGTCTGATGGGTTTTATACCTAAGGGAATGATTTAGGGAGGTAATGAATGGTAATGAGCTGATAGTTCCACCAGACATAAATTAAGTGAGAACATATGCATCTAGTTCCAGTCAAAGAGCCTTTATTAAAACAAAATGTTGCAGTGGTAATACCATGAGCAACGTGCCTTGAGATGTGTTAACTATTAAAGATACAGTGGATCCCCCTAAATGTCCTCTGAATTAATTTAGTGACAAAGGATAACTCTACTTTTGGTTCTAACTTTAAAACAATACTATACAACAAGAAGTTATAAAAAGGCTTTGAAAGGACAGAAATTACTGTTAATGCCACAGGCTCTGCTGAGGAAATCCAGTAATTCCATGTTGTTCCCATAAATGCTTCTGTGATTGGATTTTTTTTTTTAAACTTTCTTCATTATGTTGTCACATTGCATCACTTTGAATACTGATGTTATTTATAATGTCATTCTGAGAGTACCATTCCCAGTTTTCAGGTAACAAGTGCTGCCTCGTTTCAACAGCTTTTAATTGCCATGTGGTACCCAACATAAAGAAGTTACTTTTTTCTTTTTTTCTTTTTTTTAAAATTGTCTGTACTAACTATAGATTCCTTTGCATGTCATGATTCGATAGGATAAATGTAAATTAGGATTATTTTTGTTGTTATTGTTCTGTGCTAATGACTTGATACAGAATCACGGAATCACAGAATGGTTGAGGTTGGAAGGGACCTCTGGAGCAGGTTGTCAAGCAGGTTGCCCAGGACCATGTCCAGATGGCTTTTGAGTATCTCCACAGCCTACCTGGGCACACAGATTTCATCTGTGTTTCCACATTTCTTGAGTTTGTCATATAATGATAATGTATTGCATGTTATTTATAACCTTTAGGAATCTTAATTACTTTCTTGCAGTGAATCTGTACCAACCTTAATACTTTGAATATATTTTATCATAAATAATTGATTTTCTCCCACATGTTAAATATTAGATGTACTGTGCAATAATAGTTTATGATTGGTTTTTATGGTTTATTACTGTTTTGCTCTAAGTGCTGTCTTAGATATATTTTTTTGTTGTTATTTTGGTCATAGTAAGTATCTTCAAAGACATGTTGTCATATTTCATGTTTTACTCCATGATTCCATTGAGACTGACTCACTATTTCATCCTTTTCATCTTGTTTTACTTCTGGTAATGTCAAATCAGTAACTTTATTTCACCTCACTTGGTATCATTTTGCTGAACCTTGCAAAGGATGAACTGTTTCACGTTTTTATAAAAAAAAAAAAAAAATCCAGCTGTTAGCCTGATTCTGTCACTTACTAAGGTTTTTGGGGTTTGTTTTCTTTTTTGAAAATGTCAAAATTTTTGATGGACTAATGTGCAGGAGAAAATACTATGCAGGGATTCCTGCTATCACTCGTGCTTGGTAGAAGTTCATCCTGTAAATGTGGTGTGGAATATTGAGCATGCAAGAATTTATTCAGTTGATGAGCACACAGTGCCAATGAGCAAAGACAGATAAAAAGTTTAAGGTCTGAGTCAATACCACTGAGGCCAATGGGAGGAAAATTTCAGTCAATTTCTTATATTAGTCTTAGTTGAAATGCAGCACTCAAATATTAACTATTTTGACATTTCAACTGACATGTGGGAACATATCATTCATTACCATAATTTTGCACAGGCTTGCAAAAGCAAATCCTCAGGTATTTGGGAATGCCTTATGTGAGTTACTGAAGACATGATTGCTCTTCTTGTATATATGTTCTTGTCTAGGTCAGAGGTTGCATATGGACCACAGGGGAAATTCCATATGACTGTCCGGATGAGATGGGTTTTGATCATTAAAATGTTGTTCTGTATTTTTCTTAAATGCCTCATTGGAAGGGGACTGATTGCATTATTCACTATGTGTGATACAATCATTTTTTGACTCAAAATGGTTATTTTTCTACTCTCTTGTTCTAAAATTTAAAAGAAGTAGTTGAGTGAGATGCAAAATGTGAAACTATTACAATTGCTATGATTGGTGTGGTATTGTACTTCACAGACAGTGGTGCAGCACAGAAAGAATATGTAAATGATTTGCAAAACATCATGTAAGAACTTTGTATTAAGGGTAGAATACAGTTTTCCAAGTCAGTGTTCAAAGACCATTTCCATTTGGTCATCCTTTACTTTTTGTTTTAAATTTTCAGAAAATGCAGTCCATTGCATTCTTAACCCTTGCAGAAAATAAAGCAGGAGGTTTAGATTTTTATTCATTATACAACCCTGTTTCATTCCTTAAGCACCATTTATCCTTTCTGTGCATCAAATAGCATTTTTTGTGATAATAAATTATTTGAGTTGCTGAAGAGGGTTTTTTCTGACAAATTGTTGGGGTTTTTTTTCCACTGGAAAATGCACAGACCTTGTGTGGAATTACAGCAGTCTGTAAAAGTTTATCTGAAACACTATTTGAACTCAGGAATCGTATGTTGACCTATTCAGGGCTGATTCTAAAGTGCCACCTGAGTGACCACTAAGAATTATCTGAAAGTCAAAATAAGGGCCCTATTGCCTGTCTAGGTAGGTTATAAATTAGATTAAAATGCGCAGATGACACGGAGTCCTTTCTGTCTGGCTGTTCTTGTATTTTGTTTGCTGCATGAAAA
Source organism: Egretta garzetta (assembly GCF_000687185.1). Taxonomy (NCBI): domain Eukaryota; kingdom Metazoa; phylum Chordata; class Aves; order Pelecaniformes; family Ardeidae; genus Egretta; species Egretta garzetta. The sequence continues at coordinate 1,739,887 of NW_009259317.1, read as the reverse complement.
TGCTAAAATGTCTTAGGTCCATTATGGAATAGTGTAGGAATTGCTTACATTTAAAAATACATCATGGGTCATGAAAGCCAGTTGTCTTCATGCCCTATGGAATGCAACCATGTTTCACGTTTTTTAGAGAACCATGTTCACCTA
>NW_009259317.1:1720645-1739732 GCF_000687185.1 Egretta garzetta | reverse complement strand
AGGAACTTGACTCCTTGCCTTATCCACATTGTATAGAGTATATTCACCTTCTGTGGAGTCTGGAACTTCTGTCAGGGTAAGAGCTTTAAAATGCAAACCAATGATTTTCGTAATATGCAAAGAAACCTTGGTTATATAGCACAATCCATGTATGACATAGTTATGGAAGTGTAGAATGCAGTTGTTACACTAACATTGTGCAGCTGGTTAAACAACAGCTTAGTAGAAATGGTAAAAGTCTGTTCTTTGCATCCAATTGTGGAAACGTAATATCATTGCTGAACTTCTCTCTGAAGGATGCATTATTCATTTGGGGGTCTGTTTTTGTAATTAGCAAGAAACATTCACCTTTATAGTGATGTTGTTTTGGAGAATGTATGATTTACTGGGAAAGTTGTCTTAGATTTTATTGGTTTCTGGGTTGATTTTGTTGTTGTTCTTTGTTATAGGATATTTCCCTTTAACATAAATCAAATGCATTATGTATAGAATGAGAACACCGAACTTTTAGCGGCTCTATAGGTCACTAGTGCTATTTTAATAGTAATAAAATGGCTAAATATAACAGTTAATACCGAAGTGTGATACTGATGATGAGATTTGTAGGAATCCTTTGTGTTTTCCTGTTATGGGATATACTGGGTTATACTGGTATTTCAGAAAAAAGAAATGTCATCTGATTGTCAAACAGCTGGGATTTATGGGCTTTTGCTAAAGGAAGGCTCCTGTGGACATCCTGTGTTCCCTGTCTGACGTATGACATTGAGCCCCGGTGTCAGGCATTTTGCAAACAGACCCAATGCATGAGACCTTCCAAGACTTGCTGCTGCCCCTGATACCCTTTATTTAAGAAAAACGTGTATTGAATCTCTCAGAGAACCCTTCAGTGATGTATGGAGAATGATTTGGTGGGGAAAGGGGAGGGGAAGGAGGCCGAGCTGACCTGTAATTGTTTCAGTCTGTTGGAAAGTCTTGTACTTCCCAGAAGGCATTTAGTGTATTATAGTTATGGTTAGATGATAAAACTAAGTTTTTATAGAAGCTACCAACCTTTATTTTCTCTTTAAAAAGGGGGAAAATAATTTCATTAAACAGTAGAAAGTAGAACTTGGGATATAAACTTTAAGCACCTTTTTTAATTTTTCATGGTGACTCGTTAAAAATGAATGGGTACAGAAAGACTGGCATCCAACAATTTCCCCCTTTGGCAGTATCTTTTCTAGCTTCTCTTGTTGGTCTTTGTAGTGGATTCTAAGAAATATAAAATGCTTTGGGATCTGTCTTCTCTGTATTATTCCTTGTAGTATATTGATACCTGATTTATATTCTTATTGATAATTGATTTATATTCATTTGTAAGCTGTCACCTGTAGTGGAAAATGTGTACAAGTGATCTACTGAATATTTATTTAATAGAATCATAGAATAATTCAGTTTGTAAGGCATTTCAGGAGGTTTCTAGTCCAACCTACTGTTCAAAGCAGGGTCAGTCCTCAGGTCAGCCCAGGCTGCACAGGGCTTGATCCACCTGGATCCTGAAAGCCTCCAAGGCTGGAGACTGCACAGCCTCTTTGAGAAGCCTGTTCCACCACCTGGCTATCCTAATTCTGAAAAAGTGTCCTTCCTTAGAACCAGTGGGTCATCTTCAGTTTACCTGTTGTCTTTTGCCCTCCTGACATGGACTGATGTAGCTACATCTTCTTGGTAACCTTGCCATGGCCACTGTGGTGCTGCTGTTGGGTATCCCCAAAGCCATTCCTTCTCCCAGCTGAACAAGTCCTGAACCCTCAGCCTCTCCTTGCAGGACAGCTGCCCTCATGCATATCAGCTGGGGGTGCCCCCTCAATTTTGTGCCATCTCAAAACTTGATGAGCAAGTGCCCTGCCTCTTCCAGGCCATTGGCAAAGATGATAAACATGACAGGTCCCAGGAGAGAATGTTGTGGGAGACAGCGCTGAAAGCCTTGTTGGGATAAAGGACATCCACTGCTCTCCCCCATCCACAAATCCAGTCATTTTATCATAAAAGGCAACCAGGTTGATCAGGTATGATTGACCGTAGGTAAATCCATGCTGACTGTTCTCAGTCACCAAGCCTGGCACATACTAAGCAATATGAAGGCTGAATAACTTCTCGAGTGCATGAAATGTGACAGTTTTGTCAAGCTATTATACTAGGGAGTAATTTCAGAGGAACTGTGATGTATGCTGGAAACACAAATGAAAGCATTCTGAAGGTCTGGAGGGTACTGTTGACCTCGTACCCTTTGTTTCAGATTTATAGTTTCCTCATGTCTTTGCATTTAATTTCTATTCCTGGTGTAAGGTCCTAGGCACAAGGGAAAATAGGAAAATTTGCTGTAGATGTTTTGTACTTCACAATATGAATACTGATTTTTGTAGTTAGATCTAAAATTTCTGACAGTGTCTTGTCATTCTGAAATGTCTCTGAGCCACTGAGAATCTTTTACTTGGAACTGCAGTTAAAATAATGGGTATTTTAGGAAAGTTGTGGTCATGCAACTAATAAGTCTATCTAAAAGAGTGAATCTTCTTTGCTGTTAAGCAAGAAGCAGCTGCCTATAAAAACAGCGATGCTTTTAAAATTTACATCTCTGATCTGTATTTCTCCCATTTACATTTTTAGCGGTATTTAACTATATTACTGACCTAGAATCAGCTTGTATGTTCTGCTACAGTGTTTGTATGTGAAGCATCCCTTTCCACTACCCTTTTGGCAGTGTTCTGAGTACTAGTATTTGAACTGCAGTTTGCAGTATGATGTAACTAAAGTCAGGTAATATAAATTATTAACCACACATGTGACCGAAGGAAATTATGTACTAATAATTCAGTTGGAAAAAATTGCACTGTAGTGGATTATTACATATTAATTATCCAGAGGTTCTTTCATTTACTCAGATTATACTAGTACTTCATGAGGCCCACATGTATGAAATCCCTAGAGCAAGCACTGCAAGAACTGCATGATTATTTCTCCTCTAATGCCTATGTATATTTAGAGTCTCCAATGAGAGTATCTCAGTTTAACCAGCTTTCTGTGAGGTTTTATTGGAAGAAATATTAGAATGGCTTAATAGCACAATGCCTGCACTGTCTTATTTTTAATGTCACACTCCTTCCTATTCCTTTTAGTTTTATGACGTAGCCCAATATGACATGACTAGACCCAGGCTTCAAGGGAATGACATATACTGTTTTCTAGTCAGAATGTTTAAGCCTCAAGTCTCCAGTGGGACAGAAACTGGAATGTTGAATATAGATGTACTTTAAAGCCTGACTGCCAGAGATATATGGCCCATAGGTAGTTCTAATATTTTTTTAATATGTCTGAGGAAAGAATTAATGAAACCACATTTAAAAACAATTTGGCAATGTATTCTGTTAGCTATGGACAGAAATGAGAAGATAAAGGAATGGTCTGTGGGAAATATTGAGGCAATCTCTTGCAGGCATATAGATAGAGAAGTGATTAGGAACAAGGTCTTGGATGTGTTTGTTTATTTGCCATTTGAATTAAACATTCTATAAATGGTAAATTAATTTAAATAACATCTGAGAAAAGGTGTGGCATAGAGGATTTAAATATAGTAGATCAATTGTAGCTACTAAATCAATTCTACATGTAGCAGACTTTTCATTAAGTGTATCTTTGTTCTATCTAGCTTGTAAGTATGTTTGTTGGATGCATTAGGAAGAGGCTAACCAAGAAATACAAATATTTCTAAGGGCATATAATCCAGTGCAGTATAGTGGTACCTGAACTGTGGTAAAAAGTGGTTCTTGGAATCAATCTTCATTCATTAACATGGAAATAATGAGCTAAGTTTTATTACACCAATATAAATATTACTAGTCTGAGAAACAATTTCTAGCATCATTTAAATTTTGATAAAGATTGATCCCCCTCCCCACCTTGCTTTTTGGGCAGAACAGTTAGCAGAGTCTTGCAGGCACATTCTGGGTTAGTGAGTTATTCTGTTGCTTATTATGCAATAAAATTAAATAACTGAAGAATGCAGGAGTTACAGGCTGGTGACAGTGCTATTACTGTGTCTAATATATCTTGCAGGATACTGAATGGCTGCCTGTGGGGGTTATTCCTTAGAACACATTTTCACAACTGTAATTGCACTTCCCTTTCTTACGTATGTCTTGCTAATCTGAACTTTAAAATCCGTAGTAGGTTTTTAATTTCATTTGTTCATTTCAAAAGTGCAATAAATTCTACAGCTAATACAGGAAAAAAAGTGAGCATGAAGGTGGTGCTAGTGGAAAAAAACCAAAGCTAGATAAATTGCAAAGGAAAAGTGGTTGTAAGTCACCAAGTTGTTTGGACATAGAAGAATATTTAGTAATGAACATGTCTAGTCAGAGGTTCATCATGCAACCCTTATTCCTATTAATTGTTTTTATTTGGTCCACTCTGCAAGATTTGCAGAATGAGAACATGACTTGTCCTGTATGGTGTTTGGGATTGCCCTGTTTTATAGTAAAATCACCAAAATTGGAGGTAGAGGTTAAAAAAATCAAGATCCTGTAAGACAGTTTCTCTGTATGAATACATATATTTGGACAAATACAAAAACCAATTATGGTTTGCATAATCCTCCATCACATGGGTATTATAATGCAAGATAGTACCTGAAGTTCCATAACTTCATTAGGATTAAAGTTATAACTTACTTTGGAGGGTTACGTCTAATGGTCCATCATTAATACTGAGCATTTGAGCAGCCTTAAGGATTTGATTTTAAATTGTGATGAAAATAAACAGTTAAAAAGATAAACTGTAAAAAGCTAATTCAATTCTCATATAAAATTGTTCTCAGATCTATATAATACTTTTATTCTGGCCTTTTTAATATTTGATTTGTGTATTACATCACTCTGTTTCCATTTCAAAGGTACCTGAAGTGGACCAGAGAGAATAGTGCTATTTGACTGTCGTCTTAATTATGAATGTTCTAGTTCATTCAATTCGTGCAATAGCATGGAGTATGTTTTTTTTTTTTTTCCCTCCATTCTGTTTCTTACCAACTTGTGACCCACTTCCAAGGGTATTAACAAATTGCTTTAACAGTAGGAGCAAATGTCTTCTCAGTTAGCTATTAGCAGGAGATACCAGGAGTGCAAAATTTCTTAAGTATTTGTACACTGGGTTAAGGAACAGAAGTCATCTGTAGCAGGACTGTACTTACAGTCAGTCTTGAAGAATGCAAATACATATACCAACTTTTATCTTTTCTTATGAAAGAAGAAACCCCTGTCTCTTAAAAACAAATACCCCCCCCCCCCCCAAATGCTTAACAACTGATGTTACCACTGTCACTTCTTTAGATCTTTTCCCTCTGATGTGCTGCCACTGTCTTTTCTCAAGGTACTGTTGCTGTCATTATGAATCTTTTTCTAGGGAAGTAGGGAGAAAGAAATTAAAAAGGGAGCAAGGCTATTGTCTGATTTGGTTTTGCTGCTCTTCTTTGAGAGCTGTGTTGAGATGGAGCCAGGATACCTGTTACCTTGCCAACTAAGTGTATACAAGCTCTTTTACTGGTGTAGACCAATAGCTATTCCGTCAGTCCAGATCTCTGGTGGAGATACAGCCCCAAGGCATACAGTATCACTTTAATAATAACTTTCCTTCCTTTTACAGAAACAACTGTACAGAGCCCATAGCAAAGCTTTTTCAAAGGCAGAAAACTGACAAACTTTAGCAGAGGGAGTCATCGGAATAGGGATAAATGTAAAAAGGAAGGCCATATGTCAAGAAGAATGGATGAGTTGGCCAACCTAAAAATAAATTACTTTGAAATACATGAGACCTGCTGCACACTTACATGTGTTACATTGAAATGTCCCAAATCCAAGCCTTCTGTGCAAAATCAGACCATTTTTTGTTAAAATACAAAATTAAACTCCTATGAATAAGGGCTTATAATAGAAACTCTGACAGACTTCAGAAATGTAAGAAGGCATCATTATAATGAAAATTTTATTCTGATTAGTAAGAAAGTTCAGCTAGATCAAGAATACAGATTTTTTTTTTTTTTCTGTTGAGGAATTGAAACTATGCACAGTTGAACCTGTCATTCACTTTGAAGAATCAAAAATCTTTAAAATACCTTTTTAACACCTTTGTTATTGAGAGTCAGTAGGTGCTGTTCTTTTTATGAGATTTTTCCTTTCGCTTCAAAGGTCTTTTGAGGTGGTGGTGTTATGCTGTGGTTTTTTTTGTTTGTTTCTCCCCTTATTGTGAGAATATGACCTTACTCTGGGTCATGATTCAGTTTAATCTCTTAGTGTGATTTTTATCACAGAAGAAAGGCCAATATACAATAGATCACAACATGAACAAGGTTATTTTCTTGAAGATTATTTGCTGTGATTTTTCAGTAGTACTCTGGCACAGAATCTTGATAGTTGCTATTAACTCTGAATACAGGGTTATTTTGTCCTTCCTGAGCTGCTGAAAGACCTTTTAATGAAAATACAAAAGCCTTCTGCCAGGAGAATGTAGAAATGTCTGCTGACAGCAAATGTTTAAAGGGCTGATAAACTCTCAAACAAAGATGGATTAAACATAATATTTACTGTTATATAATATTATTGTAACATATTGAGAATATGTGGAGAGGTTGGTGGACAACCCATCTCTCATCTGTTTTGCATGGATCCTAAATCTGGCCTTGCTGAACTCTAAGCTCTAAAGCAAAAACCTGTGTATCAGGCAGGCAGGTATAAGAGAATTAATGGTCTTATCAGGTAGCCATACATTTAAAGAACCCTACTTTAAAAGTCCCAGACTCTAGGTCTAGGTAGGGGTCTTGAAGTGTATGGCTATCTATGTAGATATACTTATGTATGGTGTAAGTGTAGGAACAGTGCTTTAATGTGTAAATTTTGTGCTAGTTTTCCTGATTTATCTTCACAATATTCCTAGCTTCTATAACTTGCACAAGAAATTGAAGTATTTTAGTATGCTGAATGTATGCTAGCAAATTGAATGTAAAGCAATGACTTTATGAAGGTCAGAAAATGTTTTAAATGGCAGATGACTTCAGGGTTTTGAGAGTTGAAAAAGATAACTTTTTTTTTTTTTTTAGAAAATAAATCAATTACAGCTGACAATTGGGAAAAAATGAGGCAGTCTGTTAATGATAAAACACTTAGAAATTTTAGCTTAATCTGTCATTACAGATTGCATTGCTGACTTAGATTCAGTTTTTATGTGTAATAAATAAGTACGTTTAGAGAATTGCATTCCAGAAAGTAAAGGAATAAAAAGAAATAATAAAAAAAACAGGAAATACTGAAATTATTTAGAAATCGGAAGCTTACCAAGAGGAAATATCAGTTGTGTATAATTTTCTTACTCAACTTTTTATGTTCCCTATTGTCCTGAATGGTGTTATTTTTAAATATTTTTTATATATAAATGTATATATATATACGGCCACTGTTTTTAATATATATATATGTGCTGTATGAAGCAGATGACAAGATGATGACACCAATTATAAGACAATATAACTGTACTTGATAATAGAAGCTAGTTCATATAAAAATATTAATATATCTTGAAATACTTATAATTGTTTAAAGTTTTCTAAGCATATTTTCATAAGTGATCTTTTGTTAGACTTCCCTTATTACCACTTACTCTAGTGTCAATTCTAGAAAAATATTCTGCTCCACCAGAAGCAGCATTTCCTTAAGCATTTCAAGATACCAGAGGTATTTTTAATTAACAAAAGGTCTGTTAGAAAAATGAGCAATGTGAACTTCCTAAGCTTTTTCATGTATTGACAACCCAGATGTTAAGGGAAATAGCAAGAGAGACTTTACTGGCTTCATTGGTCTGCTCTGATCCATAAAAATCCATGTAGAGGAAATTTATGTTGATTAGAAGTCTAATTGTGAGTCCTTTTTTGAAATCTAATTGCTTGTAAAAGGTACAAGAATGAACAAGTAGGAGGTTGTTGCCCTCTGTACAGGTTCGGTAAAATGCCAGCTGGCAGGGCACTGCTTTCCTGATCTCATTTATTCTCTGTGCTTTAGCCTTGATGTGGATATAATGGTATCTTCTTTTATTTTCAGCCTGATTTTGGTTTCACATTCTCTGAGAATTATTCCTGGTCTACAGAGATGGAAGGGAGAGAAAAATAGAACAGTAGATCTCTTAAGAGAGAATCAGGATGTTTTAGAACTTAATATATACATATATAAAAAATAATTGGCAGCTAGTTCAGATTCATCAGAGGGTACTTTTTTGTCCTGATTGTCATGCCCAAGTATCTCGGGGAAAAAAAAATCCACAGGTCTTGAGAACACTGCAGGTATATAGGGTGAGATAGTCCAAGGTTACGTGTCCCTCAAATAAGTAATTGTGAATGGGCTTGTTCATTTTTGTGTGGAAGGGTCTTTTGGCAAAACTGAGATGTCACTGAAGATTCAGAGGAACAACAGAAAAATCCTGTGAATTCTGCCAGAACTGAGATTAGTGCAGTAACTTACAGAACCACATTATGATGGTATGACCACTCTTTCTCAGAAGAGTCTGCTAGTGTACAGCTTATTGGAAAATCGGCAACAAAATTTATGACAAAAGTAGTGGCATAAGTATTATTTGTAGATCTTAGGCTTCACCTGTCTTGCAGCAGTGCCCTCAATTGAACCTTAACACAACAGGCATCACCCAGGGGAAGAAGTTGTCAGGGGAGATTTCCTTTGGCAGCCACCCCTTACTTTGGCAGCCCCTTTCTGGTCCTACACATGCTGCAGCTCTGGGATCTCTCTGCCAACCTCTTTCCACCAACCGTAACCCTTGATTCTCAGATAAGTCTTTACCCAAGACCAACAGCCATGACCCAGAGAGAGAGGTTTTCAGGGGAAATTTCTTTTGGCAGCTTTTCCCTTTGTTTGACAGGCCTTTTAGCCCTTCTTACGCTGCAGCTCTAGGATCTACCTTTCTTCTCAACCCTAACTCTAGGCCCTCATCTGAGCCTTAACCCGAGACCAGGAGCTATAATGAGAAATCTCTGCAGCCCACCCCTGCAGCCACTCTTCAGCCTTACTTAGCAGCTTTAAGCTTCCTTTGTTTCCAAACCCTAATCCTAAACCTAATTGCAGGCCTTAATGATATTTTATGAGAGCATGTTTGGTAACTTTTAATCTTTTAGGAAAATGTATCAGTCTTTCATCCTTATGCTGAATGTGCTGTAAATTCATGTGCTGTATTCTGAAAAGGCAGGCTATTAGTATTAGTCTTCTGAGATATTTGTTCTTACATATTTTGGTTTATACTAAAATTCGTACCGAGGGGAGGTAGTTATTTTTATGGTATGGAACGAATGGAAAGATCTGTGTAAACACTTTCAGATGAATAAATGTAGTGTTTAAAAGTCTGTGTAAAGACTGTGTGTAAAGAGGATTGTCCTTTATTCTCCAATGGCCATCTTCTCTCAATTCCACAAAGTAATTGAAATACCTAATTTTGTAGATGTTGCATTCATGATGCATACAGAACTGTTGTGCATAACAAGGATGTAAGCACTTCTACATTTCACTTCAAGGAAGAAGTGGTCTCATGTGACTTCAGTGAATATTGCTGTTACACTTATTTTAAAAACAAGTTCAACTACATCTTTAACTAGAAGATGAAACTTTAATGTATAATATCTTTCACTATAGCATAGAATCATAGAATCATAGAATGTTTTGGGTTGGAAGGGACCCCTAAAGGTCATCTAGTCCAACCCCCCTGCAGTGAGCAGGGACACCGCTAACTAGATCAGGTTGCTCAGAGCCCCGTCCAACCTGGCCTTGAATGCTTCCAGGGATGGGGCCTCCACTGCCTCTCTGGGCAACCTGTTCCAGTGTTTCACCACCCTCATTGTAAAGAATTTCTTCCTTATATCTAGTCTAAACCTACCCTGGTTTAGTTTAAAACCATTACCCCTTGTCCTGTCACAGCTGGCCCTACTAAAAAGATTTTCCCCATCTTTCCTATAGGCCCCCTTTAGGTATTGAAAGGCCATAATCAGGTCTCCCTGCAGCCTTCTCTTCTCCAGGCTGAACAAGCCCAACTCCCTCAGCCTGTCCTCATAGGAGAGGTGCTCCAGCCCTCAGATCATTTTTGTGGACCTCCTGGACCCACTCCAACAGTTCCATGTCCTTCTTGTGCTGAGGGCTCCAGAGCTGGACGCAGTACTCTAGGTGAGGTCTCACCAGAGCAGAGTAGAGGGGCAGAATCACCTCCCTCGACCTGCTGGCCACGCTTCTCCTGATGCAGCCCAGAGTACGGTTGGCCTTCTGGGCTGCCAGCGCACACTGCCGGCTCATGTCCAGCTTTTCATCCACCAGCACCCCCAAGTCCCTCTGGGCAGGGCTGCTCTCAATCCTTTCTTCCCCCAGCCTGTACTGATACTGGGGGTTACCCTGACCCATGTGCAGGACCTTGCACTTGGCCTTGTTGAACCTCATGAGGTTCACACAGGCCCACCTCTCCAGCCTGCCCAGGTCTCTCTGGATGACATCCCATCCTTCTGGTATAGCATCTGACATAGAAACAAATTTATTTTCTTCTCTGTGTGGAGGAAGTCATCTTTCCTTATTTAGCAAATGCAGAATGCAATTTCACATGGTGTGTCTGTTTCACTGGCAGATTTTGTAACATGGCTGGAATGATAAAGCTCAGAACATTGTCAAAGTGTTCAAGAGTTTAACTATCTCTCAGTTTTATTGCTTAAAATGTAACTTGATGGTGTTTCAGAAACTCATGATGTTTTCAAGTCTTGGGGATAAAAAAAAGTATGATCAAGCTACTTCACCTGGACATCTGCAGGAGAGATGGAATAATAACCCTTATGAGGGTGACTCCAGTTTGGTAGCAGAAGGCTAAAAGGGTATACGATCAAGGTCTACAAAATCATAAAGGTGGCAGCTTAGGAAGGAGGTGATGACAAGGAGAACTGTTATTCCCCAAATTCCACAGTTCTGGACAAAAGGGCAGTCCCTGAAACCACTAGGAAGTCATCTTAAAACGGATAAAAGAAAATACTTTTTGATGTAGCATGTAGAAATTCTGGAATTTCTCACTCCAGGAAGTTGTGGAATGCCTGAGTCCAAGACAGACTTTTGCCAGATGGAGCATAGGATGACACAATGGAGTATTTCTTATATGCTTAATTCTAGTCAAGCATTTTTACTCATGTTTTTTTTTTTTTTTTAAATTAAAACAACACCTTTTCTCTCTTCATAACACCCATCTATCAAAACCTCATCAAAATATGTATTTGAGAAACATGAGGAATCTAATGAGATTTTAAATTTCTTTACTTAGAATATTACAAGGAATGCTTCAATTTCTGACCATTTTCCCCAGCAAATATTAAAAACGGAACATAAATATTTCATTTTCCGATCCTTATACACCCATGCCAGCAGTCAGATAATCTTGCTGTTGTTCACCAGGGTCTTCCCTTGGCTGTCTCATGGAGGCTTCGTCATGATGCATATAAGAACTGACCCGTTTTTGTGAGGACACAAGGTAGAGTTCCAGTGGAGAAGTCTGAACAGCATGGGTCTATTGGAAATGCTTATCTTTCAGTAAAATAAGTACATTTTTAAAGATAAGGAAACACTTCTGTTCTAAACCCAAACGATTAGCTCTAAACAGAAAATTGTGTTGAGAAATCATTTGGCTAAATTCTCTCCATGCAGTTCAGAACATTTCACGATGCAACTTTGTTGTTGGCAAATTAAGGGGAAAGGAATGAGGGCTTTTCTACCCAGAAAGTGATTGAGCTGCTCAATAGAAGTTGCTCCAGCAAACTGACTGAAGCCTTCTCAGCCATTAGGATGGGGAATACCAAGGATCCATTGCCTTTTCTTCCTTATTTCGAACTTATTTAATAGCTCTTTTCCACCTTCCTCCTCTGCAGGACATCGTACATGATCTGCATACCAGAATTATATTATGCAAAACTAGCATGCATCCTTTTTGCTGTCCATTTGAAGTGGAACAGCGCTGATTTATTATATTAAATGAAAATGTCAGTATTATCTTCCAATAAGTAACAATCAGAATCTTTACATACAGCAACCTGATTTAAATGGTGGCACTTTACAGTTCTTCACTTTTATTAGTTTTCTGTGAAAGCTTATACTGCTAAGGACTCTGCCATTAACAAGATGAGCTCATTTTCTATTTTTAAAGAGAACTTACTTGGATTTGGTAGAAAAAAATACTCATTTTACTTGCAGTAGAAGCTCAGAGAGGATTTTATTTTCTTTCTTTCCCAAAGAAAACATTTCCCTCAGAGCGGCATCAGACCACTCTGAGAACAGCAGCAGCAAACTGAGAGCAGTATTTACAGCAGAACCAACAAGCAGCTTGTCTGTCCTTCTGTCTCTAGTCAATTTTCTGTATTTTGGCTAGGAGAAAATAATTTCCAATTCAAACACATGCATAGGGTCTGTGCAGGGAGGGCAGTAGGCTCCAATTGTCTTTTTAAAGTTCCATTAAAACATAAAAGCAAAGGTAACCTAAAAAATTAGAGGGAAATTGTATTTGTCAAGAACATAGAGCTTTATTGCTACCTACAAGAAAGGTTTAAGAAACTGGAAGAAAACTTTAAAGAAAATATTTAAGTCACAAATTTGATCTCTGCTTGTCCTCGGTCCCCATTTCAATTTTGCTAATTGTGTGTTATCTTTTGCTTAGTCCAGTATGTTGTGTTTCTGGTTTTTTTTGTTTGTTTTTTTTTTTTTTTTGCTTTTTTTTTGTTTGATTGTGGGATTTTTTTGTTGGTTTGGTTGGTTGGGTTGGGTTTTTTTACCTTATATGCATTACAAGAACTTTGGGACACTGTCTTTTAACTGATCAGATGAAGTGTTGCACATCCTTGGGAGGAGTTTTACTTAAAGGTTAGCAATTTTTTTGGGTTTCTCAATTCCTTTTCCAGTTCCCCCCAGAAGTTCTTGTCAATAGCCTTCTGGTCATGGAAATTCCCTCCTAGTCCGAGTTTGTCGTGTCTGTGTATTGGTTTCTATTATGTGTTTCTGTTGTGGAAGCTTCTGATGTTCACTGTGAGTGACTAAGGCATAAAACAATGGAGAATAATGTTTTTTATCTCAGTAATGTGTCCAGTAAACAAATGGGCATTTATGTATGAGATTAAAGTAAATTTCCTGCTATTTCATTAAAATAGATCATTGGCATTCAAGATAAACTAAGCGAAATAATTAAATATAAATATAAGTTCTTTATGTGTTTAATATGGGAGTAGATTTCCCTACTTCATTTTGTGTTAGAAAATGTGAGACTATACACACTTGGAAACCATCTGTATAATTTGTTCTTTTTATCTCTGAAACTGCAAACTGTAAAGCCCTAATGTTTTGGGGGTTGTTTTGGTTTGGCGTTTTTTTGTTTTTCCCCAAGTATGTATTTTGATAGTTTTGAAATGAAACTGGCACAGTGTGAATCCTTATAAGATGTGAAAAGCCTAAATATGTCTGTAAAAATAAACAGACACATATAAATGTATACAGTTTACTATAATACAACACTTGACTGCATATATTTCTTGCTTTGAAGACAGGATGAGAGAATCAAATTATCTTTTAATTAAGTTCCTTAATGAACCAATGAAAGACATCCTGATATTCAAATGCTAAGTGTGAGAAAGGTCTATGAAAGCACAGGAAAATTTTGCACTGTACTCTTCAAAACAGTGAGGTATGTAACTTACTTTACTTTTCTGTGAGTGAAATGTGTTATTGAGACTTTATATTGTTAAATAGAGAAGATTGTGGCTATCTGCAAGAGTGCAGCTTTATTGTTACAGTCTAGTGATGTCAGTAAAAGTAGTTTCTACTCAAATGAAGATAACTTTTCCCAAGAGGGTATCTCCCGAAGAAGTGAGAAAACAATAAAGAAAAAGGTGGTTGAGAGAAACTTGCTATTTAATGAAAGACGTAACTGAATCTTTACTTTCTCAAATTATATGTTGTGTTGATCAGGAAAAATATTTTGCTGTGAAGTACCTACAGTTACTCATTGTTACTGTCAATATAACTCACCAGTAGGTTGCAGACTCAAATGTTGTGTAGGTCTAGTCTAGTTTATCTATATTCAAGAAAGCCAGAAAGGAGAAAAAGGAAAGGTTATGGGAAACAACCCACTTTCAACACTTGTTTCTTCATGGACAGATTGTCTAGGTTGTAATTAACTGTCCTTCTTGTGCTGAGGGCTCCAGAGCTGGACGCAGTACTCTAGGTGAGGTCTCACCAGAGCTGAGTAGAGGGGCAGAATTACCTCCCTCGACCTGCAAAAGTAAGTATGTAACTTACTTTACTTTTCTGTGAGTGAAATGTGTTATTGAGACTTTATATTGTTAAATAGAGAAGATTGTGGCTATCTGCAAGAGTGCAGCTTTATTGTTACAGTCTAGTGATGTCAGTAAAAGTAGTTTCTACTCAAATGAAGATAACTTTTCCCAAGAGGGTATCTCCCGAAGAAGTGAGAAAACAATAAAGAAAAAGGTGGTTGAGAGAAACTTGCTATTTAATGAAAGACGTAACTGAATCTTTACTTTCTCAAATTATATGTTGTGTTGATCAGGAAAAATATTTTGCTGTGAAGTACCTACAGTTACTCATTGTTACTGTCAATATAACTCACCAGTAGGTTGCAGACTCAAATGTTGTGTAGGTCTAGTCTAGTTTATCTATATTCAAGAAAGCCAGAAAGGAGAAAAAGGAAAGGTTATGGGAAACAACCCACTTTCAACACTTGTTTCTTCATGGACAGATTGTCTAGGTTGTAATTAACTGTGCAGGGTGCAGAGAAGCTGGCACTGCCTTTGCATTAAATAATTTAATCCTTAAAGGCACTTAGGCTGAGAGCTGTGGTGAGATAATTCAATGGCCTATGTCACTATTACTTCACGTATCTGCCCCTATTAAGTGCTTGTCATAAGCCAATAGTTTTTGCTTGGCTAATTATCTCTGTTTGGCATCATCCATAGTTTTGCTTCCTTCAGGTTCTCCCTCTCCTTCATTTCCAGGAATAACTGTTAATAAGCTGTAGTTGCTCTCGTACAGGGTGCACAGAATTGTTCTGTGTGTTCACCGTTGCTGCACCCTGCTGCTACAGCAAGCAGAATTTTGCATAGGCATGAAGGGGTGTCAGTGTAATGGAGACTGATGCTTCATTTAGAAAGTGTGTACTGCAGTAAATGTGCTTTAAGCCAAAAACCTGAACTTCTCTTTTTCAATAATTTTCCTTCAATAATATTCAGTTTCAAAAGCCGAGTTAACTATTATTGTGGAGAGTGATTAATTTAAACAGTAAGACATGGGCAGAGTTCTTTGATAGTGTTGTTTTCTCAGCTTATGCTTCAATAGGATTCTAAGGAAATAGCTTGATAGAGCAAGATATACTTGCAAATATATCTTCTAGAAGCATGCTAATTGCTGAATGATGACCCTGTGTTGTGAGAGCATATTGATTTGTCATCTTTCTATAGGCTTAAATTTAATATTTTTTTTCAGAAAAGGTCATGCTTGTTATTTAATTGTGAATTATTAGAAGTAATCGAGCATTGGTTTACATCCTAGTAAACAGGATACAATATAAATTTGTCTCCTCAAACTGTGGTACATTTTGAAGGTTCTTTGGTTGTTTATATAGCAATTGCTTTCAGATTGTCCATGTATTTTCCAGTAGGTTGTCCCTGATGATAACTTTCAGATTCTTTTTACACAAAATATCCGTTTTTGAATGTCTACTGCTAATAATGCTTACCTTTTTAGCAAATGTAAAAGACAAATTTGTACGCCAGGTTGAGCCATAAAATGAGAATTTTAATTTATAATTATTTGGGCTTTGGCCAGTTCTCCCTGAAACACTGGGAATCAGGGCTTGGTCCCAGTGGACATTCGTATTTGATCCCAAATAGCTTTAAACTAATATTTTTCCTGTAGAACAGGTAGAACACACGATTTAATATATTATTGCTGCATGCCATGGAAAGTTTAATCTTGTATATCAAGCATACTTTCTTAGATCCAGAGCCTCAAAAGGGCTTGGGTACCAGCTGTGGGGTAGAGTGCCCAACTGTACTTACTCCCTCCATAGTGCCTAACTTGCCTTCAGTTTTCTAGTCATCTAAGCACATACAGAAAGTTTGCCTCCATTGTATCATGGTTAAATGACTCCGCACCTATTTTGTGCTCAAGCCTACTTCAGATCCTTGGGAAAGGGTCCTCCCACAGTTTATTGAGAGAGGCTACCTTAAATAGGCCTGTTCTTGGACCCAGCACAGGCGTGTGCTTGAATATATTTCATTCAATAATATAAGTCTATTTTGTTAAGGTATCGTAGTCTAAAATCCACTGTCTGTCTTAGTGTGAGGGAATTGCCTCTACATTTTCTATGTAGGTGAATGTCAGAGTTGGAGGCTTTGGCTAATTTGTTTAGAGGCACTTTCCATCCTTTTACTGAAACTGTTTCACTGTGCCATGAAAACCAAATAATTGTTGGAGCAGAAAAAATTTAGCAAAAAGGAATTTGGGCATTCTGAAGAGGCCTGTTCTTCAACTCATACTTCAAGACAAAGTCCACTTAGAATAGATGGATGTTTTATTGAAAGCACAAATTAAATATTCAGAGCAGGAGTTCTTTTAAATATTTTTGCCATCTTCCTGCAACTCTTCCCCCGCTCACATTCCCTCCCACATGGTTGGGAGATTTTGGGCTGCTGCAATGACTAATGTTATTCCTGCCTGCCAAAAATTCTTAGGAATATCCAATATACAGTTTTTATTGTAGTTTAGTTATTTTCAACTTTTTCTTTAGTCTGTGGACCTCTTTAGAAAATTTACATTAATAGTTCTATACAGCATATAAGAACTTGCTTTTCTGTAGGTACTGTGGACTCTTTAAAAGAGGCAGTTAGGGGGGTGGATTGTATTGTTTACAGAAGAAGCAGATTTGTTGCATCACCAACAAATCTAAAAAGAATACCAATTATTTTTAGATAGAAAACTGTATTTTATGCTTGTTTGCCACTTCAGATGACCTGGATTTAGATTAATGACCTCTAAATAAGAAATTTTATCATTCACAAGTCATTAGGTTTAAATTCCAAAGTTCTTTTCACCAGAGAATCTCCAGAGCTAATGATTACTCCAGAGTAAATGGTTTATCTTGAGTATATACTGTATACATTGTAATATATTGTTCTAGTTATTCAAATACTTACTGTTAGCCTGAGATATTCAATGAAAGCAGTAAAATTAAGTTTAGAATACCTTTAGTCTTATTCATAAAGGCAAGCTGTCTTCAAAGTGTGTGTATGTACACACATTGTGGGAGTGGGGCATTTAGAGATTATACCTCTAGGGGTTTGCTTAAATTTAATTTATTTTCTTATGCAACTTGATTCCTTTTCACTGAGGCTGAAAAAAAACAAATCTATGATATGTTGACCCTTCAAAGTCATAATCAATGCTACTGATTCATGACAAGATTCATGACCTTCTTTCTATATCACACCTTAATTTAAGACAATGTAGAAAGATTTAAGGAGACAGTAAGTGGAGGAAAAGCACTGTGTTTTGTAAATTAAATTGCTTTTGAGAATCCCTTGTTTCAACTGTGACCTGGAAACCTGTGTATTGTGAAAAATATGGATAAAATAATAACATTGTATTTTTGCTCCAGCCAGACTACAATATGAGGGAGGAGTTTGGGATTCCAGTGTTACAGGTGCAGAGCTGAAATACATGGGGCAAGGAGGAATAATTTAGTAGAGATCCTTCTTTTCTCACATTAAAGTAATTAAGACAATGGACCGGGTTCAACATTCTGATGAGCAATAATTCCTCAATGAGCCAAAATGGAGAACAGGCCAATCTGCCTGTTTTCAGTTCCTGTGCAATGAAAATGTTGGTTGCGTTATGAATCACTTACTGAAAGCTGTTAGAACTATCCAGCATAATCTAAGCCCAGCAATCTATTTTGAAACATTATTCTCAAAATGGCAGATTTTAATATTGCTCGCCGTCTTTTTTCTACTACTGGTTAATGTTTCCAAGATGCAGAGCTGTGATAATGACCTACAGAATCTGAGGTAATAGCTCAAGCATTTTTTCCAGGGAGTAATGGAGGAATTTCATATGAATAGCTTGTTTTTAGGTTTAGTGTTGAAAGAAGTAACTACTACAAGGTAATTGCACTGCTGCTGTTTTCTTTAGAACGTCAAGTGACGATTCCAGCACAATTTAGCATGAAATCTGGTCTGATTTTGATAAAATCCCATATAAGTATTCACCTGTGAAAATCATACTCTGATAAACAACCTGGATCCGTAAGTGAAAGTGGTAGTGGAAAAAGCAACACTTCAGATTTCTTACATTGGTTAAATGACCCTAATGCTGCACAAGATTTGGGTATGGAAGGAAAAGACCTAAATGCTGCTTGAAAGTGTTTTATTTTTTTCCATGACATGTTAGCTTTGAACTCTGTATGGTATTTGCCTTAATATGTATTTGACTTTTCTTGCTTAAAGATTAGAATATTAACTCAACAAGATTTATGGCTATTATATTTTGTTCTCAGAGGCATCAGTTTTGGTTTTGGTTTTGTTTTAAACCTGAGTGAGAATCACAGCAGGCCAGTGCAAAATCACAACTTCTGGCAGCATTCTTTTCTATCTCAGAACTGTGCTGAACGTGGGTTTTATAAGCACAGGTAAAATAACTCGCAGTTGCTCTGCAATGAGGCTGAGAGTACCAACTCAGTAACGGTGTTTGTGTCAGAAACGTGGAAACTGCCCTATGGTGTAGGAACTGGCTTTCTGACTATTTATCTTTTGTAACTACCAGAAATATTGGAATGAGCACAGGACTACAGGAGTTCAGGTAGACTGCTTTATTATTCACTAAAAAGTTACACTTTTGTGGTATCAGAATTGGCTACTGTGGAAATGATTAGTGTCCCAAACAGAATTGTGACTTTAAGTGCTGAGTAAGAGAAAAAACATTAACAATTCAGCAGG
>NW_009259317.1:1686964-1720547 GCF_000687185.1 Egretta garzetta | reverse complement strand
AGCAGGAAAGGTTCTCATTTTTTGAACAATCAGCAACGGAGAAATAGCTATCTTGAGTTCTTCCTAAAGCAATGTTCTCCAGGTTTTAAAAAACTGTCAAACTTAGAGTAAGGCCTTCATTCTTGCTAAGAGATGCTCTTAAAGTATGCCTCATGGTTTTATGCAGAATATATGCTGCACAAGTATAGACATTTGGAAGAGCCTGTCTTACAGGGGAATGAGAAAGTACGTGAAAAGAAAACATCCTGCATTGAATATCAGAAGTATTAGCATAAATTAGATTAATATGGAGTTTGAACAATGGCATTTTTTAATATCTTTTTCATGCAAATGACCTGAAAATAATGAACTTTCTTTAAACATGTCAAAAATATTCATAACCTTGCTTCAGGTTTAGAAGTATACCTTTCTTCAGTTTAGAAGTGCATTTTTAATTGAATTGTAACATCAGAGAGTGGTGACACAGATATCTACGTAAGAGACAGGGAAATTGGAGAATGATGTAAAACTGATTGCAGTTCAAAAATGTTTTAATGAATAGGTTTATCCAGAAACAGCTGTTTTGTTTTATAAAGAAAAAGAGCTTTTCTCTGTTGATGATTTTGAAGCACTGCTGCCACCAAGCAAGGCTGGACTACTTTCTTGACAGGCCAGTGCTATTTAAAGAGCACACAAAAAGCTATACAAAGGAAATGCACAAAGCAAGGGCATACATTTGACTTTTTACTAGATGTGACCAATAACAAATGCAGTTTATCTGAAGCTTGCAAGGAATGTGATTAGTTTAGGAGATCAGGCATGGGAAAGGAAAATAGGAACACCTGAATGTCATAACACTTTGTGTTTAATGAGCATTTTTTCTGTAATAAGCAGCAGCATTTTGAATTGTGAAAGTCATATTCTGAAGCCATTGACTTGAGATATTTAGATGGGAGTTTCAGGGTCAATGCTAAAGGGTATGAAAATAGAAATATACACCACAGCAGAGGTTGAGGGTATAGGCTTTAGGATGTGCAAGCTGTGAAATGGGGTTGATCAGTTTTATAAAATATATAAATTGGTAGAAAGACCAGCTTGATATTAAGGTAATAGGAAGACTAGAGAAGGATGACTGGGAAACATACAGCATGAAATAACTAAGAAAGTTGAATGACTTGCAATTAACCAAATAATATTTTCCCAAATCAGTGGTTACTAGATTTTTGTTAAAACCAAAGCAAAACTCTTAAGAAAAATAAGGTTTTATAGTTTGCCAGTTGATCATAACTTACTATATGCAGGTACTTTATGTTTCATTGGTTGCTAAAATTATTTCAGAACTTCTTGAAAGTATTCAGGAATGTATAACTGCACTATTGTGCGGTTCTTGGTCTGTGCTGTGGTAACAAAGGACTTAATTTTTCTCTTTTAAATGCTGCTTATCATTCCATGTAATCTTAATCATGTTCTTTCAGCCTTCAACACTTGTATTTTAGTTAATTTTATGAATTATTGTTTACTTTTTAGTTCTGCAGTCTTGCATTTCAGTGTTCTTAGCTCTTGTCAGTACCAATGATATCTGTACCCTTCGTTGACTACATTAATGTAGCGGCAGTACTAAGGCTGCATTTCTGATTATTTCATGCATTTTCTGAGATTGAGACACATCAGACTGGATGGCTCTAGTTGTCAGCTATTTTCTTACTTTAATGAAGTTAAAATTGAATTTTGTGGTATTGTTTGTATGTAATGACTTTAGATTTGATTTTGAATCCTCTGGCAACAATGATTGTGTGAAACAGCATCTAAATATATTACAATCAGAGGAAGTATGACTTACTAAAATATCAGATTGGAATACAGGGTATGTAGGTTCTCTTTACTCTTAGTTGAATGACAGAGCAGTGATGAGACAGGTGCTTCATCTCTGTGTGCTGTAGTTAACCTGCCTGTAAAATTGGCATAACTATGCTAATGCATGTAAAGTGCATGCATTAGACTTTTAGAGCACTGTAGGAGAAAAGTTACTACTAAAGGTATGACTCCTGTATTCTCTCTCTTCAGTCTATTCTGGGAAATCCCAATCTGACTTCCAGACAACCACAGTATTTTGAATAGTCTAAATTATTGATACACTTTTTTTTTTTTTCTGTGCATGAGGGTCTGTCTTTACTTCAAAAACAAGAAGTAGGTGTGTTCTTTCAAAGAAACCCAAAGCATGTAGCATAAAGAAAAGGGTAAGGTACTTGAAAAACCTTATGAAACAAGTCAGATCAGTAATCTAAATTTGGTATGGAGGAGTTTTTTCCTCTTTCATCTAAAAGTATAGAAAGATAAAATATACAAATGTTAACTCACTTCCCTAATTTTTAGTCCTTCTTGAAAGTGATCTCCTTTCTCTGAAGTTCTATCTGTACACTAGGAGTGCATTTTTGGAGTTGGGAGGGTTGTACAACTGGAAATTAGTGAAATACTGATAATATCCAGTTCTGAGTAAAAGCAATAATATATAAACTTTAATATGCTCCTAGTAAGTAGTAGTAATATGAAATTAATCTGTTGTTACTCTCAAATATAGCTCTGCTGTTACAAGTAGTACAATGTTAGTCCTTGATCCTCCTAGTTCGTCTCATGAAGAATATCTACTCAAAATTCTAGCATGCAATAAGTCTTTGTTGGAAAGACCAGTTCAGAAAAGTCTGTTATTGACCTCGCTTCACGGTGGCTTGGCTTCCTGCAGTAGCTGCCAGCACACCAAGGTTCCAGCAAAGATCAACAGGACAGTAAAAGAGATACTAAACTCTCTAACCACACCAAAACACAAGGCTATAGGATGATAAATAATACTATAAAGAGAAACTGGAAATTATTTCTGTTCACAGGCTATAAAAACTTGGGCAGGGGACATTCTCCTGTCTCCAACTACATTACTGTATGGCAGTACTGTAAAAAAGAGTGTGGCTGCTGTTTTCAGTGGCTTGTCTAGTATAAACAGAAAGATAAAGCCAGTGTAAGAGTAATAATAAACGTAGTATGTAATAACACTGAAAATTACTTCCCTATTCAGGGAATTGCATGAGTCATAAATTTCTTTGGTACTTTATCCATAGAGTAAAAGAAAACCAGAAAAACAACACTAACAATAAACTATAGCAAACATAATAAAATAAAGAGTGTTTTTTTCTGACTAAAAGCACAATTTTTTGAACTATGCTATTTATATAAAGTAGAACAAGTCTAGATGTGGAAGGAACAAAGGTTTGCTTACAAATAGCCAAAAAGTAGGTCTGTAACTTGGTATGTGGGAGAACTGTGTCACTATTTCAAATCAGTGGGAATAAACCCCCCAGAATTTCTGATATCTAGGCAAGATCCTAAAAGATGATGATACACTGACTTGTAACAGCTTCCTGGAAAATTTTGGTTTTCTCTTTTTTTAAGGTCCCATATAGTGAACAGATAATGAGAATGTGCAATGTTCAGTTAGGAAGGTAAGAGAAGCCTTACTTTAGACTAGGTTACATATGATTTCAGAGAGGCTTAGATGATTATGTTATACTGTATAAATGGAAAATAGTAGTTAAGGTCTCTAGATCTACAGGTCTCTAGATCTAAAACATGTAAATATGCAAGATGACATCTAAAATGAAACAGAAAACATTAAAATTCATCCACTGACTCTAGTTTTTGCTATATTCATATGTTGAAAGGGTTGAGGGAGGTGAGGTGGGTTTTTTTGTTTGTTTAAGATGAGTTTTGTTTTTTCCTTAGGATGAGTTTAAATAGTTTCAGGCTGAGCTTCTCATTCACTAGGAAAACATTAGGATGAAATAATTTGAATAGCACCGATGTAACCTGTCAAGGGAATAGATCCACAGCCACAATTACTGAAATGCTTTCATGTGCAAAGTGTATCCTCAAACCTTAAACAGAAAGGATTTCAAATCACTTCCATCTGATAAAGACTCAGTTGACAGCATTGACAGGTTCCAGGTACAAAAGCTATTTTCTGTGTCATCAACAAACGGCAAGTCATTGGTCATTCAGTGGAAGAACAGTTACCCAAGAATTTGACTAGATGATTTTGTATCCTGTAGTATAATTTTTGATATAAAACATCCTCATTGTCTTAACAATTCTGTTTTAAATACCCTGTACCTGTTTTTTTTTTCTTCTTTTTGTTTTGAAAAAGGTCAATATATAAGCACATTTATTTGTGTAGAAATAAAAGCAGCCACTGTTCTCCATACTTTTTAGGAACTGTTATTTAAATAATTTTTTTAAAACTCTGTCAAAATGTCAAATCCTTGCATTCAAGTCTGGAATGGAAATTTTAATTAGGCTTCTGGATGCCAGTGTTGTAACGTAATATATAGTATACATAGAAATACAGAGGCTTCCCGTGCCAAAAACATTAAATTGTTTTTTTCATAATAATTGTGACCTTTTTAGACCATTTTAAAATGAGCTCCATAGTTTCTTAATTTTGTGTCAGACTCTATATAAAAGTGTGTTGTTCTCCTTTGGGAAAAGTCCTGCATAATTTAGTCATAAAAAAAAAAAGGTTTTGTAAAACTCCTTAAAATCTCAGCAGTTCTAGCTCATATGTGATATGCATTTGTGATGCAGTCAGTAAGTCATGCAACAGTTAGTATCCCATAGTACATTTTGTATGATTCTATACAATTCTATAGAAACTGTAAGATACATAGTAATCATCTATATTTTTGATAAAATATGGGTGGTATTACATGACTCTTCAGAGGAACCTGATTAATGGTTTTTCCCTATGCAGATTAAATTTGAGAGGCATTATTCTGCTGTAATCGGGCAAAAGAAGCTTAGGTGATTTGCGCTAACTGTAGCTGGGATCATGTTTCACAACTCACATTCAGGCATGTGGGTAGTGGTTGAAGACCATCTGTAAATGCATCAGCAAAATCCAAAAATATTAATAAGCAATGAAGTTTGAATTCAGATCAGCCTGGTTTATTTCCTCAATTTAGAAGCACCAGTACTTCAGTTCGCTATTTCAAGTGCATGTGCTAAAGTGAGATCTGTCAAAACCAGTGCCTATAGTTGAGGAAGTTGAACTTTTCATGTAGTGCCTACCAATGTAAGTCTCTGGTAAGAGCTATATTACCCTGCTGCTGAACATGTGTTGTGAAAATGTCTAGAATACCAAACGTGGTTGGAAAGCTCAGTGGTTGCTGTAGGTAATTGGGATGCAGGCACGGGAAGGAGCAGTGGGCAGGAGGACTTCAAGCTGGTCAAAGGTCCCAAGAGTGGGCTGCAGGAAGGGCAGAGCTGGTTAAACTTTAGTTTGCAGCCTGGAAAACATGGTGGAAACTTCTGTAGCTGCAGGGCAGGCCAAGGAAGCGGGTATATTCTGCCTGTGTACAAGGACTATGTAAGTAATGCCAAGAACATCTTTGGTCCTTGGGACACTGCAGAGTGTGAAGGGCACATGTCCTGAAGCCACTGAACTCCTTTCCTTCTTTCTTTAGATTGTTTTTGCTATATAGCATATAGTTTCATTGTATATTGCTAATACTATGGTGGAAAAATAAAATCCTCCCTGCAAATTTTATGGTCCATATATTAACCAAGATGGAGACTATCTAGACGTCATTTAATTTCATGTAATGAAAATGCATTTATTTTCTCTCTAATTGAGAATTAGGATAGCTTTATAAGTCTGCTGTGATGTCCCCGAGGACATTGCCAATGAAAATATAAAACCCACATGGCCCCCACAACTCTCTCCTAAGACCATGCTTTTGTCTTGGAAGTAACGCTGTGTAATATGAGATACAGCAGTTGCCAAGGTAACTGTTCTTTTTTAGTTTGATAGCAGCAGGTGAATGGTTGCCTGGATATCCGTGGTAAT
Organism: Egretta garzetta; assembly: GCF_000687185.1. Classification (NCBI taxonomy): domain Eukaryota; kingdom Metazoa; phylum Chordata; class Aves; order Pelecaniformes; family Ardeidae; genus Egretta; species Egretta garzetta. The sequence goes on along the minus strand of NW_009259317.1, from coordinate 1,714,678 downwards.
TTGCTGGGGCTCTAGTAGTTCAGTAAGGATGTACACGTTTTTCTTTAGGCTTATTTTTCTCTTACAGAGGCTTTAACTAAAATCCTGTGGTATGTGATAACTATTAGAATATTATTCAATACTATTCAATAATTATTCTTCCTGTAGTGCTGTGTTATTAATATTAATATTTCATTAAGGTTTTATATGCAGAATATTAGAGCAAGGTCTTTTTGTATTATGATTTTTTTTTTCAGAGAAACTTATTTTCTGATTTTTTTTTTTTTTAAACTTTGTTTACTGTTCCAAGACCCTTCAAAAACTTATCTAATTAACTCCACATTTAAATCTGGAACTGAGTCAAAAGCTGAAAGCAGAATTTCTGGTTTGATCTTATTGTACTGTCCTTCAGTGAAATCAGTAAGATGTGTGTAAATAAGACTGATCTTCCATTCTAACTCTGCTGCAGCATTCTCCTGGATTTGAAAGACAATACATTTAGCAAAGAGGTGTTCAGATTTTATGCATGGGTAAATGGGATGCATGGGAAAGTTCTCATCAAATGTGATAGAATAATTATTTCCTTGATCAAAAGGGGGGTTTTTTTTTGTTTTTTTTTTTTTTAAATTGCTGTTGGTCTGAGTCCCATCTGTACAATTAAATACTCCAAAATAGAAGATCCACCCTGTTCTGCATCCTGTGTTCTACTGTATTGTGCCGACTCCATTTTGCACATTTAGAGTAAAATTTTCAGGGTTTAGAACCTAAGTCTTCAGTGTTTTAGGTTTTGGATTTGATGTAGTAATAAGATTTATAGCTTTATTCAGTCTATTGGCAGACCCAGAAAGAGAATCTGTTGTATGTTTACACCACAGTTTGTTAGCTTATTACATAAACATAGTCAGAATGTGAAAATCATTAGTTTTCTGTGAAGAAAATATTCAATTTTGGACAATCTGAATATGTTTTAAAGGTTTCACCTGTGTGTGAAGTTGACTATAGAAGCCTCTGAGCACACGATATATATGTGGCCTGAATTCTAGCTGTTAAAATGCCTCAGAAGTGAGCAATCCTCTTTTCATAGTCTCTGAATTTAGTTATGTGAGATAACATTTCTTAAAGGAAAAGGAGTCTTTCTTCCTAACACTGTTACTATTATGACTAGTATCAATGTCCCCAAAATAACATTACAAGTAAGCTGGGAGTACATAAGTAACATTACTAAATAAAACCATCAGCCATATTTATGAAGAGATGGACAAGACTGGGTCAAAGCTGTTCCACCTAAGAATCAAATCCATACGTTCAGTAGAATTATTCTGTAAACTGACAATGATGACACTCCACAAGATTTGCTGGAAATCTTGTATTTATTTTTTGTAGGGTTTTTTTTTTTTCCTGAATACTTGATTTCTGAAAAGGAGGATTTGTGCTGGAAACAAATCTTTCAAAGCTGATAGTGAAATTGCTTTATAACAAAAGTGTAGTCTGCTTTTGGTTACTGAAATAAAATGCAAGGTATGACATTGTTGTATGGGATAGGCTGTTCTTGGCTCAGAAGTAGATTGTTTCACCCCCCAAAAAAGGGTTGGGGAACAAGTAGATTTGTTTTAAGCATCTGTCTTATCCAAGACTACCATCTGACAGGTAGACTCAACATCTTGACACTATTGTAAATGTTAATGTTAGCTCTGCCTTTGTTTTGATAGCCTTGTCAGACACTTATTCACCAATAGGACTTATTTAAGTAGATCAGACTCCTAAAATTAACAAAACTACTGTAATTCCCTGTCCAAGGACATGTTTCTTTGACTGAGGTGTGTAACTCCAAACAGATGTGATAGTTGTTTTCTTCTCCCTTCATGACTTGACAGTAAATCATGTAGCTCAAGTGAGTGACCAGCAGTGAACGCAGCACAGCTCTAAGAGTCTGGGTTGACTTAGAAGTTACATGAAGTGCATCAGCTGATAACAAATAAACCTCAAGACAACTTTTGGAGAAGCTTTTTTTTAAATTATTTTTTAATGTTTAATTATTGCAATAAATTTCTCCGTCTGCCTATAATAATTTCCAAATTAAAGTCTGCTATTAAACAAAGGCAAACAAAAAGAATGTTACTTTAGCTGCTAGTAATTTCTGAACAATAGAAAGAAAATGCCTTATTGATACATATTTATTCCCTCTGCTTCTACATATCATGCTTTTGATTAATAAGGTCTTCTATTAGTAAAGCAGGATGGAAAATAGAATTCTTTTAAACTGGCAGACTAGTACTCCCGGTTATTTCAGTAGTGCAAGACTGACTCTTCAGTATGAAACAATTAATGGTCTAGCCTTGAAGCTTCTGACTTCAGTGAAGTTAATTGTTAACAACAAAAACCAAAAAAACCACCAACAAAACTGTGGGTTTGTAGATCCTCCTAAAGTTGTATTTCTCTGCAATAATTGTATTATTACCTACCAGAGGTGTAATAGGGCCCCTAGAAACTGTAAGTACCAGGCATCTGTTCCTTCAAAACTGACAATTATTGCAAAGGTAAATCATTGAATCATCCATATGTTGTGTTTTTAAAATTGTTTAAGCTTATAAAAGTAAAGGTAGGCGCTTACTGAGAATTTTAACAACCCTAGTGAATTAAAACTTTGAAATATAGACCTGTGAGTCCAGATAACAGCTTTGAAATGATTCAGTATTACATTTGAATAGAAGAACCACTTAATTTTAATTTTTTTAATTCTTAATTTTATTTTTTTTTAATTATTATGTTTAAGGTTTGGCTCTTTTATGTCTGCAGAGGCTGCAGAACAGTTGCAATATTTATAAAAAGGTAAACAGCATAGTAATGCTTCAAAACATGGTAATATTTTGTGACATGAGTGATCTTTATTAGTTGTCAGAAAACAGTTCTGTAGCAAACTTCTTAGCATCTTGCTTCATCTACTCTTCTTGTGGCAGATTTTTGATACCTAAATTGATAGTGTGAATGGCACATATGAACAACTGGTTAAACAACCTATTTGCAGGAGTAAGAGTAAAATTATATATATCAGATTTTCTTAAATGAGTTGTTTCTTCCTTAAAATATAAGTAAAGCATCTTTCAGTCTACAGATTAGTTTAAAGATTCAATTTCTGTCTCTTGATCAATAACAAATCAATAGCAGATGAATAAAGTATGTCTGAATGTCTTAAATTTTGTGTAGTGTTTCAGTGCAACCGCTTCTATAAACATTTTTTTTCCTCATTTAAAATGATACAGAAGCAATTTTACTGGCTATAATGTTTGCCAAAGTACACTAGTTTTGAGGAGAAAAAAAAAAAAAGCTGAGTATTTGTGAGAAAGCAAGTGCTTGGGCTCATGCAGTCAGAAAGAGTAGAAACGAATCATTTAATCTGTTTTATTAGAGGAGCAGAAGTAGTTAACAGAAGTGAGTACTGTGGGTGAATGGGTAAGTTGAAATTGAGTTTAATATGTTTTGGCTAACTGTCTATAGTACTGACATAGTTGCATGTTTAACGGTGGAGTTAATTGAGCCTTGTGAGAATTGGAGCACCTAAAACCTATTTCTACAAAGAAATTCTGAATGCTGTTTGCCAGGCAATGGGAATCCACTGTGTGGGCTAGGGCTTCACTGCACTGTGGCAACAGAAATAACATTGTAGACTTTATGTGTGAAATACTGCACTCTTATGAATGGGAGTATTTATCAATGTAATTGTTTTTGAAAAAAAAATTAAAATAATTGGATTTTAAGGGGGTAGACTTCTTCCTTTTGCTTATGAATACCACAGTGATGTGCCCTTTAGAAAAAGCAAGCTACGCTGGTTAGAAAAAATTATTAAATTAAAGGTTGAATGTGTGTTGGTCCAAATGACCACCACAAAATAATGCTGGTAAAATCCTACTGTGACTTACTTTGACAGCATAAACAGTATTTAGGGACTTAACCATTGGATGTGTGCAAATGTCATTCAGTATAACGTAAAACTTCATCTCCAGCTTTCAGCAGGCATTCTCAAGTTCTGTACGGTGCGGCTAAATACAGTCGAAGCATTTACAAGTGCAGATGGTGTTTTTACCCAGCTGTACCACCGTGATGTAAAAGGAATTCCTTGTACCATAGAAGGGCACCTCATCAGCTGAGGGGAATGTAAGGAGAAGGGGTCTAAATGAGCCAGTAGAAACATCTGTTGCACTCATAAATTTATATGAGGCTGTTCAGCTGTATAGAATTAAAATTATGTTTCACTAACACTTATTTTAATAAACCATAAAAGGGATTGCATTGCAAATTATAGATGCTGGCTGAATTCTAAAATCAAACTAAATGCTTATTTTTGTACTGCATTTTCACATCACGATAACGTTGTGTTTCCCTTAATAAAGTAATTTGGCAAAGAAGTTAATAGGCTTACCCTTCAGCTTTTGTGAAGAGTCATAGCTTGGGCTATCAATGATTAAGAGATCTGGAATGCCTTTTGTGTATTAATCTTCACTTAAAAAAATTAGTAACCAATCTCCTGTTTATCCAAGTTGAAAGTTTCTTTCATATTCCTGTCATCTTGGAACTAGCCAAATGGCTTTTTAATGGAGCTCCTAATTGCCTTCAATGGTTATTATATGCAATTAATTTATTAATTGGGTCAATTACTTCACAATACTTGCTTACAGACTTAGAGAGCTCTTATCAATGCTGGTAAGGTCATGACAAGAGTTTCGATATGCTTGAGAATGAAGAGCATGAGTCACACATGTATCCCAAGGGTGAGATTGTTTCCTTGAATCTTAATGGCAGAACTCTCATTCACTTAAATAAGACAATTGCTGTCTTTTCCCATCTCTTTTATTTCTTACCTGCAAAGAAACTTTCTTAATGTGTTTTCAAAGTTGTTCTGCTGTCAGTCCCCAGTAACTTTTCTTTCTGTTTTTCCAGAATGGTTAATTCCACTCTTTATTCAAGTTGACTGCTCATGTGCCCTCTTTATTTTATAGTTGTGAATTGCATTGATGATTAATCTTTTCCATTTTTTCTATCATAATTTTCTTCTACAGCTTCTTCTAGCTCATTCTGCTTTCCTGCTGTTGATACTGTTTCCACTTATTGGTAGTCTTCAACCAAATCTATTACAAGTCCCATAACAAATCTATCTCAGTCTCCTAATGACTGTCCATTTAAATGCAGCAGAGGTTTTGTTATGTCTGTTTTGATGGACATAATTTGGATTATTAGAAAGGTTCCAAATGCTGTTACATTGTCATTTAAAAATAAAACTCCTAAAGTAGTGTGAAGAATATGCTTGTTGATATTTTGCACTTACTTTTTAAAAATAACCCACTTAAAAATAAATAATTTCATTAATACTTGAAGAGCAGATTACTGGCAGTGCTTAGCAACATACTGAAATTGCTGATCATCTCAAAATATTTTAATATTGATTCAAGTGAAACATTGAAACGTATTCATCTTTGTACTGCTTATTTAGGAAGAATACAGTAATGAAGAACTTAATGGTCTGAAATTTGATTGTGTGCAGTACTTGCAGAGAAACTTGAATACTTCCTGCTCCTGAAGGAGTAATTCTGTCAGGCTTTGTTATGCTTGACTTGTTTCAAAAAATGTATTGTTGAATAAGTTGAAATAGGTGTTTATTTGATATACATTTAATTTTCAGCAGTAAATTTGTCCAAAGACATGCAGACACGTACACACATGCCTTCTTTTACGCTAAGAAGATAAGCAGAAAGGGACATTAGGAGATGTCAGTCCCTGTTTTAGGTGGCTGTGGCTGACTGTATGCTGTAATGCATCTTCAGCTTGACTGCACCTTCTACTAACATTCACTGGGTCCTGCCTGAAGGTGGAGCTGTTATATTTTCAATGGAGATTAGGACCTGAAAAGCATTTGCTTTTCTTCCCCCAAATCCTGTTTCTGATTTGAATAGATGTATGGGTGATGTTGGTAAAGAAAAATGGCAAGCAATCTTCCTCCCCCTCAGCAAAAGCCGGAGTCAGCAATGTGTCACACAGGTGGATGGGCTTACGACACTGACTGATTTTTATTCAGTCCGACATTACCTTTCAGAGTTTCGGGAAGATGCATACCTTTCACTTACAGTAGGTATCCAGCAGGATTATGACTGTATGTGCATACCGGCTGTCAAAAGCCGTGCTGTCCTTGTTGGGGCTTTTTGTAATTGGGAATGGTTTCCCAGCAGGGAGGATGTGTGTGTGTGTGTGCATTGTGTGCTAATTAAGACTATACGAGACGGTTATGGCAGGCTGTCAAATCAGTGGGATGCTGGGTATATTTTAGTCTCCGTGCTATAGTCTAAATAACCTTTTAAGGACTCTGTTCTTTCAATGTGGTAAATAAATGCTGAACGTTTTATACTTAATAGGCCTTTGAGTAATGCATTCCACATGGCTTTATTGCTGGAATGAGACCTTCTTATCACTAAATACACAATAGTGACATGAGGTCATTTCAGCACGAAGAAATGCATACATCTCATAGATGAACAGAGTCAGTTTGTTGTGAAGTTCAGTTAAACAGGAATACTCTAAAGTAAGCATTGGTGGCAAATTTAAGGAAAATGGGGGAAACCTACAAGTACTCACTTATTCTAGTCGTCTTTCACCTCTCAGTTTCAATACTATGAATGTCTGTTGTAGCTGGATTTGTGAAAGTAATGCTCACTTCCCTTTTGGTTCTTCTCTTTGATTTAGGCTTTATTCTGGTCACTTTAAAAGTTAACTATATCACACACTTCAAAAGCTTGTTACTCCAGACTGTATGAGAGAAAAGAGCTGGCCAAGCCTCTCTCTCTCTTAACAGGTGTAGCAAATGACCTGTTTGTAGTTCATTTGGGGTAAAAAAAAAAAAAAAAAAATAAAAAAAAAATCCATGCAGTCTCAATTTTAACTAGGGATGACATTTGCCAGAAGTGAGAAGAAATTAAACTAGGCCCTGAACAACATGTAAGATCTGAATTGGGAGCAGGACAGGGAGACTGGCTGATGGCACAGTAGGTAGTGCCGCCCGGGTGCCCTGGGCACTATTGAAGAGCGTTCACGTTTTGCAGCTAGTATTCTATACGGAATTGGGTGACATCTGCTTTGGCAAGACATTTATTCACCTAAAAATGCAGCTTCTAATTGCGAGCAGTATTAGTATAATTGGGTCAGATTAGGATTAGCTTTGGCTGGCACAAAAATGGTAAAAGAAACATTCTTGAATGGTGAAGCATTTCAGTGTTCTAAAGCAACATTTTGATCATTTGGGGCTACGCTGGGGACCAGGAGACTTGGAGATCATGTACAAAACAGAAGAAAAATTCCCTTCTGAAGTGCAAGTCTTGGCTTCACTGCGTGTTTTAATTACCTGTTAAAAGGGTTGACTTTACTAGGAAGGACTGGTCCCTATAATCCCATTGCTTCTGAAGTATTTTATTTTTTTACCTGTTAGTGAGAGCTTTTTAAGGCAGGTGCTTCCAATATATGTATTGATTCAGGCAGGGAGAAAAGTCACTTCAGGTAAGTACCCTTAGCCACTGGAATATGTTGGTCAAAACCACCATGAACATTGATTTATATCTCAGTGATGTAAATGATAATTCCACTTTAATTCTAAATCTCATTCTTATTATTAAAAATTACTGGAATAAAAGTATTTCCAGCTGAATGAAATCACTCAGTTTTCCCTAAGCCTATATTATATTTTACTTTATTTGAAAAAAACTGAAAAGTTCTGACACCATTTTTTAAAAAAAAATTCTTACTCTGTTTATTCACAGAAACTTTCTCCTCCCCCTTCCCAGATTAGTCCTGGGCTATCTTGAGTACTGGTTAAACATACCTAATATATGACATATAAATATCATAAAAATTATCTCTAACTTCTGCTTTCTCAGCATTTAGAACAAATAATTTGATTGCATGATAGTTTTATAAGTTTATCTATAAAGAAGTTGAAGAAAATCTAAGTTGAAGCTGCTTTGTACTGGAAGGTTTCTGTTTATGCCTTTGTTGTCAAACTTGTCCGTTTGTGTCCAGCTTCTTGAAAGGTGAAGTGAATTTCACAGTCCTATGTTGCTGTTTAATAAAAAGGGTTGTAGACTGTTGTAACAAAAGTCATGCCTGGGCCTGAAATCTGAATGGGAAGGACTGAAAATTGTGATAGTTTGGGCTTTTTACTAGGTTGGGGGGGTAGGAGGTGGTGTTTAGTGGTGGTTTTGGGGGTTGGTGGTGGGTTTTTGTTTGGTTTTTCTACAAATTGCTTGCTCAGAAGAGTTAAACCTTGGGTTGTGGAATTAGTCTGCTTACCTTAGAGTGTTGGTTGTCTTACCTAGTATTTTTCAGAATATTTAGGGGCATGCTTAATATCCTTGATGAAAACAGATGTTGAAATTCTCTGCTAATTGGAGTCCCAGGTGTTTTCTATTCTTTGGCAGCGCAGTCAGCACTGCAGCTGTGGCCCTGTTTACCCCTGAGTTTTCTCTGACTTGTAGGTGCTCTGAGTCTGGTTTTTGAGGATTAGTTTTGGTTCAGGTCTGTTCTGAGAAAGAGGAAGATAGCAATATGTAAAAATTATCTGAAGCTGGTTGGAGGCTAGCTGGAACTCAGAGCACAGTTTTGTCAGTTCATCCTAAATTGATGAGCAAGGACTTGGGCTTCCTATCAGACTAAGAAACGATTGGGCACAGACTTGCCAGTTGTCAGGACTGAGTTGCATGGGGCTTTATTGAGGGACTATTTAGGATGCCTCTATGGATGCCTCCTCTTTGTTTTATAGGTAAGCTTCTAAATTTCAGGGCTTGAGTTCAGAAGAATTAAAATGGGTACAAAACAAACCTCCTGTCCCAATCTTTCTTCTCAGTTTGTGCTGTAGAACTGTGCTTTCTGTTTTTCTGCTCTGCTTTTCAGATGTACTACAGATAGCAGTATTTAAAAATCAAACTCCCAATTTCAGTCCATGCTCCTGTTTCTCTACACTGGTTCTAGCTGGCAGCTTCATCTCAGCTCAGATTGGAGTGGCCGCTGTTGTCAGAAGCTTCTTTTGTTATTGTGTCAGAGGAAGCGATCAGAAAACCTTGACAGAAGGAAGAAGATGAGCTGAATAAGCCTCTAACAGGCTAATAAGGGTAAGTTCATAAATCTAGCAGGGTTTGAATATCTGAAAAGCATATTAATGCTCACATTTCCTGAGAAGGGCTTGCTGTACTGTTCAGTCCTTCTGCCAGAGCTATGTAGGTGGATAACCCATTTTCACAAAGATACTGCTCCCTTTCTGTCAGGCAAAGATATGTCATCGGGAAAGAATCCCTAAAATTTATGAACTGCCGACTCACTTGCATTTTTCAGCCTTTACTGCTATTTTATAAGTACAGATAAAGTAATGAATAGAATATTCAAAACATACCCCCAGTTTTTTTTTAATCTTTGTGTGTCACAGTAGTTTATTAGAGCAGCACTGGTTTTCCAGCTATGGTGGTCTAAAGAAATCTCAAAGAATATAATTTAATAATGTTAGGAGATTGACTTGATTAGAAAATTGAAATCTAAATGTCAGCCACGTTTTCCTGTATTTGTCCTATCTTTCCTCTCTTTCAATCCCATGGTCCCAGTCCATAGCCTCCTCCAAATAATTTTCAGACAGAATGAATTTGGAACATTTCCCTGGGATTTCAGCATGTTGTGACAACCTGCAAATATCAACTGTACTTGTTTAGATGAATCTCTGCTGGATGAGTAATTATGATGCTTGCAGAAAGTACAATATCTGAAGGTACTGGATTTTGTGCCCATAGAGTGGGTACAAAGTTAATTTGACACATGCTGACCAGATACCACCTGTACAGAAAAAGAGACCCTATACAGAGTACTGTTCTGTGGACTGATTTTCCAGAATAAATGTCTTTGCTGTAGTGGTCTGAAGGAAGGAGAATCTGTGGAAAAAAAACCCACGTTAAGTGAATTCTCTAGTAAAAGTGTTTTAATACATCTGTAATTGTTTATTTTTTGCATCACACACTTCATGAGGGTTTTTTTTAAAGTAATTCTGGAAAAAAAAATTAATCTCATAAGTATTTTTCTCTATCAGTCAGGCTGTTCTCATAATATCTGCAAACTGTTTAAAAGTCCTGGAAACCTTACCCTTACAACCAAGATACTTTTCTTGATCACTGAGTTACCTGATTCAGTTCTTGCTCTTTTGCTGTGTCCATTATTTGTTTGACTGATCTGTTCCTATGTGGTTTCATGTGGGAACCACGTGGTTTTAATTATGTGTTGTGACATGGGATTATCTTTTTGCTTTGGCAAGATTACATAATGCCATTCCATCTCTGCAATGAAAAAATCAAGTATTTTTCAGTTGGCATAAAAATATTGTCAGAGGATAAACTAATGATGATACTTTCCCTAAGTTCTGTTAGAGTGGAATTTCGGGGCTTTTTGCTTATTCTTTGGGGTTTGTTTCTGTCTTTTTTTGTTTTTAAAGTATTCCTATTGAAAAACTATTGCGGTATGAGGCTCATGTGGTGGACCAGGGAAATAAACGTAGTCACTGTGGAAGATCTAAGCAGAAGTAGAACTGCATTTACTCACAGCAGAAGAACAGGAGTCAGATGAAGTGGGGTATCATTTAGGATTTGAAGGGGTATGACAACAGCCTTCATAGTCAGAAGTTTTAGATTTCCTTTAAAAAACCCCACATTTGTTTATCATATTGTAATCTCAGGTTGTAGAAACAGTATTGCCCATAACTTTTTAGGTTTCAGAACTAACATATTCAGCAGTAATACCCTTAAAGAAAAAAGGCTTGCTAGCTGCCTATTTTTCCAGGAGGCATTTGTTTGACAGGTAAACCTTTTGAGGAGTTGCCAAGGAGCCAGCAGCAGCACTGGAGGTAATGCATGGTCAGAAGGAGGCCTGGAGGTAGTGGCCATATCCACTGATTTTTCTTCTTTTGAATTCTGTTTCATTTTGTGATTTAGTGAGTTTTCATAGATCAGCAGACAAATGCATCAGTGGGGCTTCAGAGACATTTGTATTTCACGGATACGCAAAATACTGTTGTACAGTAGTAGTGTTGAGAGGAGTATGAAAATCAGAACATTTTTGCCCAGGTGTTTCTTGCATGGTTTTAGGCACGTACGCTGCCATGGGCAGTGTCAAAGCAAGAGTTCTGTGAGTGCAGTGCTTGAGAAAATAGTTATGACCGGCATTATTCTGGAATGTGCTGTCTGAGAAAAACATTAAAGCCTGCAGAATCTGAGCTCCTTAATGGAACTTGTCTAAGCCTTTAGTAATGAATAATTTTCAGGAATAACACAATATATTAAGGTGAAAGTTGATATAATTTCAGGACTATTTCTCTTTATGCTGAAAGGACTCTACTAAGGGTTTACCCTTACTGCTGAGTAAATTCTGTAAAATGACTGCAGGTTCTGAAATGAATTCCAGTCCCTTTTTTTTTCTTTTTCCCCTCTCTTGTTTGAAGGTTTTATGGCAGCTCAGCATAAACCTCTTACAATAAAAAAACAGGAATTGTATCTAGTTTCTGAAGTTTAACTCCTTAAATTAAGAAAGATGTCATGGCTTTTGGTTTGTGTTAAGCATTTGCTATAGTTTTTGTGCTAACGCAGTAAACCTACTTTTTTCTGGCCATCTTAACAACAGCTGCCAAAAAAAGTAACCTTACTTTTACAATAAATTGAGGATAATAAGGGGGCATGGAGGGGTGGGGTGTAGAAATCCTCTTTTTAGTGTGTTCCTTTATGCTATGTTTTTCTAACCTGACATAAACAGAAAATTGTAACAGTTTCTAACATAATGCCAGTTACATGTGGTATTGTCTAGTTAGAAGAGAACGACCTCTTGGTTCCCATTTTATGTCAGAAAAACTTGAACTGTAGTTGTGTAGTTACATATTTTATATGTTTGTTGAACTTGCAGAGTAGAAAATGCTGACGTTATATCTCGGTTGTACCCAATAGCCTTGTGATTTCATGTCAATCTTTAGTGTTTTCATTAAAATATAGATTGAAAAGTCAGTATTTTCTTGCACAGTATTTACAAGAGGATGAAATGTTTAATCTATTTTCTTTTGCATCTCTATTAGTCAAGTTGGACCTAATTAGAAAACATCATGGATCATGACTTAAAATGACTTGTGTATTTGTATAGTTGCTTTTCAGAACCAGAATATTTCTATTTACACTTGCCATGCATCTTTAGACAGAACAATTAATGACTTAGAACACGGGGATTTCTATGCTATCAGTCACACTTGATTTCTTAACATTACTGATCTATAAGTATTGAACTATTTTTTTATAGAAGTATGTACTTCATAGGGATTAACGTTATGTATGAATAAAGTGGGATAGCTTTATAATTACAGTGCTTTAGGCAACCAAAGAAATAATCTATGCCTGTGGTGTTCATACACACACTTGCTCTGCAAAGTCATTTTAAGTGTCTTTAACTGATACGGACTCATCGTGTAATGTAACTGCATTTGCAGGAATTAATCATTGTTTTCTGATATTGTATAATCTTAGACTTCATTGACTTCAGTTGTAATCAAGGAGGTTCATAATCTCTAAAATCAGAAACATTTTAGTTTGGATTCCAGTACTCTTTGTTGACTTCAACAGTAAGCAATAGCCAAATCAGACTAAGAGTTTCAGGACAATAATTGTCATATCATTATTCTTTTGCTAATCTTAGGTTATTATAGAAATTGGTTTTGCTCATGCATGTGTTATGAAGAGCACTCATTTCTCTCTTAACTTTATCTTTGCCTCTCAGTATGTACAGAAAATAACGCCCCTGCTCGTAGTTTGCATTTTGAATCACATTCAAAAAGATAATGCTTAAAGGAAAGTAACTGCATTATCCCAAGCCTCTGTCACTCACCTTTTGCAGGAAGCCCGATGGAAGCTGTTTTGCATGGCAAGGAAAAGTAGGCTGCTTTCATTCATGACTGGTAACTTCCCTTTGGCTTTCCTGATGTAACTAATTGTAATATTGCAACATGAAACAGAGAACAACTTCATTTTTCTTTAAATGTATGTGTGCTTATGGGAATAGCATTCCTCTACCTCTCATTGTTTTTGAACGTTTTTGTGAGTGAACTGTCTTCCAACAGCTTGAATATAGTAAGTTTGCATCCATTCTTTTCAATAAGCCAGAGTTAATGTAATTGCAAACTTTACATGAAATAGTCTTCTAAGTTAGGCCTTTTTGTGTGCTTTTTGGTCATTTGCCCTTTTTTTTTGTTTTACTAATTACATTTGGTTTTTGATTGGTTTGTAATTTTTTTTTTTGAAGATTTTTCAAAGCATTGCAAATGTGTTGTAACAACCTGTTGTACAAAGCTGTTCTGTGCTGAGAATTTTAAGTTTTTTATTTCTTTTTTTTTTTTTTAAATCAACATTAAGTGCAGTGTTGCTCACACAGGGAAATATTTCTTTCTGGATTGTGTCATTTCACTGTGTTACTGTCTTACTTTGCCTAAAGCAATTTAACAGCTGTCCTTAGTAGTTTAATGACTTCATTGCTGAAGTATTTGCTGTATTTAATTCTGAATTTCCACTTAGGAGATAACCTTCCTTTGGAGTAATGCTTAACACTTTTAAAGTACTTTAACTGGATCAGTATTTTAAGTCTGTTTTAATTTTTCTCTAAGGAATACCCTAGCATGTTGAGAGTAACATTTTTGATGACTCACTTTAGGACAGCATTCACACAGTATTAATTGAACAAACTTCAGAATCTGTAAAGTGCAGGATGCAAACTACCAGACTTGTCAGAAACAAAGTAACTTCTTTTTATCACAAACCTGAAAAAAATGCATCACCGCCCCCCCCACCCCCCCACCCCCGAATTCAAGTATTGCAAACCCTGAACTGAAGCTTTTTCATTGTAATATTATTAGATATTGTGGTGATCTATATTAGTTTGGTTTTTGCCTTTTTTTTTTAATTGGGAGCAGTGTCATTGGTTATTTTTCTTCAACAGTCACATTAGTGTTACTCCCAGTACCACAAATTAATTAGTTGTACATGGATACTCTTTACTCTTTCCTGATGTTGGTAGGATTGTACCCACTTAATCCAAACTCAGGATTGCATTGTGCTAGCATCTCTTGTGAACACAGCTTTAGTTTAGTCTTAAGAAAAGCAACCAAGGAAAACAAAGACACTAGCAAAAGCAGCAACTTGCTCAAAGTGTTCTGAATTCCTGTGAAACAAATTATGCTGATGCATCTTTGAGCCTTCAGCTTTCATTTTCTATAGTAATTCTCAATATCTCTGGTTTTTTGTTGTTGTTGTTGTGTGGTTTTTTTTTTTTTGTTTGAGGTTTTTTTTTTTTTTTTTGCTTTTGGTGTGGGGTTTTTTTGATAGGGAAGTTACTTTGTTGTATAACTAACAGCATTGTCTTTTATCTGCATGTAGAAATAATTCAAATACTTTGAATGCCGTACAGATCAACTAATCTCCTTTTAGTTTTCATTTCTGTTTTTAATGGAGATAGGACTCTTGCTTTGTTCTCTGGATTATTTGCTAACCTTTTCTTTCTCCAAAATATCCAGCATACATACTCTTAAGCCTATGAATGTTTAGATATTAGTAAGTTTTTGCAGATTCAGTGTTTTCTGTTTTGGCTTAATCAGTACTCTGGTTTGTGTTTTTTTTCTTTTTTTCATTTTATGTCATCGTAAGACTATACCATGGTCTACTGTCACATATTGTACTTAAACCCTTAGCCTTGTTAATATTGGGCGGCTACTTAAGGGATGGATGGTGTTTTGGATGTAAATTGTTGTGAGAGAAGTTTGACCGTTTAGTGTTTTTTAGATTAAAATTTAAATTCCATTATTGCTAAAGGAAAATCCTGTGGGTGTTTCTTCATTTCACAATTTTAAGTAACTCTTGGTTAGAAATACTATAGTCCTGTATGCATATATATGTGTGTGTATGTCTGTTTATGTATATGATATGTATATTTATATATGTCACCTTATATTTCTAGCAGAAAGAGTTTTGTCTTCTCTGCCTATCTTGGTATCGCACTCCCTTATGCCGTTTATGAAAGGGCCAACATGACAACCATCAGAAAAGCTTGCATCACTGATTTGTCTTACAGAAAAAGTAAGGGGGAATTAATGTGGCTTTTAACAAGGTTGTGTTCCAAGATACGCGTTTCACCGTTGAAATGTGAAGCAGCTCCATCAAAATCTCAGTATGCCGACATGGTCCTCTACAATAAACCTCTAAAACTTTTAAATATAATGCATGCAATTCCTGCACCAGCATGGTTAATTATTTTAGTAATTTGCTTGGAAAAATTTCTTTTTGAAATAGAAAATGCAAGTTTTCAATGCAAAGATCTGCTATGGGGAAATACACAACCCATGACATAAAAGTTCACATTAACTACCAGTTAATATTTATTTTATTAGGGCTTTTTTTGCCCCAGATGCAGAATCTCATCTGACCTAAGTTTTATTTTCAAATTTTCCTCTTGTGTAGCTTAAATCAATTGTCGTCATTCAGGCCACTAAGAAAAAAATCTTTATCTACCATTTCTGCACTTCGAATCTGATTGAATTGTGTTTGTATATCACTGGAAATAGAAGAGACAGGGCATGGAAATACAAGTAATAATAGGGTTACAGATTATGTTAAAGTTTTCTGTCAGCATTGTTTAGATTTTGTTATATTCAGAGATGCAAAATTTGTGTAAATGCAGAGGTAGAAATATCAGGAAAAGAAAAAGGGAGATAGAGAATGAAATGATCCCAGGTTAAGACTCCTATTGTTCTGAATCTGTGTAGTGCACACTTTATTTCAAGTGTAAATTTTTCTCTTCAGCATCAAGTTAATTAAATAGGCATTTCCTGGAGGGCTGCATATTCTTTGAAAGCTATGTGTGTGATACTTTGGGCTGCTCTCTTACCTCCAGAACATCTTACTTGCTTTTCGTCTCATGTAAAAGTTTCTGATTCTTAAATCCTGAATCATCTGCTTGAGCTCTGATGGTTATAAGTTCTTGTACCAATATTCAAGAGCAAGATACTGATACCTCAGTGAATTAATCCCTTTGCAGATAACACTTTGTTTTTCCTAATATCACTCCCAAGTCCCTAGTTGGAACTGGCTCAGGCAGAGAGGGAGAGTGGTACACACTTTTCACCAATACTAGGAATTCTTCAGGCATTTAAGTAACACATACGGGCAAATTCATCCCTTCAGCACTTCTATGTGGTGATAGAAGGAGGAAGCAAATAATATTGATTTCTAATTGATTGGATTGAACATAATAATAAGATTTGAGGTTTGGATACAAATTCAAAGTATTTTATATTAGAGCTTAAGCTCAGTTGATGAAGATATATCTGTCCTATGTGGGGATGAAACGGAACTGTGGATTTCAGCAGTAGTCACTCAAGATATAAAAACTAAGGGAAAAGGAAGAGGAGGGGGGACATTCGTCTTTTGCGACATTTTGTCTTTGGGAAGGAACGACTATGTATACTAAAGCCCTACTTCCCGGGAAGTGGCTGGACATCGCCTGCTAATGGGAAGTAGAGAATAAACGTGTCCCATCAGTAGTGGGCCCAGTCCTGCTGTTCTTAGAAGAAATCACCTGCATTTGATTGGGATTTTTTTCTTTGTTTAACAGCATGGAGGCTGCGTATTTACAAGGCCAGCATACTAAGGAGTAGTTCAGTTTCTATGTCCAGCTTTCAGTTCCCAGCATTTACAAAGGTGATGCTCATTCCTCCCATCTTCTTCTCCTTAAGGTAAAATCACTTCCATCTCCTGCTACTGTGGCTGTCTCTCAACAGCAGTACCTGGAAGCATTTCCTTGACACAGGTGTGTGCCACATTGCATCACTCTTGCATGTAAGGGAGGATTTTAAATGTGCATCATTCTCTCTCTTAAAGCCCCTTCCCTTCCAGATTGTGATACCACATGAAGGATGAGGGTTTGACTGAAAGGAAACGTGGCACATCCCAGGCAGGTTGCCCCCCTGGGAATTAGGGGACCAAGGCTGAGGGATGCCTCACAGCATACACCTTATTTGAAGTCAAGACGTAGTGTGTGGCTTTGGGGTTTCTTAGACGTGGGTTTTGGTTTTGCTTTTTCTGATGGGTGTAGACAAAACCAGTGAGTTTTGGCAGTTGTTGCCTGAAGCTTAAGCTCTAATAAGAACCACAAGGAAAACGCCTTTAAGTCTTCAGGCACAACCGTTGTGGTACGCTCCGAACAAACTTACCTGCCAAAACACCAGGGAGTAGGTTGATGTTTCTGAGGGTTGCTGCTCATGTATTAGCAATAGCTGTGGAAAGGTGGACAATCTTAAAATACTTCCCAAAGCATCTAACTATGAAGTGATATTCTCACTGGACTAGTAAATATTAAAATATCCTGAAAATTATGCTTTCAGAACCTCATATGCTGGTGTTAAACAAGCAGTACAGGAGATCTAGAATGTTATGCCTTGACCTAAGGAACTGGACCATCCTACCTTACACTGTCAAAGGACAAGAAGTATCAGTGGTTTGCAAAGTGGTTCTGTACTCTGGATCTTGTCTGGAAACATTTTCTCTCTTAGTTTGTGCAGCTAGACTTCATAATTAGAACTGTTAAGATCTTCTTCTCAGTTTGACAGGACTTAATAAAAAGCTGTGAGTTTGTTTATTAATATTTTCACTAAAATAACCCATTCTGAGCTCTTGAGGTAGTTAATTTAACAAGAGTTATGGCTTTAAATCATGGCATGATTGGCATGATGATGACATCATTGCCATTTAAATAATGGCATCACCACTGTTTTCTAGAAGAGCATAAAACAAACTTCTAGTACATAAAACTTCTTTATAGGTATCTTTCTATTCTCTTATTAAAAAAAACCACAAAGAAAATAATGTGATTTTTTTGGTTATGCAAGAAAGTAAAAGTCTTCAAGTCAAAATTCATTTACACAACAATTGTTTAGTGTAAACTTGCCTTGTAGTCATCAAATTTCTCACCTCTCACACATTTTGTTGTATGAATTATAGTTAGTTCAGAGGTATGAAAGAGTAAATTTACATAATAGGTTTTCCGTATGATTTTTAATTATAATTTGTAATGTGCTCTGGGATTCTTGGATGAAAAGGTTTATTAAAGGACTAATACTGTGTATAACTGAAAAATAACTGGGTTTAAGCAGTCATATTGCTACAACAGCATTTGTGTTCTGCATTAGCAAAAAAATGTTCAAACACTGTTCAAGTATTTTTTTTTTTTTTCATGGAAAGACAATATTAAAAGCTAAAGCCATAAGAAAATTAACAGCCTGGCTTAAGGTGCTAAATCCACCTTGCTCCTGCTGCCCACTTGCAGAGGCAGTTGTTGTCCTTTTCATCACTGTTCCCTGGAATTACTTTTTCTTACTTGTGTAGCTAGGTCATGGCCACAGCTTCATAAACTGGGGTGTTTCTCTTTGATCCCTGCTTGACAAAAATGGCAGAGTCCTGTGGTTCAAGTTAATGTTCTGTGGATTATTTCTGTTTTCATCTATCTATACGTCTATTTCTGTTTCTAGCTACTGTGCAATGTAAGATACACAAACCAGCCTGGGAACGTGGAATGTGGGCTTTCTTCTCCCTGCTGGCCACCAGGCAGTGGTATGAGGATCCCTCTTACCTGCCCTTCTGGTCTCCTGAGTTTGATACTGCTTGGTGCCTGGCAGACCAGTTTCAATTGAAGGAAACACCCCATCATTTTTCATAGTTGGGTCATTCTCTGGAATTATGGGAAAAGTTGGTTTATCTCCACATGCTGAAGAAGTCTAGAATTTAAGACTCATACCTTTGGGCCAGGTTATTAGAAGGTGGTCACTACCTCATTTTCCAGCATGTTTTGGTTTGAACTTTATGTATTAAGTAAGCTCAGAGCATGGCTAGAAATAGATGAGGCCATTCAGGAGGTGTAGGTAAGAATTGCTGTGTTTCTGGATACGAAGTGGGTTTGGGCAGAAAAGAGTAGCTGCCAGATTCTCCAAAGCAGCATTGTACCAGGTATTGATGCAAGGGGTAGATTTTTAAATGGGTAAAAAGATTTTGGAAATCTCTGATGCATGTGGGGTCTTGAGGGTTTGCACACACATCTAAGACCTGGAAATTCCAAGGAGTTTCACTGCTGCTTTGGACTTGGCTGTCACTGCCCAGCTACTTTGTCATAACTGCAAGATTTCAAGTACATACATGGGAACAAAAAGAAGAAAAAGCAGGGGGGAGTCCCATTAAAACCAAACTTGAAACCTGGCCCATAAAATGTCAGTTGGACACGGATCACTCTTCCCCGAAGTGTAGTTAAGTAAAACAGTTCCCTGCTGTTGCCCCTCAATAATTTACATTGTTTCCATTAATTTATCAGCTGTCACCTGCTCCTTTCTCATGGTAGGTGTGATCCAGCCCTGTGCCATCGACAGCTGCTGGGTTGGCTCATGCAGGGCTGTGGGTGGTCTAGCGTGGCTTCTAGCTAGACTAGTGATCCCGTCCTGTAACTTGTCACCTTTTCCTGGCAATTGTAGTGAGGAAGTGAAGAAATGCTGAACTTCTTAAAAAAACAAGCTGTTGTCCTCGTCTCGCTGGCAGCTCTTCTCAAACAGCTGAGGTGCGTGCACAGCACAGCGAGAGGCTGGGCTGCTGTTACTGCTCCCTGCTCTGCAGGAAGTAAGCCCAGGGGTTTAGGACGATTACTTGAGTGCTGAGGAGTTTTCTGAATTTCTAAACCTGAAGGAAACTCACATCAATTTGCCTATTTATCTCTACCAATTTGCTCATATCAACTTGTGTTCGGTCTACTGAAGTAAACAGTGTAACTCGATTATATGTCAAAGTATTGCACTATAGTCTGGTTTTGCTGGGTTTTTTTTTTTGATTTTTTTTTTTTCCTGTTTTCGTTTCACCTCTTTAGCAGACCCACCCATATTTGCTGGTTTTCCTGATTTTATTTGTCACGCAAGGCTCTAGAAGAATTAACACAGAATGAGGTTTAACATCAGACAGGAGCACATACTTTCCTAGTTCTGTTTGGATTAGGATGGGTTTTGAAGACTACAGCCAATGTCAGTTTTCTATTAATATGGTGGTCTAAACAGTGGAGGGGGGGAGGAAAAATATCTTAAGTCATTAGCTATCAATGCCTTGTTGTTGATCATGTCTTTTAAACCATGAAAGTATTAATGATTGAATATAGAAACCTTAATATATATACTTCAAAATGCAGCTAAAGGAACACTACTGAAATTACTTTTGGGCAACTTTTATTTGTCTGCTAGGTGAGGAGTAGTTCTTGATGGTAGCACCAATGGCATGGTGGAAATGGAATTTTTACTTTTTTGGGGTAAGCACCTGGTACTCCTGATATGTGTCTCGTAGACTTTTGGCAGACATGAGCCTGGAAGCAGTACTTGCCTTCTCTCAGAGAGAAATAAAAGTTCAACCTTTTTCATTTTATTTTATTTTATTATCTGTACTGTCTGTGAGATATTGAATATGCTTTTGGCTAGACCACTTGATTATACAGCTGTGGGTAAGAAATCTAGTCCAACTGTCCCTTGGTGTCAGAGATAAAAATTGTGCTAATTTCAGAAGAGCTGGTTATCGCTTTGACTACAAGAATAACCTTGCAGTACTTTGTTCATTTTCCACTACATTCTTTTATTTTTTCATTTATGCATCTCCAGAATTATGTCTATAAAAACAGCTGCTTAACAGATGTAGTTTTAATGTAATGTAAGATTACAGTTCAATATAAGAACTTACTGTAATGAAGTAAATATCAAGTAAATAAAAATCTGTTTCAAACACATTCAGAAATCACTGGATATTATTTTGTTAGGATGTTTTGCAATAGGAAGTTGGTCTTTTAACTGAACTTAATAGGTTTTTAAAGTGATTGTTTCCCATTTTAAAATTTTTTACTTGACAGAGAAAAAAGAGATACAAGTTGGTTGTTTTTTTCTGGTGCTTCTCTAGCTTTCCTTTACCCACTCCCACCATTTGAAAGGAAGCTTAGAAATACCACCAAGTATCTCATATGAATTAGTTCAGGTGCCTCATGTCCCGCGTGTTTGTCCCTAAAGGCTGATTTCTCCGTTTAGTTTGTTTCCCATAACATGCTGTAGAGATCCCATAAGATCAGAGTTTTTGCAGCGTTTTAACAAGGATGAAAAACCCAAAGAACAGTTTTTGATAAGGGACCATGGGACTGTTTCTTAACTAAATATTTTCTTTTGTTATCTGAAACATTTGTCATTCTAATATTTGTCTAATATTTTGTTTTAATATATTGTTCTAATACTTGAAAATTCTCCATTTCCCACAAGGAAGAGTGATATACTTTTAAAGTTGTATCTAATTCTATAACTAGTGGTTCAATGTTTCCATTTTGGTCTTGAATTTAGGTTATAATATTTCTTCCATTAGCACATAGTATTTCATCAGTCATCATTATAGCAAATGTCAAAGAAAATACATTCTCTCTTAGTCTTTTGGCTAAAACCACAACCACTGCTGCTGCTTCTCATTCCCATGTCACAAAATAACAAAATACAGCAGCAGTATTTCCAGATACTGCTATATAACGGTATATAATAGAATAAACGCTGCCTTGCAAATGATTCTTTATTTTGCCTCTCTTTCCATGCAAATTAACTTATTAAAGTTAAATAATGAAATTGGTTTTATTTAGGTTATTAGTAGTTTCCCAGGCCATGGATTTTCAGCCCCAGGAGTTCACAGGCAGGCTTTGGGGCTGCAACATTTCCATTCCTCTTAAAATGCTGTGTAGAAGGGAGATTCTGAAGCAGAAAAGGCTGAAAAAGCTCAACCTCAAAGCTTTTGCTTCTTCTAATACATGATACCTGAAGAATGGGTTTCCGAACCTTGACTATTGGGACATAATCTTCCCCAGTTTAAGAAGGTCCCCATTGTCTTCAATTAGAGTAGAATCTGACATCCAGCTGCTACAAAATGCATTAGTACACTCAGTACTACAAAGCCTTTTATCTTTTTTGGAATATCACTGTTAAAATTGGGCACTATCTCACTATGTGCAACAAGAGATTTTTGATGTGGTCAGAGTGAGCTTCTCTTCCTGATTCTTGGCTTCAGGTCACATCTAAAGTATTTATGTTGGGAATTTTAAGTCTTGCTCCCAAATCCACATTGTTGAGCATGAACAAATTGTTGTACAGGTTGGCAAAAACATAAATTGGCAATCATCTTGCCTCAGAACGGAAAGAGCTTGGAAAAGAATAAAGTAGTTTTCATAGTTTGCTAAGTTACAGGTGAGCACATGATATTTGAGCACATTGCCCTTCTGGGAGAGAGGGACTAGTGAGAAAAACACACACACACAAAAAAAACCCCAAACCCTAAAACACCTGAATGAATGGCATTTAAATTGCATTGACTTTATTGACACTTAAGGTTTGAGATGTTGATTCTGCAGCTGGCTTTATCAAGTAAAACCAGTTTTTCCTCCTTCTGTCTGTGATTTTTGTCTTGGAAAACATGGCTGTCTTTGAAACAACTGACGCGTTATCTTACTATTCCTGCCATGGTGCCAAAGTCTGTTCTCTCAGAATAACTGATTGAGAGAACCCTTGAATACTACTGTTCGTCCTTAAATTAGAAAAACAAGTGTGATATCAAAGAGAATTGTATAAATATATAAATATAATAAATCCAAATCCTAAAGAAGTGACTGAAGGAGGATAGAAAGGAACAAAGTAAAATATGTAGAAATATAAACGCTCGCTAACTCTTTATTGCATTGATTTAAAATATCTCACCCCTTTTAACTTTCCCATAACACTTGCATTACTGAAATGTCACAAACCATTTATTTTTACTTTTCTGATGATCAGAGAAAATAAGCAGACTGAGAAAGAGGTGTTTGTCAAAGCACATCATAATTATTTTGGTAACTTGTACCCAGATGTCAGATTTTTACTTTTCTGAGTGAGTTCTACATTTAGACAGAATTTTAAAATTTTTCTTCTTTTACCCTAAATACTTGAAACTCTTTTAAAGTGAAGAACTTGGAGGGGGGGAGGAAAAATATCTTAAGTCATTAGCTATCAATGCCTTGTTGTTGATCATGTCTTTTAAACCATGAAAGTATTAATGATTGAATATAGAAACCTTAATATATATACTTCAAAATGCAGCTAAAGGAACACTACTGAAATTACTTTTGGGCAACTTTTATTTGTCTGCTAGGTGAGGAGTAGTTCTTGATGGTAGCACCAATGGCATGGTGGAAATGGAATTTTTACTTTTTTGGGGTAAGCACCTGGTACTCCTGATATGTGTCTCGTAGACTTTTGGCAGACATGAGCCTGGAAGCAGTACTTGCCTTCTCTCAGAGAGGAATAAAAGTTCAACCTTTTTCATTTTATTTTATTTTATTATCTGTACTGTCTGTGAGATATTGAATATGCTTTTGGCTAGACCACTTGATTATACAGCTGTGGGTAAGAAATCTAGTCCAACTGTCCCTTGGTGTCAGAGATAAAAATTGTGCTAATTTCAGAAGAGCTGGTTATCGCTTTGACTACAAGAATAACCTTGCAGTACTTTGTTCATTTTCCACTACATTCTTTTATTTTTTCATTTATGCATCTCCAGAATTATGTCTATAAAAACAGCTGCTTAACAGATGTAGTTTTAATGTAATGTAAGATTACAGTTCAATATAAGAACTTACTGTAATGAAGTAAATATCAAGTAAATAAAAATCTGTTTCAAACACATTCAGAAATCACTGGATATTATTTTGTTAGGATGTTTTGCAATAGGAAGTTGGTCTTTTAACTGAACTTAATAGGTTTTTAAAGTGATTGTTTCCCATTTTAAAATTTTTTACTTGACAGAGAAAAAAGAGATACAAGTTGGTTGTTTTTTTCTGGTGCTTCTCTAGCTTTCCTTTACCCACTCCCACCATTTGAAAGGAAGCTTAGAAATACCACCAAGTATCTCATATGAATTAGTTCAGGTGCCTCATGTCCCGCGTGTTTGTCCCTAAAGGCTGATTTCTCCGTTTAGTTTGTTTCCCATAACATGCTGTAGAGATCCCATAAGATCAGAGTTTTTGCAGCGTTTTAACAAGGATGAAAAACCCAAAGAACAGTTTTTGATAAGGGACCATGGGACTGTTTCTTAACTAAATATTTTCTTTTGTTATCTGAAACTTTTGTCATTCTAATATTTGTCTAATATTTTGTTTTAATATATTGTTCTAATACTTGAAAATTCTCCATTTCCCACAAGGAAGAGTGATATACTTTTAAAGTTGTATCTAATTCTATAACTAGTGGTTCAATGTTTCCATTTTGGTCTTGAATTTAGGTTATAATATTTCTTCCATTAGCACATAGTATTTCATCAGTCATCATTATAGCAAATGTCAAAGAAAATACATTCTCTCTTAGTCTTTTGGCTAAAACCACAACCACTGCTGCTGCTTCTCATTCCCATGTCACAAAATAACAAAATACAGCAGCAGTATTTCCAGATACTGCTATATAACGGTATATAATAGAATAAACGCTGCCTTGCAAATGATTCTTTATTTTGCCTCTCTTTCCATGCAAATTAACTTATTAAAGTTAAATAATGAAATTGGTTTTATTTAGGTTATTAGTAGTTTCCCAGGCCATGGATTTTCAGCCCCAGGAGTTCACAGGCAGGCTTTGGGGCTGCAACATTTCCATTCCTCTTAAAATGCTGTGTAGAAGGGAGATTCTGAAGCAGAAAAGGCTGAAAAAGCTCAACCTCAAAGCTTTTGCTTCTTCTAATACATGATACCTGAAGAATGGGTTTCCGAACCTTGACTATTGGGACATAATCTTCCCCAGTTTAAGAAGGTCCCCATTGTCTTCAATTAGAGTAGAATCTGACATCCAGCTGCTACAAAATGCATTAGTACACTCAGTACTACAAAGCCTTTTATCTTTTTTGGAATATCACTGTTAAAATTGGGCACTATCTCACTATGTGCAACAAGAGATTTTTGATGTGGTCAGAGTGAGCTTCTCTTCCTGATTCTTGGCTTCAGGTCACATCTAAAGTATTTATGTTGGGAATTTTAAGTCTTGCTCCCAAATCCACATTGTTGAGCATGAACAAATTGTTGTACAGGTTGGCAAAAACATAAATTGGCAATCATCTTGCCTCAGAACGGAAAGAGCTTGGAAAAGAATAAAGTAGTTTTCATAGTTTGCTAAGTTACAGGTGAGCACATGATATTTGAGCACATTGCCCTTCTGGGAGAGAGGGACTAGTGAGAAAAACACACACACACAAAAAAACCCCAAACCCTAAAACACCTGAATGAATGGCATTTAAATTGCATTGACTTTATTGACACTTAAGGTTTGAGATGTTGATTCTGCAGCTGGCTTTATCAAGTAAAACCAGTTTTTCCTCCTTCTGTCTGTGATTTTTGTCTTGGAAAACATGGCTGTCTTTGAAACAACTGACGCGTTATCTTACTATTCCTGCCATGGTGCCAAAGTCTGTTCTCTCAGAATAACTGATTGAGAGAACCCTTGAATACTACTGTTCGTCCTTAAATTAGAAAAACAAGTGTGATATCAAAGAGAATTGTATAAATATATAAATATAATAAATCCAAATCCTAAAGAAGTGACTGAAGGAGGATAGAAAGGAACAAAGTAAAATATGTAGAAATATAAACGCTCGCTAACTCTTTATTGCATTGATTTAAAATATCTCACCCCTTTTAACTTTCCCATAACACTTGCATTACTGAAATGTCACAAACCATTTATTTTTACTTTTCTGATGATCAGAGAAAATAAGCAGACTGAGAAAGAGGTGTTTGTCAAAGCACATCATAATTATTTTGGTAACTTGTACCCAGATGTCAGATTTTTACTTTTCTGAGTGAGTTCTACATTTAGACAGAATTTTAAAATTTTTCTTCTTTTACCCTAAATACTTGAAACTCTTTTAAAGTGAAGAACTGGCAGGGAGGTGGGGGTGGGGGCAGGAGGGACAGGACAGAAAGACAGATCCCAGTAACTGGTCATATCAAATGTTTGTGTTGATTTGCAAGCCAATTGATAAATACACCATTGTATTTTAGGGCACTGCAAGGATGCTTCTTAATATAGAAATTTTCCCAATAACTTTACTTCTGGAAATTACAGAATACCAAGAATTCCAGAATAAGAAAATGTGCATCTGTATTATGATACTGGCAGCTGAAATAGCGGTCCCTAAACTTAGTTGAGAATATTTAATCCTGGATTTTTTTTAAAGAAAAAAAGCAATCACTATTTATATTTGTGCCATATAACATTAAGGACTAAAATTTCTAAATGAAACAAGTAAATTTCATATTTAAAATTAGTTCATTCCCACCAAGCCACATCTCATTCATATTGTTTTTAAACTAAAAAGCACTATAAAATAGAATATGTTCAAAGCGTTAGGGTTCAGATCTGAAAGATCTTGCTGCTGCTAAGGGATGCTTAGGTGGTTTTTTTTAATTTTTGAAATGGCATTTAAAAGTTGTCAAAAGTGTGAAACAGACTTTTAAAAAGAAAATATAAATTGCACAAGAAGGAATTATGTAGGAAGGTTTTATTCCAATTCCATGTTTTATTCTTAGTAAGAATAAGATAACATCTTATTAGATAACATGATAACATCTCATAGCAAGAACTTTAAAAAAGAAAGCAGTCTCACTTTTTTGTTTTTTTTTTTCTTTTGTTTCATACTTATTTTGCTTAGAAGGAACTGTGGCCCAATGTGAGAGGGAAAATATCAAAGGCCTTATTAAGTGTCAGGTGCTATGACCCCATGCTAGTAAAGAACATAATTTATATGTTATTTCTGGAAGTATTGAGAACTTGTAGAGTCAACAGACAAAATGGTTTATGTTGCAGGTGTATATGTGAAACAGCAGTTACAGTGACTCACTGCCGGGAATAAGTTATGACTGTAAATCAAAGGAGAAGAGCAGAAGGTGCATGCAGTTACACATTCAGGAGGAAAGCAAAGCCTGCAACCGTTCTATCAGCTACTTCTTCCCATTTGGATTCCACTTCTCATTTATTTCTCTTTGTGGTGAGTAACCATGCACTGGTGTACCAGCATTATCTCCTAAATAGCACCGAGAAACAAAAATATAGCCCTGATGTTTCTGGACACAATTGAGTGAGGGGGCAAAATATTTGACATCAGAACTGACATGGCAAATATTGGAAGTATCTTACCACCAGGAGTACTAGTCAAAAGTAACATTTTTGCTGTTGCAATAAATGTCAATTCAGATTGCAGTGTAGGTAATGAAAGCAAAATTTCCATTTTATTGAAGTCAACAGTATCTTCCTGAAAACTGAAAAGGTACACTAAAACAAAATTAATCTTTAAAATTACATTACTTAGAGCTAACGTATAGTAAGAGAATTTTGTTGATGGTTGAGCACAAAGAAGAGAGTAAAATTGGAACTGTATGAGAGGAGCAGGAAATTGGGAAAGAATCCCTAGCTCTGGAAAAACAATGTGAATATTTGCTTCCGGTTTTACAGTGTAGGAAGACAACTGATATGGACTATTTTTGCTTTTTTTTTTTTTTTTTTTTTTTTAGATCACATTGTTCCTGATACGGGTTATTGTATTTCAAAAA
>NW_009259317.1:1629113-1686917 GCF_000687185.1 Egretta garzetta | reverse complement strand
GGGAAGGGAAATTGCTAATACTCTAGTATGAGCTTGATTTGTTTTCCCTTCAGACATTTGGAAGCTGAACAGGCTTACACATCCAGAATCTAGGTCTCCAAAGCACTTGTTCAGTTCTCAAATTTTAGAAGCACCTAAATGTCATATTCTCTGAAGTGATTAAGTGTCTGGGTACCCCAGTGTATCAACACTTAACTTGATACGGTAATAAGAAACTGCACTGAGGCTTTATATTAAAATATTTTGATAAATTGAATATGTGCCTACTTTAAGGCCTTCTTACCTTGTCAGAGAACAAACGAAAACCAGGACTTACAGACTTTATTGTTGTGAGATATCAGTAACTTCAAAAAAAAAAAAAAAAGTTTCAACTTCTCCATAAAAAGAAGGAAAATATCTTGTGTTATATAAAAGATTAAATATTGAAACTTGAATTCCTTAGTAGACTAGGGGGGTTTAAAATAGATCTCAGCAAAAAATATTCCTACTGATATAATTAGTTTCATTTGATTTCTTCTCAGTCTGTTGTAAGCTACATTAAAATAGACAGATTTTTTTTGAGGATTTTTAATGTTTTGAACCACAGGGACTATGGCAGAATGGGAACAAATAAACCAAAAGTTCTGTTAGGGAGTGCAGACTGGAGATGAGAGTTATTCTAGATTATGCAGGTCCTGTGGCACCGTGACATTAATAACCCAGCTCATTTAGAACATGCCTTGAACTCCACTCTGGTTTTGGACCTTAGCCAAGACTTAAAAGAGTGCAATGAGTAAGGTAAGGTTGTTCGCTCAGCTGCAGGCTTGCTATATTACCAGGAGATGACCCCTTATTTTTTCATTCATTAGCCACCCTTTCAGAAATGTCAAAAAATAGTTAAAAGCAGGAAGATGGGAGATCCCAGTGCTTGCTGAAAGTGAAAGAAAAGCTATTCCAGCTATATTGGCCTATGTACAATACCCAATTCAGTAAAGTTAATTGAGCTTGAAGTTTGAAGAACTCAGACCTTTCAGAGAGCCTATAGTAAGGATCATTTGAAATCCAGTAACATGCAGTATCATGGTTGCACTTTTTGAAAAGTAGTCTCATAAATGGAAACAGAAGATGAATGACAGACAGAGTCTTGTTTAATTTTTCTCCTATGAATTTTTTCCCTTTCTGGCAATAGAATAATTTTTCTTTAATAATGTTAAAGTTATAAATCTTGGAACCTAAATTACTTTAATTACTCTGCATTATGAAAGTTGTCACTGCTATATTTTTTTTTCTATGCCATATATTAGAACTTGGCTAATATGGAAACTTCTATAGAAAATGAGAGAAGTTCTGTTTTGTTCGAGCTATCTTAGTGGGGTTTACTTACAAATTGAATTATTTTAGGGAGGGCATTAAACTAAATATACATCATTCCACTGAAGACTTATTTGGGATCTTATGTGTTTATTTTTGTCTTATTTTTCTTTGCCTTGAAAAATAGAACCTAAGTATGCACCATTTCATTGATTAATAAATCCACGTGTGAGAGCAACTTTGTAGATATGTACCGTGTTTGTTATGCTAGTTATTGAAACATATGTTTCGCTTGTGCTTAGGGCTGACTGATGGTTAATGAGTGCACCTCACAGTAGTCTTCAGTGTTTGGAAGTTTTTTATTCTGCACTGTCATAGAGAGCAAACAGGGAACACTTCTGGGGTTTTATTACACATAGTTCAGAGTGCTGCCCTATGGTATGGAATAATATGGTTCAAATCTCTGATTTAGAGTAATGTTTTTCATCCTAGATCACCTCACTTCAGACGGTCTCTATGAATAGGGGATTTAAAACTTCTCTCCGTTTCAGGCACACAGTTGAATCATCCAGCTATAAACAGTGTGTGATGTTGCATTATGACAGACGTTTCAGGTTTCTTATGAAGTCTTCCATACATTATCCAAACTTTCATCCATAGAATGCTAATATATCTGATTAATCAACAGCAGGTTAGAGATCAGCATGAAAGTTACTTTGCTAACTTGAGAGGAAAATAGAATTTATTAGCATCAAAACACAAACATTGACCAGAATTGTGAAAGCTGCATTTTTTTGTACTGTATTGGGCTAGTATGTAAGTATAATTAGTATAGCGAGTATAGTTTTGCAAGTGAAAAAGACCTCTTCATATATGATTCAATGGAATTGAATGATGAATGTTACAAAAATGCGCCAACGCAGAGGAACTTGCAAAGCATTGCCATCTAGAAAATGTGGTAGTGATGCCCTACAAAACTCAATGGGGACTTGTGCTTCCAGACGTAACCCTTCAGCTCTGTTAGATTCAAGAAGAAGCTAAGGATTTGATCCTTTTAGAAAAGCAAAACTCAGTGTAGAATATTGTAATGCCTATTAGATTCAAGGCATAACTACACTAATCATTTATGGTTTTTCTCCGCACACAGTGTTTACTCTGCTTTATTTCAGTAACGGTTATTCATAGCTTCTTATTAGTCTGAAATGGAAAAAAAATCTCCACTAGCTCTGATTACATCCCTCTTACCTTATTAGTTATGTATACAACATAGTTTTCTAACTGCAGTAGAAAAAATGGGGCTACAACTTCAGATGTTCTCAAATATGTATTGTAGATGTGATTATAAAGTAGGGGAAAACTCTGGAAAAGAAAAGCTAAAAGCTTCCCAAAGCTAATATGCATTTTGTCTTTCCTATGTGTTTATGGATAACTTTGTTTCCTTTTATATTCGTATGCTGTCAGGTATGCTTAAAAAAAAGTAAATTGACAGGTTCCCTTAAGATGTGTTTCTTCATTTCCCTTAAAACCAAGAACACTTGTGTTGCCAACCGTATTTCTGTTGTTTTTCTGAAATTGCTTCTGTGATATATAAGAAACAAAAGAAGCATTTTGCAGGCAGCCCAGGGAATCCCACTGTTCCTCCTATGTTGTCTGCATTAAAAAAAAAAAAAAAAAAAAAAAAGAGAGAGAGAGAGAGAGAGAGAAAACAATGCACTTACTTTTCCCTTAAAAGCTATTGCATTGAGAATTATTTATCCAGGCCTTATGGACTTTCATAGAATTTTAATAGCTGTAGTGTTGCATATGCATGGAACTTCTCTATCATCCTGTGCTAATCTAAACTGGATACCTACACTTTAAGTCTAGTCTTATTGATAAGCCTCAAATGAATCAGTTTTAATACGGAGAAATAGCATAACTGTCTAATAAATGGAAAGAGGTAACTATAATCCATTTAATAGTGTTGGTATTTTATTGTATTTAAACAATTACTCTATTCCATTATGTGTGAAAATTAATAGTGTTGGTAT
The DNA here is from genome assembly GCF_000687185.1 of Egretta garzetta. NCBI lineage: Eukaryota > Metazoa > Chordata > Aves > Pelecaniformes > Ardeidae > Egretta > Egretta garzetta. The sequence continues at coordinate 1,683,597 of NW_009259317.1, read as the reverse complement.
TTTATTGTATTTAAACAAAGCAAAGACCTGACCAGTGGTTATTCACATAAATTCTAAACATGACAGGGCATTCTCAAATCGTATTTTCAACAGGTTTTTATTTTGTGAGTTCATCTATGTAGGACTGGCAATAAGTGTGTAAATTTATAGTGTTGAGGATACTGGAACACTATTCTTCCAGAACATACAGCTTCATGCACGCACGTCCAATCTTTTTCAACATAATTATGTTTAAAATAGTGTGGGTGGCTAACCATGCCTATACACGTTCCTGATAACATGGTTGATGTCAGAGGCAAGTCTTTGGGCTGGGGACACCAGCCAGGTCTCATTCAAAACGATGGCATGCTATCTTTCCTGAAGATGTGTTAGTATTTGTATATCCTAGAATTCAGGGACGTTACTTTACCTTGATCACAACTCTTGGTTTTGCTCCAGGGCTTTCCGCTAGTATCTCATAGATACAGTCAATACCTGTGGACAAGAGCAAGCGAAAGGTCTGGGAGTATGTTAATGGGAGGGCTGAAGAGGGCAGAGGTCCAAACATATATGAAACCAGGTATAATGAGTTCCTCCAGATCCTTCAAGTATTGCTTGTAGTTTTGTTCCAGTTCTGTGGACGTTATATCAATGTGAAGGGAAAGTATTAATAAAGCAGATGATATCTTAATGTATTTCCATTTAAGACTATTGAGCAGTGACTCCAACATTTCAAAGGATAGAAAAGAGTTTGATCTTAGTGGCAAAGGTTCCTCCCACAGAAGTTAATAAGAACAGTTATTTGCAAGCATTCTTCAAGTGTCTGTCAAAATGTGTTCCCTTTTAAGTGTGTTTTTAGTATTCTGGTTTTTTTCTTTACACATTAGTCAATACCAGGTGAAAGATAACCTTAATATACCTAGTTGAATAAGAATATTCACCCTGTGGGTTTTTTTTTTTTAATGGAAGGAAAGTGGATAGTTGTGAGTTAGCCTGTTTAATTTCATGGACTTAACCTGCAGTAGAATTTTATACTTTGTCTCAGGTGGCCTCTGTAACTGTTGAAAAAAATGCTTCTGTTTCCAAAAACTGTGAAGCATCTACATTTGATCTATTTTGTTTTAAAGAAATGAATGATGAGGATAGATATCCAGGTTCAGTGCCTGTTTTTATGGAGTTGCCTTGTAGTCTTTGCTTAAATTGGACTTCCACTCAAAAAGTTACTACAGCTGTTTTCCCTATGTATGCTTGAAGCACAGTAGCAGCAGAATATGAAGGAACTATAATGCTTATTGTCTGTTAGACACATTTCATATAGTACTAAATAGAGTTTCAAATGAGGGAAACAGCCTGTGAGTAATTTTGCTGACAAAATCTAGTGTTTTCACCTACAATTCCGAAATTCCTTTTTGAAACTTACTGTATTTACAGAAAGAGAATGAAAACACTGCTATAGACAGGGAAAAAAAAAAGTGTGTTAGGAAGTAAATATTAATGCTGACCTTCTAACGAAGGGTGCGTATGAACAAAAAGAAATAACTAGGACACTCTAGCTTATATTTCCTTGTATTTCTCATACCATTCACTGCCTAACTTTTTTCTGTTTTGATTTCAAGCAATAGCTTTTATAAATGAAAATGCCCAGTCTAACCATTTCTGTTTCGTCAGGTTAGCCTGTTAGAATATTATTATTATAAGAGGGTAATGATGCATAAAAAGATTGAATTGGTAATGCAGTAGTAATGTTTTTTTCAGGTATAGGGCAACTACAAACTAGGGAAAAGGTTTTGTTTCTGTTATTAAATGCCCACTAAGTCAGTGAGTACTTCAGAGAAGAGTAGAAAACTTAGTCATCAATTTTAATGTTATTTGACTACACAGAAGTTCTATAAGAGTTGCTGGAGACCATGGGTTTCAGATCACAGTTGCCCCCTTTCACAGCAGCTTTCAGTTAAAATGGCAGATGTTTGCCTCCCTTCCCACCCACCGTGTCTCCAACTGTGAGTTGGAAGCCTGTTCCAAAACCTGACATTTAATGGTTAGAAATCTTCTTTTAATAGGCAATTTGCATCCACTCTTTCTTGCACCAGTGTTGTTCTCTGTAATAACTATCCCTGCTCTGAATGTGTTTATGGATAACTTGCATCGCTTTTTTCTCAACCTTTATTTTGCTCTCTCAATGTCTGTTTGCTAAATAAATCTGTTACCTATTGTATCCATGATTATTCTACAGTTTGTCTCTGGAAAGTCAGTCTCCTATAATGATGTGATTCTTCATAGTATGCATTTTTGTCATAGCATTATACGATAGATCTCTAACATATCCAGCCTATCTAACATACCTATGTGTGGTGCAGGGAGGAGGCAAATGGATCTTGCTAAACTTCCTTTACTATCTTTGTCTTTTTTTTTTTTTTTTTTTTTTTTTTTTTTTTTTTTTTTTTAAATGTCCTTCCTGAAACTGATTCTTTTTCTACAATTTTGTCAATCCTCAGCCAAAGGTTGGATGTCTTGTGTCTTCATAGTCCGGAAGATATGAGTTCTTATAGCCCTTTTTTGCCTTTATCAGGTGGCAGCAGCTTTTAATTTCAAACCATTTCATGATATTAAAATGGGTAATATCACTGCGATGGATAGATATACTTGTTATGGGAAATCAGGTACTACTTAGTGGGTGAAAAATGTCTAGAAAGAAAAAAGTCATACGCTAGACAGAAAACTTGCTGTCTAAATAGAATACTGAAAACACAGTGTGGAAAGAAAACTTCTTGCTCTACATTTAATACCATTGTAGGTGTCCTTCCAATGTTGTTATCAGGCCTTTTGTTTCTTGATGGACCTGGTGAGGGTATGCTGAGAGAACTGAAAATGGGCATGCAAAGACAATTAAAAAAAACCCAAACAGATCTTTAAGAACCAATATTGTCTTGGCCAAATATGAACATTTGTTAATTAGCAATTTTCATCAGTTTAAAAGTAAATGTTGAGTGCTATATTAGAGAGTAATTGGGGTAGAGGAATGACAGCTGTATTTTTGTTAAGGACTATCACATGAAAATGTGTAATATTTCTGTAGTGATGTAAATGTAATTCTCCTTAATTAAGCTGATTCGTAGCAATCTAAGAATACAAAGGCCAATGCAAAGATGTCAAAGCAGCTGCTCTAGGTTTTATCAGGAAAGGAGCCAGCCTGGAGAATCAGAGTTATAATAGGTTCCCTCATGGACCCTGAATATGAGGCCAGTGGGGCAGAGAGAAAAGGTTTCTGCTATTTGCTTTTCTAATAGATTTTAGAATAGAAAGTGTTAGTGCTATGAGAAAAATACTATGTTTTCTTTATCATACTGCCCTCGTTTTCAGTACTGCTCCACAGGAGAATGAAATCTGACGGATGAGGAAGGGATTGATTTTTGTGTAACTGGAGATGATATAATTATGTTTGTTGTTATTGAAAATTCAGTCTCTTTCTGAATGACCAGAGAATATAGCTTGTGAATTGGGAAAGTTCTTCCTCCCACACTTGCCTTAACCACTTGGCTAACAATTGCAGTTTCACTTCTTGTTCTTAAATGAGAGAAGTGAGAAATAGAATTTAATTTATGAACCAAGCCAAATTTCACAGGTAATATTTTTTATTGTTGAGACTATATATAATTACTTAGAAATGTTTTCAGATGCTTTAAGGTGGTGACTTCTAGACCACTTTCAGAGAAAGTGCAAATAATTTCATGAAAACCTGATGAATATTCTTACCAGAGCATCAAACAGAAGGTAATTTAAACCTATAAAGCCCAGAAGATGAGAATAAGATATAAAACAGTTTTTAAGTGGATATATCAAATGTGTGCTATGCATGATACAATACAATAAGGAGAGAGATCTTTTATCATTATGAATGTCTCTTCATCATTAGAGACAGGCATTTCTTCATGACAGGGAGGACTTCAGTTTTTGCCTGCTCATTTGTCCGTCCTAGACCCTCAAACAGGGCCGATAATTATTTCTATATTGGAAAACCTGCCATGGAAAATTGATATAGTGGTGAAGACCCAAACTATTTTCATGCATTTTCTTGTCTGTCTCCCTTTTCAAATGTATAACTGTTGAAATTTGAAGTTTTGATTTGTCTTTCATTTTACAGACTGAAGAGATGCTAATGACTTGGGGATAATATAAAACCACAGTAAAAAAAAAATCGGAAAAAACCACCCAGTTTAAAAACAAAAAGGTATATCACATTAAGAAGGTTGTAAAGACGCTAGTTAGAGAAACCTGCAATACCGTTATTGCCAAGAAAGCGTTCTTTTTTAGTGTTTTTAGAACAAGGTAACTTAAGTCTAATGTCTGCTCTATCTGCTTGCTTCAGCTTGTAAATTATTTGTATAATTTGCAATATTTAAATGTAGTTTGCAGGTGCCTTTGGTTGCATTCTGTTTCTGTCTGTGCTATAATGCATATTGCTATTGCTGTTTTTAATAATGATGAATAATAAATTCCTATAAGCATTGCTGTTTAGGCAGGGTACGGAAAGGACTCTGAAATTTATGTCATGTGACTAGAAAAAGAATCGTAAAGCAAGAAAAGAAAAGCTGTAGGCACTCTGCCCCCTGTCACATGCCCCCATCCCTTGCAGTGTTCTCTGGACAAAGTACAGGGTGAAGAGTAGCCATTTGGTAACTAAATGTCAGATGATTTGTGCCAGAATAACCTGATTCTGATAAGGAAAATGTAAAATGTAGAACATAAAATATATTTATGTTAATTCTGGAACCACAGTCTGTAGCATAACCACCTCCATTAGCAGCAACAACAAAGTGCCAATTAAAGGCACACAGTGAATATAAGCAGTATAGTTTTCAGCTACAAAGATGAAGAAACGCATGCTTTTGATTCTCATGACCCCATTTTCAGAGTGTCAGACCTCAGACTCAGTCAGACTGTATTTCTTACATCTGGATTCTGCATATGCATTAGAACAGAAAACTTTTTTTTTTTTTTTTTTTTTTTTTTTTTTTTACAAGCAGCAGCTATTCTTCTACATGGGCACTGATTTCTCAAGGAATGAAATGTAAGGGCATGATCCATGTTGATGTTTTATCTTGGTAGTAGGTGAGTTTATTTGGAGCACCCCTCTGCTCTTTCAGCAAAGACTACTTATCTGCTATAAATATGTATTGTTTTGTGCCGAGAAGGAACATGGTCTGATCCAGCCCAGGATTTCTCTTTGGACTCAGGTAACAGATCCAGCATACTTGAGAATGCCAGGGGTGTAAAAGTCTATAGCTGGCAGGTCATTAATTGAATGCAATAAAGCACCTTTTTTTTATCCTTGTAGTTTGATTAATGACTTCTGCAAAGATACCAAAATCACATAGTCCCAGTATATTTTTGAATAGGTAATTAATAACAAAGCTACAATAATACCAGCTAAACACTGAAAAATGCATTTGTGTCCATTGTGTCCATTTGTGGAACACTGTTCTTTGTATTTTCTCATACTTTTCGTACAATTCTTTGTGCAAGTAGACTAAGCAGTTTGCAGTGTGACATAGAGGATGAGCTGAATGCTCTAAGATGTAGTTGTCAACGAATGGTATTTCACTTTCCATTCTCACGTGAAATAGCCATTCTGAGATGCAAACAAGCTTAGGCAGATCAAAAAGCTGCTACATACATCTTTAAGACTGACCCTGTGGAGTCAGCAGCTAGAACCAAGAATTCTGAGTCTGATAGCGTATTTCTTTAATCAGCATGAGGATTTATTTGATATGTTTCCTGATACAGGATATACAGTCTGATAATCCTTAGCCAACAAACTGGCCGTGGCACTATGATCTTGCTGCTGATGCACACTGCATACAGATTACTTAAACTAAATTGATCTCCCCTTCTGTGTTCTAATATGCATTTCACAGAGATGAAAACAGTTTTGCCTTTGCCAGCTATATCATTCACATTTTTAGGCATCTAACCAGAGGTCATGATATGATCATTACAAAGTAGAAATGGAAAAAATATTCAAAGTATGAAGAATGTAAATACACCGCCTAATGAATATTCAAATTGAATTGGCTTAAACCACACTTCTGATTATTCTCATTAAACTTCACTGTAAATGGCATTAAGTGATCTCAGAAAGAACTGAGTCTCCTTCATATTAATATTTTGACCATGGGTAGTCCCTGAGGCTACGAGGGGCTTGTTTTCCAAATGTGTCTGACTGTGGTTCCTCTCAGGGTTGGGAAAAAGAATTTCATAATCCTTTCAGATCTTGAACTGATTAGAGACAGAAATATTTCATTAACTTTTTTCTTGGGCACATTCCTCCTTACATTATAGAGCTATATGGTAAGAGAAAGGAAGGAAATGGGAAATTTTAGAACCTCTGGATTTTCTGCCACAGCTATGAGCGGCCTGCCTTAATGCAGGTTTCTATTGTAATGAGATGTCAGGCAGGTGATCTAGTGGGGACCGATAGTTTCATCACCCGCTGTGGAATAAGTTGATAGACTTTATCTGTGACAAGCAAGTAAAAAAGTGGAAATCATGTATTTGCTTTCTTAAAACCACACTTAAATACTGGTGGTTATTGTTGGGAGGTCAAAATACTTATTCCAGATGATTGTCATCTATTGAATAGGATACTCTTGCTAATGCAAGGAAGATGCTATAATTTTTTGGTACCTTTAGCAATTCTTCTTCAATTTCAACTTTTTTCCATACATCAAATATGACACTTGTGTACAAGCTGAGAAAAAACCCCAAAACATCACCATGGAAGGAAGATTATCAATTTGATCAATGAGACAAGTGATTTTTGAGTTCTGGCAGCTATGCTCAACTCTGAGGTGAATGCCAAAACTTATCCAGAGGCAGTTCTGTTTACACCTCAGGATGTGAAAAACATTTCCACTTGTTACTAAGGCTGTAACTTTCTTTACAGTGTTCAGAAGATGAGTAAATCAGCATTTGTATGGTATTACAAGGTGCTATCTGAAAATTAAAGGCTCTTATTGTTTCACCTTTTACAGGTACCTACTGAGAAGTCAGGAAGAATTACACTTATTTTTTTATTAAATTGTTGAGGATACTGTATGTATCTAAATAATAAATCCTATAGAATGATAGAATCATTTAGGTTGGAAAAGACCTTTAAGATTATCAAGTCCAACCGTTAACCTAACACTGCCATCCCACCACTAAACTTACTACTTTGTCACTTGGCAGCCCAGTGAAATAATTAAGAGCTTAGGAAAACTTTTAATACTGAGTGACTATATCCCTAGCTAATAAGCTTCCTAAAGCTTCCTAATTACACAGAAATCACTGCAAAGTTGATGCTTTCAGAACCGGATATTACACTGTAATATGAGTACGTTTCAAAATTATCCTGAAGCATTTCCTATATTTCTATCTCAACCTCTTCCACTCAAAGTACAGATTTACCTCCTGCTAGATAATTTTTGTACTATTACTACCAACAATAATGTCTCAAGTCTAAGAGAGAAAACACCTTAAATCTATAAGTTGAAATTTAAACAAGATATTTAGCATTTCATAACCAAAAATCAAATAACTTTTACAATATTAGCAAACGAGACCATTACTTCTTTCTAGCTTTGTTTGTATTTTAAAATATTGCAAGCAAGAGCGACCAAGCTTATGTTGATCCATAATTCTGTTTTCGCTGGTGAATTTTCTAGTTTAGCTTCCATTTACCTGGCATTTTGGGGTGAGAGGAAGGGAGGGGTAAAATTAACATGCGTTCCCTATTCTGCAACAGGATCTGTTGAGACTGTGTAATTCTGTGTTGTTACTGCTTGAGGAGTTGTCCTGATGAGCATGTTACACAGTCCCTCTTTTCTAGTGTTTCTGAACAGTGGCTTAAGGTTAGATTTTCTTTTTGTGGTTTGGGTTGTTGGGGTATTTTTTCTTAATTCACTCCAAGGAGAAAGACAAAAAAGAATTTTTGGGGAGAGTTGTTCTACCATGTTCTAAAGAGAATTGGAAAATTCTGTAGAAAACAGGAGGGTAGATGGTTCAGGAGATCTCATACAATTCTTCTTAGCAAAATTCTTCTTAGGAAAATATTCAGTGTTCTGGATCTGTGTTTCAGAAAGTACTTTAAAATACAGAAAATTTTATTTAGTTTCAGGAAATGCTGCTCTTTTTTTTTTTTTTTTTTTTTTTTCTTAATGGCAACCCCCTAAAATTGAAAAGCCTATAAAATCTACTGTTGCGCAGAAAATTTAGAAAGAGAGTAGCATAGTACTTCTAAGTGCTGCACTGGTAATTAGATATTGGATGGCAGAGCTACTACTGATTATTGACTTCTCTGTTCTTCATCTACTCTAAGTGCTTAAAGAATAACAGAAAATGTCACTGCTTTCTCTGAAGGTAATTGGAAAATCTAATTTGTCTTATGATCTTTCTGTGAAGACAATAACTTAGGAAGTATACTTTTCTGCTCTTCATGGACTCCTATGTGGACTCCAGCTGCTCGCAGCACAGCTATCAGTGAAAGCAGCATTTTAAACTGAGCAGTGCATGTGCAAAATGTACTCCTGATACAGAGCTGATCTGAAAAAAAATACAAACTATAACCATGTAAGTATTAGGTAAACTTCATGGATGTTGTAAGTCCTTTCTCCTTATTGAAATACTTCCCTCTCCCAGTGAAATCCAAATTCCACATCAACCAGAAATTGAGTATATTTCTTCCAGTAAAACATTTCCCTAAGCATCTATATGTAATTCAGAGTAGCAATTATGAGATTTATGTACATGTGATGCCTTTTTACTGAAGGATCCTTAAAGTTTTCCATATTATATAGCAAAATTTAAATTAATGACTGAAATACAGACTTTTCCAGGAACTGTGACCATTGTCTGTCAGTAGGAATATAAGTACAATAGTTTACCTTTTTGTACTATAAAGTACAGCTACGTGGAGCTTCTTGGCCTGAAATACAATTTTCTTAGGGGCTGCAGAACCTCGTAGCTTGCCAGAGGCGAGGCTCCTACAGCAATGTGTCACCAGGTTGAGCCAACAGCAAAGCTGTGCCTGTATTCCAGATGGGCACAGGCACAAACACACCACGTACACAGACACATACCCACAGAACAGAGAGTTCCTCACCCAGGAAAAGTTTGAAGTGGACTTTAATGAGAAGGCAGGACAGATTGCCCTGATCAGGTGCAGGGCATGGCCGGACAAGTGTATCGACCAGCCCTGCTTTCGTGCGACAGTAACTGTGCAGTAGAGATGCAAATAGCTGGTTTGTTTGTTGTTTTTTTTTTTTTCTGTAAAACCTCATAATTCACCTAAGAGACGTTGAAGAAAATTGTAATTTATTTAACTGGTGGCTGGCAATATTGCTTAAGCGGAGGATAACTGAAAGAAAAGAAAGTGAAGTAAGAAAATAATTTTTATCAGATCTTTGGAAGAATACCAAGGCTGGAATCTGAAGGATAATGCATTACGGTGTTCTGCAATATTTGTAAAGTGTGGGACAGAAGAGGCTGCTAATTTGTGTGTGTGCAAAATTTGTATTTACCTTGCCTTGTTTATTTTCTTTTTCTCATATTTATAATTCTGGAATTTGAGGATGCTTTGTTCTACTTGGTGACCTTAACTTTGTCATTATGTGTACAACAAATAACTCTGTCCTTGAGTATCTCCTTGCTGTCAAACCTCAAAGTACAGACTATGCAGATGCTATAATTATTTGAAAGGCCACTTATATCTAGGATTTGTTTTTCCTTCCTCTGCTGAGTGGGAGTAATTTTTTTTTATAACTACTGAAGAAGCAAGAAAATTGTTTTTATTTCATCCTAATGAAAAATATTCACTATTAGTACTATATTATTCATAATGAAAAATTCTTAAAATGCTTAACAATTAGAAGCCTACTGAACACCAGAATGTTTTCTGAAAAATTATTGCTTAAAAACAGATACATGATTTAAAGGACAGTTTTGCACTGATGCTTTCTACATTTTGTGCTGTATGCATGTATTCTTTTTCAATATGTAATCTAGTAACTATGACCATCCACACAGAGAATTGTGCTCATAATTCATTTGTCGTTCCTATAGTTTTAGCAGGACTCTGTTCTACTACTCATTTAAGAAGAAAAGCAGCAATTAGTGCTTAGTTAATAATTTAGATGTTGGCTGGCATATGGTATATGCAGAGGACAGCTAAAAGAAAAGAGAAATGAGGGAATTCCAAAAACAAAATGCCTTTTAACAGAGCTTTGGAAGAATATCAAGACTGGAATGCAAAGGGTAAGGGATTACAGCTTTCTGCAGTATTAATGATGGGTGCAGAAAAGCCTTGTACTGTGTTTGCGTGTGTGAGTGCAGCTAACGACTGAAGTCTGTAATGTGACGGGAAGTAAAAGTTGGAGTGAAAAGGAGTGAGAAGCTCTGACACCATTCTGCTGCTTTTCCAGGAGACGGAAGTTGCGGAGAGCTGAGTAAACAGGGGGAAGACTGGGGCAGTCTGTGGGAGCTGGCTGATAAGAAAAGCTGAGGTGTGCCGCTCCTGTTTTATGAGGAGCCTGAAGAAGGTTGCCAGTGAGATTCTGCCAAAATGGGAAAGACACTGAACTCCGTCTAGCCAAAATTCAGGTTAATTATGAGCTTAGAGGGAAGGCAACCCCTCCATCCCTACTCTTGTCTGTATTTCTATACTGACAGGTTTACACGCATATATAGCATGTGGTATGTAGATAGCTCTGGTATTTCACTACTGAGTTCTGTTAAAGTGAGTGCCGTCTGGCTCTGGTGGTGTGCTACCCTTTATCTGGCCTGTGTGGACTCTCCTCTGTAGAAGGGTGCCCAAGTTAGAACCTCTGCAGTTTCTTTCTCAGAGAACCAATTCAAAGAATTTACTTGGCTGCTTTGTGATAATCTCATCCTTTCTCAGTACTGTCTTTATACCATGAATATCAATAGGCTTTATAGACAGTTTAGCAGGCTTGCTCTTTCTGAGGTGTTTGAAGAAGGATTAGAACTAGTTTTGATCCTGTATCTAGTTGCTCCTCAAACTCTTTCCATGCCCTTCCTAAGAATATTTTTAAATTTAATCTGCTAAAGTTTTAAGATCCTTTCTTTAGTCTTCCTTTGGTTAAAATTTTAGTATTTTAAGGTTATCTTCTTATTTCTATCCTATGCATAGGATTCCCGCTTTTGAGTGGAAATGTTTCTGGGTGAATTGCTGTAAACCTTCCCCTTATTAAATGAAAATTCAGGACCTTAAAATAAAACCAAACCTCTCTAAAATCACAAGACCAGCTCTTCACTTATCAAGTATATGAAAATTCATGTCGGATTTTATGAACAAACCCCCTCCCTTATCAAAAGAACTCTGGAAGTAGAAAGTTTTGCAAAGAAGAAACAAAATCTAAAAAGCCACGAGCATATGAGCTTGGATGTAATGGCATAATTTAAAATAGTTTTTATTTAAAAAATTCTCTTGAAGAAAAGTAACTATAGAAAAAGCCTATTGTGCAAGCCATAACTTCCTAAGTCAACTTCTGTGCGTTGTGTCTTTTTCCCAACTTTACCTCCTTGAATACTAATATCCTGTACTTTATTTAAACCGCACTTGCTAAAACATCCTAAGCCTATTGTTCTTTTAACAATACATAAAGTAAATAAATTACAGCACTTTGTCCTTTCATAGCGTATCAAAATTGGCCTGGGCGGTTAAGTATTTTTCTTAATATATTTTAAATAAATTTTCAGGTAGTCCCTTGTATTCCCTTGCTTGTAGCTTCAAGATGCTGAAAATTCTCAAGTTTATTATGGTGTATGCTTATATTTGTTATATGTTATAAAATGTAATATTACATTAATACATCCATTGCCTGCAACATTTCCAGTAGAATACCTTCTGAGCCAAAGGCGCGAGTCAAAGTAGTATTCCTCCCTCTCCCATGTTGTTTGTATACGCCTAGACAGACTGCCAGTTGACCAGGTATCTTTGCAGTGCACTGCATTAATAGTCTGAGTTATGCAAGTTACTTCAGGAGAAGGAAAAATGCAGTGAATGGCCCTTCAAGCCTGCAGAAACGGTAGGACAGACCTTACTGACATAGCTGTGCTATTTTTATCAGTTAGAGACTATTTTATGAGCAGTGGATGCATTTCAACATATTCACAGTAGGATACTCCTTATCTGTAGAGTTTGGGGCTCAAGTGTTCCAAGAGTTTTGTAAAATAGTAATGAACTAGATGGTGTTGATATGAATAACGCATGTTATGCTGGAGACAAAGTGAATTTCCTGTGTTTTATGGGACCCATATTGCTAATACTGATCCACTTGTAGCAGAACAGGGAATTCTCTTTCCTGGAGTTGAAAAATCTGAGTTTTCATGCCATCAGTGCTGATAAGCTGTGCATGGGGAAAAAAATTGTACTGCTGTCAACAAATCATAGTTGTGTCTGAAGACCAGGGTTATCTCATTTCACCAGTGTGCATTGCAGGTCTGGGTACCTGTTTGTTTCAGCCTCCATAAATGGAAAAAGACAAAAGCACATATAAAAAAGTCGCTAAACCATCATAGTTGGGAGAATTACAGAAACCAACCAAACAAAAAGAGTTCTTACAGGGTACAAAAAAGCACAAAAAAGCCTTAGTGCTTGAGTTCCAGTTTCTGGTCAAGCTCCACACTCACCACACTGACAAGATTAAACACCCTGGCTTTTTGAAAATATGTTGACCTTTACACTTTTAAGTTGAAAGGGCTTTATTAGGTCCTTCATAGATGCTTAAAGTTTATAAAAAGGTATATGGAAGGATGGGAATGTTGAGTAAAGTTGTCATGAGAAAGACCGGTGAAGTAAATTGGGTTTGTTATTGTCAAGCTATAGGGTACGATACTTACAGGACCAATTCATTTTATGGGAACGTCAAATACTTATGAAAGCAGAAAAGCCGAAAAATTGGGGGATACAACTGACTTTTGATTTAAACTTTGCTACATTATTAATAGGTGAATTGAAGAAATGTTTATAAGTAGGCTGAAGTCCAAGCTTTGTAGTGTAAAGCAAGTTACTTCAGTACGCAAAATTGTAAAATATACTTGGTAGAGAAATCAGCAGATACTCTGTTTACTTAAAGACACTTTGCGTGAGAGCAATAGATAAATATGTGGAATGCAGAAGATAGAATTATAGTACTACTAATGAAAAATCCATTGTTACTCAAGTGTTGTTCTTTATCTTTTATGTACTCATGCATGTTTGCGGGAAAGAGGGAGAATCATTGGCAAGTCATTGGTAGCAGTTCCCTAGAGATTGTAAGGGACACTTTTTACGTCCTGAACAGTTGGGATTGGATGTCTAAGAAAAAGGAAAGCAGAGAGAGCACCTTATTAGTGTGATGATTTTCAGGGACCTCAATGGAGTGTGCTAGAGTGTTGTTATATGCTTAGGCATCCTAAATTTTCGTGTAAGCGAGCTTTTCTGTGCCAGTGCCACAATCTTGTAAAGGCTGCCTAGTGGATCCTGTGTGCCTTTCAGCATTTAGCAGTGCAGTACCAAAGTACATTTGCGGATCATGTGTTGGAAACATCTTTCACTTTCTAGCTGAGTATCTAGGGAAAGCAACACTTAGCTGGAGAGCTGGAACTAAAGAGGGCTGAGGACAAGAGATTTGCCAGATGGGAGAACTGGGGCAAAAGAACATCAAAGAAGCAACTATGAGGCAGCTGTGATGTTCTGGGAGAAATGATTCATGCACAAGGGAAGGCAGAGAAGAATGCAAGAAAATGTGGATGACAATATCAGTATCAATATCATGGATGTAAAGGAGAAACCGATAAGAGAACATAGCAGTAAAGAAAAGATTACTGTAACAGGGGAGTCAGAGTTATATGAAAGTGAAGTTTGAAGTTGGCTTGCTGGCCATTTGAAGTAATGTAAATTTTTGTTTTCAGTGTAGCGTTTGGTTCTGTTTGGGTTTTTTTCCTTGGTGTGTTTGTTTTTTTTTTTTCAATACTTAAAGGCTAGGGCACAGCTGAGATGGTCAGACTCGAAATAAGCTCCAGAGACATCTCAAAGAGTAGCATAATAGCAAATGGCTCACCACTACTCCAGGAGAAACCCATACAATGATTCACTACACCTGGAAGAAATGAGGTAGGCCAACAGTCAGTGTTGTTTACACTCTTAGTTTTTGTTATTATGGAATATGCTTTTCTGCCTGCTGGACTGCCATGTGACTAGATCACATTTCCTTTCACCCACTTGTGTGAAAATGTTGAGAGAGTCACAATTGTGCTTTAAGCCTTCACCTTCACTGAGGCATGCATTGGGAATGAAAGCTGAAAATGTTGGAACATAAGAGGGACTGAAATCCTAGAGTAGTCTAGCAGGCTGCCTGTGCAGCGCTGGATACTGGAAGCCTTGACCCTGTGACAGCCTTTGGCATGGAGCTGCAGACTGTAGGAATGCAGCTGCTGAGGAACCCAGCAAGCAAGCAAGCAAGCTAAAAAAAGAAAGGCAAGATTCTTGTGACTCTTTCTGAGGAATGTCATCAGAATCAAGCCATCTTTGTAAAATATTGAACTGGAAAACACCAGTAAAAACATACCTCCAAATTTTCCCCCTGACTCTAAAAACCAGAATTATACTTCTAGTAATGTTGTGTTAATAATTGTTTAGGTAACAAGAGCTCAAGGAAGATAAATGACCAACATTTTATAAATTAGAGCCAAGGCTGGTTGTCTGAACTTTCTGCTAAGAATCACTTTTCTTTGATTAGTTTTTTCAAGCAGAAAACTGAAACATAGGAGGAAGTGTGTCATTTTTCATCAAAATCCAGAATTGCACTGTCTTCAGGTGGTACCAGCTTGCTTGGGATGAATTCACTCCAGTTGCCTAGATACTGAGGCTTAAAATATTTGGGTGAACTAATAATACCAATAACCAGAGCTCATGGATACAAGTTTATCTGTTTTATGGATATATACATACTAGATATAAATCTGGGTATCTATTTAGATCTGTTAGATATTGTTAAGAGTAGAGATAGATCTATAGCATTGTGGAAACTTTCTTGACCTAAATGAGAATATTAAAAACTATAGTAAATCTTTTAATGCTACCTACCTATTCTACCTATTTTATAAAACTGCCATTGGATATCAACACAGAAAAAGCAAGAAGGAACCTTTTGGACATGCATTTCTTCACAGAATTTGGGACGTTAAGACTAAACTGTGTTGTGTAAGAAATTAAGATTTTTTGAAGCTGGCCTGCATTCCGATAGACCTTACAAACTTAAATGATACAAGTGTAGAGCAATCCTCCTAGGTACTGTGCACATAAAATCCAATTGTGAACACTTACCACAAAACACATGCGAAAGGAATGCCACAGGCGAGAGAGCACCGATTAGGCAAACTAACTGCCTTCCAGATGGTGCAGTCTCTGGTTTTGGATAATTGCTTGAAATGATACAGTGGGGGGACAAAAAAAAAAAAAAAAGGAAAGAAAGTGGAAACCTTGCTGCAGTCTAGATATATTAGCTAAAAAAAGGACTTAAATCCTTAATCCTTAGCAGTTTGCTTGCACTTTAATTTTAGGAAGCTAGTATTTGAGAGAATTCATCGTACTGAAACACTCATGTCAAATGTGTGGTAGAACGAAATTCTTTCACAACGGTGTTTAAAAGGAGTAACGCAGCAGCAATTACACAGAACTTTCAGATTGCCTGAATGTGAAAGAAGCAGTATATATCTCTAGTGTGCTTCACCATAACATGATTATTAAACTATAAAGACATGCATCTGTGTTTATTTTAGTCCTCATAGAGGCTCTTGATCTTCCTGTCTTTGACTACTCAGAGTTGTGAAATGAAACTGTAGGTGTGGATTTGAAAAGTCTTTTGCTGGAATAAGTGTAGTGGAGACATCAAACAGCCCAGTGCCATTTTTCCCCCTGATTTTTCAGTGTATTGGCTCTGACAGTGAGACACGTCAAGTGTGAATGTGCATTGTGGAATCTGTGGTTTGTTGCATGAAAATTCTTGCATCCTTTGGTTGCTTAGCCAAAAACCAAAAAATGTTTAGAACCTATCGTAGAAGCAAATAAAGGGAAGAAATCCACTGGATAAGAAACAATCCTTAACTGCTTATACTGATGATACACTTTAATGGACAGACAGAGAAACAAACTTTTTTTTTTTTTTTTTTTTTTTTCCCTCCTTACTTAGGTTCTGTTGTGTAGAAATAGCATTTGTAGAAGCTATTCAGTGCTATGAACTATGCATGTAGGCTGGCTCTGTGTACTCTTTCTGTTTGAAATGTATTAAACCGGCTAGGGAGAGGTTCAAGGGCGAGCTAAATTTCTGCTTCTGCAGGGATAGCCTGATCATGTCCCAGCAGAGGGTTTTAATGTCTTTATATTTTATGGAAGAAGCTGCACTACTGTTCTCTCCATTTGAGGAGGGAAGAGATGAGACTTTTTACCTCCACAGACTTCTGTTCTATAAGCATTCACTTCTTTGGGCTGGTACTAGGAATTGGATTTTCTCCCTGTCATTTCCCTAAGTAGGAGTAATCTGAGTGCTTCTCTGGTTTTCCTTGTCTGACAACTTAGAAGTAAAATTGTGAAAACAGAGCTGCACAATAATGCAGTACAAAATTACCAATGTTCTCATTTTTGTTGCTGGAAACATTTTTCCTAATGAACCAGTTTTCCTGTAATATGTATCAGTCAGAATATCTCTCACTCTACAGAGTTTAGAAGTGAGTTTTGATTTTCAGAGTATATAGTACTTAGCAAACTGATCACAATATTTCACGTGAAATACCTTTCCTTTGTTCTGCAGGGCTTGCTGAGTACATCCTCTTGATGCATGGATGGAAGCAAGGGGTGGTCAACAAGCCATGTGCTCATTTCTCCCTCCCTCTTTTTTTTGTTTTGTTTTGATGAGCAAGCAGATAGAACGTGATTTTCATCAGAACGTGATTTTCATCACACCCCTAGTCATTGGAATATGAATGCTCCTGTAAGCAAAAATCAACGGGCCAAACCGTTCATAGGCAAAGTGCCATGGAAATGTTCTCTGAGAATATGATACAATTGATATACAGAAAAGTGCTTGTGACTGGTATCCAGGGTGCAGAGAACTAGTCTAAAACAAGCTTGTGTAAGCCCTGACTTAAAGCTTGATCCTGACATTTGCTAGCGTTGTAGAGGGAGGATGCCATCTAAATGGGGAGCAAAGCAGAGACAGGGAGAAAAGGTACATCATATGACACAGAATTGCATGGCACACGAACTGGCACTAAAGGAAATTATCTAAAGCTAGTAGCTCCTTTACACCTGTACTATATAATACAGAAAATTGTTCCCAGTTAGGAAGACTTCAATTTAACTAAGCACTGTGTGATGAACTACCTCTTTTTTTTTTTTTTTTTTTTTTTTTGTCAGCTCTGAGTCTTGCACTAGCTTGTTTTGTTTGATGCCTTTTAATCTTGTATTTTGAGAGGTAGTGAAAAATCAGATCCAATCCACTGTCTGCATGTTACTCGTGATTTTGTAAACGTTATTCATGTGGGTTTTTATCTAAACCTTCTTAGTGATTAAAGCAGCTCCATACGTTATTGTCCCTTTCCAATTCTATACTATTTTTCCAAGATATATAGCCTAGACTTGTGTAGTATATTTACACTGGGGCAAACCATGAATTGTATAATGTTAGTCCCATTTTATTTCTCTATTTCTAACCATAATTCATATCTTTTTTGATTGCTATTGAACAGTAAGCTGAAATTTTCAAAGAACAGTCAATTATAACCTTAATATTTAATTTCCTTAGAGGCAATTTTAAGTTTAGATAGCATTATTTTATATGTGGGATTAGGACAGTTTTACATAATGTGTATCCAATATATAGTTACCAGCATTTAGCTGCCTAGTCACTGCGTCCTGTAAGGCTTTTCTGCAATTTTTCATACTGTGTTTTCTACCCAAAATAACTTAATATTCTTGGTAACTTTTGGCATCTTGCTATTCAGCTTTCCCCTGCACACCCCACAACCCCCCCCCCCCCAAGTAATTTATGAAAAGTGTAGTTTTTCTTCTTTTTTCCACTACGACTATTTATTCCCAGCCTCTGTTACCTGAGTTTTAGCCAAGTAATTGTCAGTGCATGGACCTTCTCTGTTATTTCATGGATACTTAGATTCCTTTACATCTATTTTTAAGGGAACTTGTCAAAACCCATTTAGATGACCAAGATGACTCTGTCAGTCAGATCTGTCTTGTCAGCATGATTGTTATTTATTTCAGAGAACTTCAAGACTACTCATGAAAAGGCACTTGGAAAGCTGAATTAGATTATGTGGTAGTTTTGTGAGCAACTTCAAATACATCCATCCTATTTTGGGGATTTGAATATTGTTATGTTATTTTATAAGACCGTGTGCACAAGTATAAACTAGATCTTGAGGCTGATTCTGCGAGTCATCTGTAAATCCTGAAGAAGGTAGCAACTCTACAGAAATGCTGGTTAATTGGATAGTTGAAAACTAGGGAGTGAGAGGTGATGCTGACTCTGGGTTTAACAATTTGTTGAGTTCTTGTTTCTAATTGTAGGCGTCAGGATGAGATCAGCTTTATCTTTACAAAATGTTTATATCTACAAATTTGAAAGCCTTAACTGCTTTAATTAACTGATGTACCTTTGGGCCCAGTCCTGTCACTGATGGTTTATGGGAAGTACTTTGTTCCGCCAGGAGATCTGAGAGGGGCTTGGTTTCAACAGCCACAGGCTTCCAGAAATTGGTAGGGAAGGTACAGAGAACACATGCTTTATGACATCCTGATTAAAAAGAGTAAATGTTCCTATTTTTTTGTACTCTTATTAGAGGCTTGTGGTAGAAGAAACTTAGATGGCTCTTATATTTTTACTTTTTTTACTGTAAAATCAGTATGGAGGCAAAATGGCGAACATATTCCAGTAGCTGGTTTTAGATATTAGTTGATACACAATAGACTCAAAGTTCATATATTTTTAGTATATTACTTGGGATACATTTGACCTGGCCAGCATAGAGTTTACTTCATTTTGACTTTTTGACTAATGTTAACACTGATCAGTCTCAGCACAAAGCAATATGCACACATTGTTATTAGGAATAATATCTATTAAGATGAAGGGTGTGGACAGCTGAAAATGAAGTTCTGAAGTAGAAGACTAAGGCTTCCTATCAGGAAAATGAAAAGTTTAATTTTACTTGTCATCACTTGTTTGTGGTAACCCAACAAAGTACCGTAAGTATCTCTCCAGGCAGCAGTGTAGGACAGGCACACAGTAAATGGTAGAAATACCTTATAGCTCACTTTTTTGTAGTGACTCCTTGTCAGAACCACAAATGCTTTCATAAAGTTAATATATTTTCACATACATTACCAGGAGATAAGCCCTAAGCCCAGACATGCATGTCATGTTATAGATACTTGTGTATATGCCCTGGGACCTTAGCAAACACTTTACTGGGAGGTGAAAGGATGGCCAGAGTCTGTTCTTTGTTCTTATTAAAAAAGTGCTTGGGAATCTTTATGTTCCGCATGAGCTTTCCAAAGAGAAGTAAAATGAGTTTTACTGTTTTATCTCGCCTTGTATCTGTATCACTCTCATGTTTAAGCAGGCAGTAAAAGGCCTGGAACCCAGTCGCGCCGTTTTATTTTTTTCCACTGCATTTTATAATTAGCTTAAAAAGTACAGAATTAATTAAATGTTTTATGCAATTACTAAAAGGAAAATTGTAGATGTTTTAAGGGAATAACAGCTGCATTTCAGAAATAAGCAGTTTAGAAAATTTTATTTGCATGCACACATTTACACATATGTTTCAGTGTTGTTTTTCATTTGGGTTTTTTTGTTGTTTTCAAGATGGATCCTAATCTGAAAGAAGGCTTTGTACTCTGCCCAGTCAGGTGTGTTGCTACAGTTTGATGGTCTGTGGTTTAGTAGAAAGAGGGTTAATTGTTATGGTTTTGAGCACTTATGATAATATTGAATTATTCCAATATTCCTCAGTAATTGCAAACTCAGGAATTGTACACTAGTAAGTTAGTGAAAGCTGGTTTTATATACAGTAGAAAATTACTTTTATTGAGCCTGCTTTCTAACTGACCCTTTAATTTCCAATGAATGCTACACTAATGAGTATGTCTCTCTCTTCTTTTAATCACTGCTGGTAAAGAAAACTGTATTCTTGTACCAGACTAAAAAAGCAAAAGAAGCAAGAAGTGCTTCTCTCTGAATGAAAGAATAAAATGCTATTAAAAATAATTATCTCGGGAAGATTCATAAGCCAGTTCATTTTGTTGTTTTTTTCAATTCTTTTATTCTCCAGGTGGTAATGTCTACCCCTAAAAGTAGTGAAAGATGTTGTTAAAACGAGTGAATGCTATTAGGAGTCACAGTTAGAGACTTTTGACTGGCTGAAACACAATCTTCAATACAGCGTATTTTCTATGTAAGTCTTTTCTGATATGACAGCCCTTTCTAAAGCTGACACAATCATATATCTATCCGTGTATTTTAATAGTGCCCAGCCTTATAGTATGAGTGTCTCTCCTTAAGCACAAATATTATATCTTGCTCTTGTAAATTATGCACCTTTCGCCATTAAATCCACTATTTTCTATAGTAGATTAAACTGTGTCTTTTTTTAATAGTTACTATTTTAATTAACAGTTATATCTTGCAAAGCTTGCTAGTAAACTCTTGAATTTGCAAATTTCTCATGCACAGTGGCACTAACAGACGTCATGCTGTTAAGTCATAGGTACCGTTAGCAGACAGACACTGCACTCCTATGGTACAGTGTTTCTTTGCTTGATTCTGTATTGACTTTTCAGGAATGTCTGCCTGGTCCAGTTGTTCATGGAGGGGTGTTAATTTAACCTCAATGTAAATTAATTTCTTGGCATGCCATCGATCCTGTGCCGACTCCTTTTTTCTTAGTCAGATATAAACAATATTGTTTCTATTAATCTTAAGGATATTTCCCTTTTGTCTTAGCCTTATTTCTCTTTCTCCCTCTCCTTTCCAGGCAAATAGATTAATGGTTTTTCCTCTCTTGGTAACTCATCTACAATCAACTTAAATGATGACACAACAATATTTTGATTAAGTAACTTGCAAATTTGAGTGATCTGATTGTCGTCATGTGCACTGGTGAGTGTAATTAATTACTGGCTGGTAGTACTAAATACATAACCTTACAAGTCTTGAGGAATTAGTAATATTATGCTATGTATCTTGATCACAGACAAGGAAATTAATCTATATAATTCTAGTTCTAAGGCAGCTATGATTATATCTAATTATAGTAGATCCCAATAAAAAACATTATTTTGGTGTCTGTTTTCATCACTCAGGACTGGCCAAATATTGGCTGGACTGACAGTCTTCATGGTATGTTTAAAGTGAAGAGAGGGAAGAGAAGGTTGGATAATCATTGCAATGACGAATGAAAGTTGCATTCTTAACTCCAGATGGCAGACTGAAGTTCTTCTCTAACCCATTCCCCTGTGCCAATACAGTGTAGCGTGCTCTGTGCAATTCTTAAGGGGAAATAGTTTGTCTTGTATGCAAAGACCTTCAGTGGCAGAGAACATACAATCTCCACAGAGAATCCATTCAAACAATTCCAACCTATTTAATCTCTACTGATAAGTCTTTCCAGTTAGGCACTAATTTTCCATATCAAGCTGGAAACTATGCTCCAACTGAATCTTTACTAGTTCTAGGTAGAGTAAGAAGGATTCATTGCCTCGCAAGTCTTGCAGGCTATACCGCTGTTCTTGGATATGGATATTATGTTTACGCTTATTGCCAGTGCCACAATATAGTAGTTATGTTCAGGTTTTGTGACAAATTATAAGCCTCTTCCATTTCTTATGGAAGTACCACCTACCCAGAGAGTCCTATTCTTTGTATAGTTTATTTCTGCCTAATGTAATTTTCACTTGCCTTAGTGAGTTTCAGTTTTTCTAATTTATCACTATACTTTTAAATTCTAACTTTGCCTTGTACTTTGTTGTAGTTTAACCTGGCAGGTAGCAAAACACCACACAGCCATTCACTCACTTCCCCACAGTGGGATGGGGAAGAGAATTGCGGGGAAGGGGGAGGAGGGGAAAGGTAAAACTCATGGGTTTGAGATAAAGACAATTTAATAGAACAGAAAAGAAAGGGTAAATAATGATAAAAGAATATACAAAACAAGTGAGGCACAATGCAATTGCTCACCACCCACTGACTGATGCCCAGCCAGTTCCTGAGCAGCGGGCCCTCAGCCAGCTTTTCCCCCAGTTTATACACTGAGTGTGACGTCATATAGTATAGAGCATCTCTTTGGGTCGGTGGGGGTCAGCTGTCCCGGCTGTGCCCCCTCCCAACTTCTTGTGCCCTCCCAGCCTGCTCGCTGATGGGGTGGGGTGAGGAGGAGGAAAAGGCCTTGACTCTGTGTAAGTGCTGCTCAGCAGTAACTAAAATATCAGTGAGTTATGAACATTATTCTGATCCTAGATCCAAAATACAGCACTATACCACCTAGTACAAAGAAAATTAACTCTATCCCAGCCAAAATCAGGACAACTTTTAGTTCCTGTCAGTATCGCTGTCAAAAGTTTTTTGCTTTTGTTTTTTTCTTCAAAATCTAGAAAACACCTGCTGAATAGTAGCAGGTATATGCATCCTTCCATTTGGGAGAAGGCTCACTAACCATTCTCTGAGTTTAGTTTGTCAGACAGCTTTGCAGATGCTTAATCTAAACCATTTTTTCCTATAACCTGCTTATGAGAATGCAATGAGAAACTGTCAAAATAAACATTGAAGAAGGTTGAAATTTAACATCTTTATTATGGCTTCTTCTCCATCCATGCTGTGTAATTTTAGAAGAAAATTGGAGTAGAAGTGTATGACTTATTATTAACAGATCTGTTCTGAATGCTACCTTTCACTGGTTTATAGGTTATCTATAGTTTGTGTAAATTATCCCAGTGTTTTTCTGAATATTGAACTTAAGCCAATTGATCTACTTTTCTGTGTTCTTCTTTTCTCATTTTTTAAAACTACTTTTCCTGTTTGCCATGACTTTTCAAAGAAAGCTACTAATAGCTCTCAGGTTTTATTGGCAGTTTGATACAGCACTTTAAAATGAAACCTATCATGCCCAGTCCCTCTGAAAACATGTAATTTATCTAGATATACTTAAACTTTTTCTCTCCTTGTGCAGTACTTACCCCTTAGGTAGAGGTGTGAACAGTGATAGCAATCAAATCATAGTTGACTTCTTAATGCAGATTGAAAAAATGAGAAAATAAATGCTTTTAATGTTTAAAGTGGGCTGGGAGTTTGGTTTTAAGGTGGATTAACAGATATTTCTTAGAGCTAAAAACTGAAGTTAGTAATTAACTTAAATCATATCACCTCTGTTCCCTTTATACCACAATTCTTTTTTAACTTGACAGAGGAGATACGTACCACTCTTTGGTACATATTCAGATTTCGCATGTAAACTCAGTATGAGATCTCAGTTTTTCTGTGATCTCAGTAATAATACTGGTTTGGATTTTTTCAATCGGTTGGACCAAATCTGTTACTTTCTTTGTTTTGTAAACTAGTATTACTCTTCCTGTATCCATGAAATGGTTTTAGAATAATTCTTTGTAGCATACCAGGATTTGAAACCTATGACCTCGTGAGCATAAAACTGAGTCTTTCGTATTCAGAATCTTGCATCACTGTTCTCTGCAGGTAAAATGATAAAAGGCCAAAAATTCCTGCCCTTTTGATTTATCAAAATTGGACTGCCATTTTACAATCCTTTCTTGAATAGGTGCAAGTGTCTATGCAAGGTACAAAGCACTAGAGGATCAGTCTGTCACTTCCTCTTAATCACATTCTAGTCTTACTGTTCCCTTGTACTCATGTCTTGCCTGTAAGAAGAAGTCATATTAACTTAGCTAACTTGAGAAATTTTTGTTTTGATCAGGGTGGGGAGGTTAACAAATATTCCCGGTTAGAGGTAAAAAATCCTTGTACAATTCAGCTTAAGTTCTTTTCCAAACAATCTAAGCAAAGTCTATGAAAGTAAGACTACAACTTAAACAGTGTTGTCCACAAAATATGCTTGAACCAGTTTCAACTAAACTGTTTCAGAGCTCAGTGAATACAGGTTTTATAAGACCATAAGGCTTCTGAACCTTCTCCATGATATTTGATTAGTGTTGAATGATCTGAAAAAGAGGTGCCATTCATAGCTGTGCAAAACTTGGCGTTTTTATACATTTTTTAAAAAAACTTTAATCTACTTTCTTTATGTTCATTGAATTTTGCTTTGTGTTTGGATTCAGCTGGATCCCAGTACTCCAAGCAAAATACTGGTTTCACCCAATTTCACACTGAAACCATGCAAAACCCACAAATTCTGTCTGGTTTTGATGTAAAACCATAAAGTAGCTTGGCCCAGGTTCATACAAAAAGCATGTGAACATTTCAGTGAATGTGGGCCAGGTTCCCAGTTTGTAATGAAACATTAAACCAAGCAAGTTTTTTGTATGGCTGTGTATTTGTTGTGTATGTTTTGTTTAGAACCCACGTCAAAACATTTCCAATACCTTAAAACGAAGTTCTTCCATTTCTAGCCTTCGATGTGTTCAAGGTTTTAGTGCGATAGTTATAAATTCCTACTTATTTTGGGTCCAGAATTTCAATAACTAAAATCTCCTTTCTACTGTCATACATGTTATGATTATTGGTCCTGGATGGAGAATTATTTTGATGGAGGGTGGGCATGTTTACCTTTGTGGAGAAGGCAGTAGAACAAAGGGCTTTGATTTAATCACTGTTTTGTGATCCAAACAGTGTGAGATCTCGCATACAATTTCTAAGTAAGGCAATAGTTATGGGTAGTTTCATCAGTGAAAAAACATGATCCCATTCTATGTAGAAACCAATATTCTAAGAAGATATTCGACTGTAGAATCATTGTCTATGTGGCCCCCTTATTTTTTCATGTACTGAGATCTACAGAGATCCAGCTGATGGTGAAATATGTTGATGTCTTTAGTGTTTTCTTTTAAATTTATGGTAGAATTACATTCCAACCTAAGTACTTATGTTGGGAGTTCTATAGACAACTGGGCCAATCTCCACACTATGCTTATCTCAAGTTTTGTGGCACTTGAATTTGATTAATTTGAGTGAGGCTTCCAAAATTTCTGACTTTATTTGGTTTATAAAAGCAGATTGTTGTTTTACCTTGCAATATCTTAGACTTAGAACAGACTTAGAACAGATTTTTTTTTTCAGTTATTAGGGTTTTTTTGCAAGTTCCTATTGAACTGAAAATAAATGAAAATGACATGCATTTGTTATTAAATAATAATCAAAATAATATGGTTTTTCTATTTAGGAAAACCTCTTCTCAAAGCTATCACTAATGGCTGGGTGAGGACTATAAGACACTTTCAGTGCTTTTCTACTCCAGAAATCCCCAAATTCTTTAGAAACGTAGCTGTCCGTGTGTGGGACAAACACAATTCTTAGCTCATAGAGAAGATTCTCAGTAGTTCTTATCCACCTTAACTAGGCCCTTCACTTGGAGAAGCATAGTGCAGCCTGGCACTTTGCTCTTCCTCTACACTTTAGCAACATAATTGCACCTGGCTCAGCCCTGATCTCAGAAGCAGGGAAAAGATGGGGAATGGGTTGAATTCAGCACATGATGGGCACCCATGGAAGCCAGTGCTGTAAGGAACAGTGAGTGCCCTGTAGGAATGAGGACTTCTGCTACAGCAACTGCACTCCAGGCCAAATCTGGT
Source organism: Egretta garzetta (assembly GCF_000687185.1). Lineage (NCBI taxonomy): Eukaryota > Metazoa > Chordata > Aves > Pelecaniformes > Ardeidae > Egretta > Egretta garzetta. The sequence continues at coordinate 1,657,751 of NW_009259317.1, read as the reverse complement.
AACAAGAAAGAACCAGGAGCGAACTTTGGGGTACCATGGATGTCATGATTTGTCTTGCTGGACATCTCAAGTCTCATAAGTTGGCATGACAGAGAAACATTGCTGGAGATCATATGTTCCCAACTGTAGCCAGGGAAATGCAGAAAATGCCTTCTATGAATTTAATAGGGGATATATAATTTGAGGACTCTTCCTTTACTTAGCACTGCTGGAAATGCTTCTTATAGTTTCCAGTCTATCTTTTGTCTCATCTTGTGCTTAGATTGCGCACTGCTTGGGGAGAAGGCCTTGGTATCTTGTTTCTGCTGTACCAAGTACAAAGGATGTCAGCCTGCAACCTGTTCCGCACATAGGTTTGTAATCGCACAGTGATTCTTGCATGTGTCCCTGAAGCACAGTGAAATAAGGAGGGAGCTTAAAAGCACACAGCAATGCTTTCTAATGTTTTGAAACAAGCGGTGGTGAACACTTCCCTCAGCTGTCAGTGAAGCCTACTTGTCTTTAAGTCTCTTAGCTAAAAGAAAGTCAACATTGTCTTCTTGTATCTGCCCTTTCCACTGGCCACAATGGAAACTGCTTTTAAAACAGTTTTCTGAGCCTTGTCCATTTGCTCAGGGTATTTTATCTCCTAGAACATAAATTCATTATATACTGAATGGATTTGCTGGTGACTTGGTTAATAAGAAAGCCCAATTCACTATTAGTTGTTCTGGAAAAGCGTGCTCTCTGTTGAATGATACAGCAGGCTATCTCATAATAAAATCATAGTAATTTTGTCAAATATTTTACTCAAGAAGATAAAGGTACTTCAGGTTGTCACATGCTTTCAGGAAAATATACTCTGCTTGCGTGATACAGAAAATACTGGCATTCTTGCTTCTCTCTAGATAAGGTGCCATCAGATGTGTGAAAGCAGGATTAACTCTGTCATTAAAGAGTTAGACTTGCTGGATACAAATAAACAGATATATGCACTGAGCAATAAAACTGTTTATTTGTAGCATGTCAATATAGGTTTGTCATAACTAAACCTAATCTGAATCAGAGTCTGAGATTCTGTTAGGTGAGGAGAACTGAAGAAACATGTGCTATCTGTATCTCTCTCTTTGTCATCAATGTGCTGAGTGACCTTGGGCAAGTCACCTCTATTTGTGCGTTAGTTTCCACATTTATAACACAAGGATCATGTTACTCAGAAGCCTTTCTAAAGGACTGTGATGAAAAGCACACTTAGAGCTAAATCATTGTTATTGCTGCTTGTAAGAAACGAGTGTTTCAAAAGTCGACTCTATTTATTACGTAGCAATAGAGTTTGGAGTAGCAAGTAATTGGGAATTGTAAAGAACATCCAGCAGATAATTTTCTTCCTCTCTACCAGGAGGCCAGATTTCATATCCTTTCTCTTTTTTGATGAATGCCAAGTTACTCTTCAGTGCCATTCATGACGATAATTTCCACAGGTTTCAGTTGCTTACAGTAATTCTTTGGGTGGTACTGGAGTTTTTTTTGCTACTGTTTTACTAAACTTTTCAGTGTTACCAGTGAGTCTATAAGAACATTTTGTTCTAATTGAACTCTCATTCCTATATAACATCACTTACACATATATTTAGGTCATCAGTGGAGTGTTTATGGTTGCCTTTCTTTCTGTACATCAGAATGCTGACCCTGCTCTGTGTTCTGTTTTCCGCAGGTAGTTCTGCAGTGCTTTGTTCTAAATACTTTCTAATTATCTGCTTAGATGTAATCCATGCAGTTCTCCAGTAGAGATCTTATCAGTGAAGTGTATAGAGAGCTTAAATGCTGTTTTTAAGAACTGAGATCTAATCTCTAATTTTATAATATTGTTTACAGTGGGCTAAATCACACCTAACTTCTAGCACTATGGTAAACAGTTCTAACAGAAATCAAGGGTGTTCGCCTTGGACGTTATTTTGCTCCTGCAGAGAGAAGGAATGTAGAGGAAAGTAAACACTACATTTTTCAATTCCTAAGGTTAAATACTAGTCCGACTGCATGAAAAAAATTATTGTTTTGTTTTCATGGAGTTTAGATTGAATTCCAGGAATTTCCTGTTCCTTCTTTGACCTAGGTTTTAGAAGGAAGACAAAGGAGGACAGAAATAGCAAAGTACTCATCTATGTCAGCATCATCAAAATACAGATTTGCTTCTGCTAACTGACTCCACTAGCTCTTGCTCAGGCCTGTGGGAACTGTGGTTCTTTACCCTTCCCTTGTGAGTGCATCTTTCAGCACTCTCCCTGTAGCATTTGCTGCACAGCGGAGCCCTGTAACTTGTTCCCACCTGCGTTATCTTTTGCTGCTCAAGTGCTATTGTCAAGCCAGAGACCTACAGTAGCCAAACTGGTTCCTCTGCTCATGTCACCTACTTCTGGTAAAAATCCTCAATATTTTATGTAAGTGAGAACTGTCCTACAAGCTGCAGTGGATGACTTCTGCAAGGAGGTGGAGGCAGAGGTAAATTTCATCCCTTTCAACACCACACTTTTGCTTTCCTGTACTGGCACAGAAGGATGCATGCACATGCAGAATTCACCCCTCTGAGGCTGCGCAGAATTCACTCCTCTGAGGCTTCACAGAATTGTTATGCTTACTGTATATGATATCCCATATTCCCAGCATCCCTTCCTGCTGTACTTGTGTTCCCTGGATGAATATTTACAGCATGGTGGTTGGTTTTGGGGTTGTGTTTTGGTTCTTTTTTCCCTTTCTGAATTACTTTGGTGCTGTCATGAGCTTGGATGCTCGTTTTGTATAATACGATATAGCAGTGACACTCATTGCTGAACCAAGATAAAAGATAAAATTTTCTAGTAAGCAGTAATTGGTGGAGCTCCAGTTAAAGTACACAAATATGTAGGAGGGGTGGTCTCTTGTAAGAGAGTAGTGGGAATCTGCCAGGTTAGTTCTATTAAAACAAAAAATTTGGTTGCCAAAATCCTTATCTATACTAATCCAGTATCACCTTTACTACCTCTAGCATCTAAAATTTACTCAAGTTTGAAACCACATTCACTTAACTAAATTCTCTCCAGAAACTTTTGATTCTTTAGATAATACTTTACTTATCCACAGCTACCTATAGCTACATTTTTTTAAAGGTAACCTGGCCATTCTACTGTATATAGTACGTGAACAAACAAAAAGCAAGTAAAAGTTTAGTGATAATTATACCATTCATCTTTAGTAGCACTTAATAGTTATTCTTCCTTTGTTGTTATTTATTTAATGGGAACCATTCAGTTAGACTCACAATATGTAATATGATTCAGATATTCAACAAAACATCAGAAGAATCACAGCACACCTTCAATGTGTACTTTAATGTAACACAGCTATAGTATGATGATTAGTTCTCTTGAGATTGCTGCTTGCTGGAGCAATGTACTGTAATTAAAGAACTAAATTATAACCAATCTGAAGAAGGTAATAGTGAGTTATCTTGAAGTAGTATAAACCAAAACCAATCATGCTGAGAAACTAATAGGCTGAACCAAAAATTATTATCTGCTGCTAATTAAGATGACATGGAGACATCCAATTACAAACTAATTGCTAATGGATTTTTCTTTTAGGAAAGGTCTCAATGCAGTTCATTAAAACTGTGATTTTGTTGTTGAATATTTACTTGCACTTTGTTAATATATAGTGTTAAAGAAGGGAATTTAAAGTTTTAAATCTGGCATACCATGATACTTTGTTTATTTCATGCTGAATTTAATTCCACATGCAGTATATGTCAGTCACAGGACAGAAGTGTTGCTAATGAGTTGGCCAATATGTTGAATTCACTCACTTATTTAAAGAGGTAAATTAAGTTTAGAATTCTCTTTGCCACCTTTATTCAGAACAGTAGCTAATTAAAACTTGGCAGTAGAACTGTGAGTGAAACATTGGCATGATATCCCTCAAAATGCAGTAAAGGAATATATCGCATAATAAAAGGTGGTGTGGCTTGTGTTAGCAATTAAGTCTTAATTCTCTGTCAGTTTTGATTGTTGTACTGGACTTGTACTCTTAGGGATGTTAGCCATCATACTCATATTTCCCTATAATATAAAGACTTTCTAACTTATACTCTGTCATTATAAAATGTTTGAATGCATTTATTGTGGCAGGTGACCAGACTTCATATCCCATAGATGTTTATGCGTGAAGATGAGATATCTCCCAAATGGTGAATGGCATTTCATAGCTTTTATCTTTTAGAGGGGTAGGGAGACTTTGATTCTGTCAGCTTCATCTGAATAATTTGGAAAAAAAATAAGAAACTCATTTCTTCATGTGCATATGCTACTTTAATTATTATCCATCTAACGTTTTCCAGGGCTATAGAAAAAAATCCCCAAGTAGTGGTATAGACACAATTACTTGACATTGACTGAAATTACTGTTAAACCAGTTGTTTTCTAGACAGCACACACAAAAAAACTCGAGTATAACCCCATAAATAATAGAAGTCTATCAGCAGTGTTATCTGTTGTGGTCCACAGATTCCAGTGTAACTGTGTTTACAGAGCTAGAGCATGTTCTTGGCATTTCTGGAAATAAAAGAGAATTTGTGAGCACTTTTTTATCATAAAAAGAGAGCCAAAGTAGCACACGTTGACTGCAGCTCAAAAATCACAAAACTATCAGTCAGTAAGGAGCGTCTCTCAATTTTACTTGGAAAATTTAAGAAATTGAAAATTCAGAAATTGGAAGTTCAGAATTTAGAAAAACTATTTTTCTCTGTTTTAAAAGAGACAATTAAAATTTATTTCATCACTTTCTGTTAATGAAAGAGAGATTCATATGTATATATATTTATATGGTCAAACAACATATGAATGCATTCTTAAATTAAAAAAAGCTTGGTTTGTGTGGTTGGAATATTCAGTCCATAACGTAAAATATTTCAGTGCTTTCTGTCGCAAGTGAGATGGTACAGTCTGGCTACAAGAACCCTTTTAAACAGCAGCAGCATACAACATTCATGTACTGCAAGCATAATTTTGAATCATTTTTTTTTTGTTTGTTTGAAATCCATATATTCTGCCAATGTCAGTAACAGCACCAAGCTCTGCCTTTCAACAGGGAAGTAAATAACAGTAATGATAATGATAATAGTATTTCAGCATCTCTTCTTAAGCACTGCATCATATTGTCTTAAGAAACCTGAGGCATGGTTTTTTGCAAGTAGAAATCAGGAAATGTCAGAAAAATGTTTCGTATTCACTGTGCCTCCTGTTTTGCATATTGTATCTCTGGATAATTGAGGAAATAAAAATTCAGAGATTTATTTTCCTTTTCTGATAGATAAAAGTAATTTTTGAGGAATGTATATGGTGTGGCAGTGTGTGAAACCATGTGCAGTTTCTGCTTCTCCAGTTCTCCCAAAGGGACATTTGTCTTGGTCTTCCAATTTTATTTTTTTTTTTCCTTGGCTAGTAAGTGCTGTCTTTGCAAGGATATGTCTCAGGGCATGTATACATTGCATGGTGTAATCCTTCCTTGCAGTGGGGGAAGGGCTATACTGTGTGATCTAACATTTAAATTCAGATCTTTGACCCTCAAAAGGAGTAAACAAAATGGCATGCTGAGAAAAAAAACAATACATAGGATACCATAAGAAGAAAATAATGATAATGTGGTATCTCTGATAAAATAAATATGATGATATTTAAGAGACTGTCCTGAATAGTCGCCTTTTGAGGGCTTTGCTGTTTCAGGAATCTTAAATGATTATGAAAATCCTGTTCTATTAGAGCTGTTGATTGACGTTCAGCAACGTACTCTAAATGAATATGTGCAGAGACCTGTTTCCTTCTACAATTTTCTATTTACATGATTTAGTATTCAAATAAGTTATATAGGGTTTTTTCTTTTCTATTTTGTTCACATAGCCCTTCTGTGTCTCCACCTAACCTTTGACTACCTCTTCTCTAGTTATTCTCTCATCAAAGAGTTAAGGCCTGTCCTTGTCCGTATTCTCTGCACATTTATTCTACCTTTCTGTAGCATAAAATGGTATAGCTAACATGTTAGTACCTTGCTGACCATCTTTTTAATATCTGATCAACCCTTGTTCATTCAAGCATATACATCCACCACCTCACCCTAAAAATCTCACCAAAGCAAAGAGGTGGGATTTCTTTCCAAAATATAGATATTCAGTGAAAGGTTTGTGATCTGTTCTTGAAATAACTGATTATATAGTTCCGTCACTGGGTTTCCTTTTCCTTCTTGTATTTAACTTGTTGCTTTCTTTTGACATTGTTGTCAAAAAATGTTTCTACTGTTCTAGAGTAAATACCCATACTGCACAGTTGTGAAACTGTCTATTGGAGAAAAATAATTTGAGAAACAAAATGTATACAATCATACAATCATTGGCTGGATGGGAACTCTGAAGACCGTCTAGATGATACACCTTTTTTATATTAATTTGACTTTGAGAAGTAAATGTTATTTCTTGTAAAGTACAAAAATAAATCAGTCCCGAAGGGTACCTATTTTATGTTTATAGCTGTTGTATGTTTATAGTGAGCCAATAATAGATGGATTAAATCTAAATATGCACAGAAGCAGTTAGACTGTTACAAATTAAGTGTCGGCCAATGAGGGTAAGATAGGCTCACCATAGATATTTTACTCTTAGGTGCACTGTAGAAAAAATAGATGAGGGTTATCTTAAATTTGTCTTGCTGGAAAGACCAAAAGAAATAATGGCTGATAGAAAATAGTTTATCAGCTTATTTTCTTCTTTTTATGAAGAAGAAAAAGCAAATTGTGTTTTTAATATTTGGTGTATATTTATCTATCTGAGTCTCAGATGCATGTTTTCAGGGAAATAGGCTGTTTGTTAAAATATACTAGCTAGATGTGTTTTTATTTTGAAAACAGGGTATGAGGAAGGTAGGTAGTAGCCTGGGATTTCCATATGCAGGTCCTTACTGTGTTTGATCCAAAAATCCTAATCATGACATGAAAAAATCACACTAAAGCGGGACTTAAAAATTGTGTATTCTTTTTCCTTAATCATGCATGTAGTCTGATGGGGGAGGGGAAGTGAAAGTGAAGGTTTAATTTTTTTTTTTTTAGGTAAAAATGTATAGACCTGTGGTCTAATCAGTCAATTGATATAGATGTCAATTGATTCAACTGTTGAGTGAGAGATGCTGAGAAATTTAGGAAGCTAGAGGAATGCTCCTATTTCCATGGAAAGAGTTGCATTTTAGATTAGTGTCATGCTCTCTCTTTTGAAGCTTGGAAAAGATGGTATGGTTTTGGGGTTTCAATGGAGAATGGTGACAGTGTTGTCACCCTACAGCTTATGGTGGCCTCAGAAAAAAGAGGCTTGGGATTTGAGTTGTTCCCTGGTTTTCCTTGTTTCCTGGTAACTAGCTGAAGGCAGCTCTGTGCTTAATATAACGACTGTAGCTGACTCCTTGGGCAGTGTTTGATATATTCTTATATGCTGTACAAAAAGACTAAGTAACTAACATAGGGCTCTGGATTCTGCTGCAATGCCTGTGTGACTTTTAGGATCTGAGATTTCCTCCCACCACCCCTGTAAAGACCAGGTGTTAGTGTAACTGTGCCCCTGCTGAAGTCAACTGCAATTTTCCTACCAACTTCAGGAAACTTAACATCTCTGAAAATTCCTTTCCTATGATGTTACTGTTGATGCTATATTGAGTAGCATTTGAAGAATAGATTGATCCAAATATGCCATCAGTTTTGTGTTTTCAAAATATGTGAAGAGAAAGGGAGAATTTGTCAGCATATATTAACTTACTTTTACATATATAAACCAAAACTTTTTACCTTCTCCATCTGTTTTGAAAAAATCGATAGTGCTGCTGCTGATCCCAAGATTCCTGTCAAATTTTAGCAGCCTCAGTGCATACTCAAATGCAGATGTTAGTGATCAGGAGTGGATTTGTGTGTCTGAAAACTGGGTCAGCTCTCTTGCGTTATGCAAACCTTTCCAGGTATTCTACAGAGAAACTAATCAATAGAGGATGAGCTTCAATGAACTGAAGTTCCTCATATATGTCAGCAAAGCAGTTCATTCTGGTACTTTTAAATAGCATCAGCGCATGAAACTGGCTTTATAACCGGTCCCTGCAAAAACAAAGAACAGTGTGTTGTTTCACCCTAAACAGATAGAATAACCACGTGGATACCCACAGACCCTGTTACACCGGGGAGTTTACAATCTGTGCAAGAGTACACCATGTTAGAACAGCACAGCTGATAGAAGCTCTTAGGTAAGCCCTGGAATTCATTGTGGATGAAATGGGTAGAATGGAAGGCCTCCGCCAGGATCACCTAGATACACACAAAGTATTATTTACATAACTGCATATAAATGTGTGCGAAATCTTAAGCATCCGATTGATATATGTACGTTTCAAACAGTTAAGCTATAATCTGTCTTTTCTGAATAGTGCTGAATGCAGCATTGTTCTCTCATTTAGGATTGTCTAAATTCCTCAAGATCTACTGCCAATCTATTCCAGTAAGGGCACCTATTCAAATGGACATCGTCTGAATTAAGCTTCTAGTCTCCCATTTAAGCTCCTTTTAACTACACCACCCAACATACTCTTCTCAAATTGTACTGTTGACAGTCTCTTGAATGATCTTGAAGATAGCCTCTGAATTCTGTCTGTATTAGTGAATGAGCTTGGCTGTATTCTTCAAAAAAACCTAAAATGCAGGAAAGGAAAAGCTACTCCCTCTCAGTTTAATGTGTCATATTACAACAGAATAAAATCTTTCGGGATACCTCCCCTGTTACTCCCATCTATAACACTGGCTGCTCTCGCTTTCAGACCATACTTATTTCACTGCAGAAGTAACCAAAGTCAATGATGCTTTGCCTCTTATTTTGTTGCTTGCTACTCTGTTTCTGGTTTTGCTTGATTATTTCACTCTTTCTGTCCTAAGATATATCTTTGGCCTTCATCTGAAATGTCCGATATTTCAAAGGGAGTTTCAAAGAAAGAAATGTATATTTGTTGAGCATAAATTATTGAAACTTACAGCTTGATTAGGTGGCAGTATTGGGGGCATGGAATATTAATCTCTATTGTTTACTTCTTGTGTGTTGCCTAATGGGCTTCATTCACAACAGTCTGCTCCAGAGGTAAAGATTAGAATCATACAATCATAGAATCATTTAGGTTGGAAAAGACCTTTAAGATCATCAAGTCCAACCATTAACCTAGCACTGCCAAGTCCACCACTAAACCACATCCCTAAGCACCAAAGTTTGAGAAGGCCGAATAAAGCATCAGTAATAGGGATAGTTATGCTCTAGAGAATGCATTGACTAGGAAAAACTGCCGGTATTTTTGTACTCTGCAGCTGTCTAATCTTATGGTTTATCCTTGAATTTTCCTGTCTGTGACATCGACCCATTTGTCATTGCTACTTCTACTTCTTCTTGTCATCATTTGTGAACCCTCTTTCAGAAACAGTCTTGAATTTTGCATTGGTTTTAACCCTTTCCTTTGTTTCTTTCCTCACATCATTCTGTTCTCCAGGTGGCATGCAATTAACTTTGATACATAGCGAAGTTATGCTAATATTAATTTTTTCTGTATCCTCTGAAGCAGCAAATTATATTTATGTACTTGCTGAGCTTCCATGACACTATCATATGACACTGCACTTCAAAAGCTCAATCATTTCCTCATCTTCTGCCATCTGGATTCATTTTACTCACCTAATTTGATACAGTGTGATGTAATCCCTAAGTCCTAAAAGCTTCTCTATCATATGAACATAAACCAGACTTTTGCCTTTATTTTCCAGATGATATTTCTGCCCTCGGACCCTGAAAATTAAGGGTTGACTGTATCTCCTTGTATTTATAATTAAGTTGGGAAATGGCTATTTTTAAAAGTGATTGGGTTTTTAGTTTCCTTCCTTTAGTATTTAATTCAAAATTAAGTACCAATATTATGTCTTGAAACAAACTGACTTTTCCAGCAAGTAAAATAAGTAGTTCTCCTTGATTTTTCCATTCATTGCAACTCATCAATGAGGCTATAATTAAGCATCACTATTCATAGCATTATTTTTGATCGGAAAGAAGAGGAGAAAGGATATAGTATGCATAGTATTACAGAATGTGTCCATTTAGAGACAAAATTATGTGAATGATATGTGTGACATGCTTACATACTCTTATATTTGTAGATTTATATTACTGTCTTGTATTAATTTTTCTTTATTATGTTGCATTGCTATAGCTGTAATAATTACCTGTAAAAGTAAGATTGCTTTGAACCAAAAAGCTAGATCCAAATTCTTCTGGCCATCAAATAGGCAAATAGGTTGCGAGTCTGAGTCTGGATACAAACCAAATACTTGTCCTATCTACACTAACAAATATATCCTATAACTGCACACTTAATTGGCCTACCTGGAAAAAAAAAAATCTGTTTGCATTGTTCATTTAGCAAGTGGCTCAAATGACAAATCAGAAACAAGCTTCTGCTCGCTAATTCAGGTAAGACCTTTGAATTTTCAACAGACCTCCCTTCCATACAATGTTGCTGTAGCAGTTGTTTATGAATCGTATCTAGTTCTGATCCAGGGAATCGGTGTCATACAGTGGGAATGGAAGAAAAGTATGTTTGGCAATAGTTTTCAGAGCAGCAATCTAATAGTGCCATGGTTACATTTAAGGAACTTGGATTCTCTTTGCAGAAGCTGATAATGTTTGGAAAAAAAACTCAGGTTGACAACAATTTTTTAGCAATCTTTTATTGTTTGAAGGCTACTTCACTTTGATAGCTTCCAATAATTCCTCATGAAAAAAATGAATTAGGGAGAGGAAGAAATTTAATGAAATTTGGTGTGCTAGGACAAATTATTTCTTTGGGTTTTTTCTTTCTCCTTGGTTTCTTTGCAAGTATTTCTCTCTCTTTTTTTCAAGCAAAACGTATTATAAGCTTCACAGGCATTTGGTCTGCTGTTACACCTGAAAGGAAATGCTTTTTTTTTTTTTTTTCTTCCCCTCACAGCCCCATTTTGGAGATCATAAGGAAAAATCCCAACTTAGACATGAACATACCTTGTGATATAATCATTATGGGATGTGCTAAAATCCAGACCAAGTATTGGTGTTTGGAGCTAGGATTTGGCTGGGATTTGTGCTAACTTCTTCCAAAAGAAATGCTGTGATATCCTTAATTGTAGTATTTGAAACTGGTAGTTTTTGTTTGTGTAGTGAAACCCACTGCTGCAGATTGTCTTGGGGAAATACAAGAGGTGGATGATCAGAGAGATGGATGGATGGAGGGATGGCCAGAGACTGAACAGAATTGTATTTGGATCTGGAATAATCTTTCTTTCTACAGAACTTATTCTTCATGTATGCCATGTGATGATAATTTGACTCTTGATATTTTCCATATACTGATGTTATCTGTAGAGGGATTGACCTTGTAATTATATGGTCCTCAGCAGCCTGCTTACAATCTTGAGCATTGTTGCCCTGAGGATGAGAGAGCAGGCCCTGGCTAGTACTGGCAGAAAGCAGAGGTGAAGAGGAAAGAGGGAGATCCAAAATATAGGCTGAGGGAAGACCTGTGCTTGCTGGTTTTGTGCAAAGGGTGAGGAACATAGCTGCTATTTCTGGGAGGTTTTCCATGGAACTATGAGTATTCCTTCTTAGTAGTATCAGTTCTTGCTTTCCACAGCTCTGATGTGGGAAAAACCTTTAAGAAAGCCAGGAAGTTCTTCAGTCCACTTTCTCGGTCCTCTTTTTCAGCAGTCTTGGCTCATTATTTGCTAGTGGTTCTAGGAAATGCCATATTAAGTTCTCATGATAATGATTATTAAAAAAAGTGACAAGCAAACAAACAAAAAAAACCCCATTACCAGCCAAGCTATTGGTACTGAATCACATGAACAAGTGAAAGGTACTTTGATATGTAGGAGTGACAGCAAGTCTCTTACTTTCTTTTACTATCTCTCCATTTTGGCTAATGCTGTAACATTGCAAAATCAGTACCTGAAGTTGCATGCAAAGTATGGAAAAAATATTATAAACAATATGATATGATGTAACTGAAATATTATAAGAAAAGTTATTAGCTGTGTGATTAACTGTAGAAAAAAAGGTTATAATTAATGATAAAACCATGAAAATGGCACAAGTACCTCTTAGTGAAAGTAAGGTATTTCTTACGCATACCACAAAACAGATATGTTTGAAATCCATACCTTAGCTAGCCGGTAAACAATGTGCTTGTATAGCTATACCCTTTGATCCAACTGGGGCCAAATCATAACTGAAGACTACAAATCTCTGGAACCAAATATTTCCCAAAATGGCATTATACATTGAAATACAGGGCTAATGACCCCCAACTTCACAAATGGGTAACTGTGTCTCTGTATTTCTGTGTATACTTTACTGTTGTTCTGTTCTCATAGAATCATAGAATTGTTTAGCTTGGAAAAGACCCTTAAGATCATGAAGTCCAACCATTAACCTAGCACTGCCATTCTACCACTAAACCACATCCCTAAGCACCACATCTACATGTCTTTTAAATACCTCTGAGGTGTGGACTCGACCACTTCCCTGGGCAGCCCGTTCCAGTGCTTGACAACCCTTTCGGTGAAGAAATTTTTCCTAATGTCCAATGTAAACCTCCCCTGGCACAACCTGAGGCCGTTTCCCCTCATCCTATCGTCCGTTACCAGGGAGAAGAGGCCAACCCCCACCTTGCTACAACCTCCTTTCAGGTAGTTGCAGAGGGTGATAAGGTCTCCCCTCAGCCTCCTCTTTTCCAGGCTGAACAAGCCCAATTCCCTCAGCCGCTCCTAGTAAAACTTGTGCTCCAGACCCCTCACCAGCTTCCTTGCCTTTCTCTGGACATGTTCCAGCAATGCAATGTCTTTCTTGTAGTGAGGGGCCCAAAACTGAACACAGTATTTGAGGTGTGGCCTCACCAGTGCTGAGTACAGGGGCACGATCACTTCCCTACTCCTGTTGGCCACACTATTCCTGATACACACTTTTTCTGATACTATTTCTCTTTTAGTGGCTCTCCATAACTTTCGTACAGTAACAGATTAAATATTGTATTGGCAACCCTGTAGATGCTTGAGGGTTGCAACGATTTGCATATACATTTATATTGTTTTACACTGCTTGTACATCTATTTGAATTCTTTGTTGGATGCAAATGAAACTTTTACCGTTAATGCATTAAGAGCTTTCACCATGTAATAGTGGATGGAAAAAAGAGAAGAAAATACATTAACATACCTGGCAGTATGTTTATTATCTTTGAAGGCTATCCTGTATATTTTTGCCCTCTCTTGTGTGTTTGCAGCAGTTAAGGAAACAAAAACAAAAACAAAATATTGTAATTGTAACCAGTAGGCTTTCAGTAATAAGGCTTTTCAATAAAATCAGAGTTAGACAAGTGTTGAGCTTTTAGTAAACTTAAAATACACAGATGCCCTCCAGTTTTTTTAATGGAAGTACAAGAGAGTATAAGGTAAGGGGGGAAAATTGATAAATTTATAAAAGCAGAAAAGCAAAAACGGTGCACAGGTGGGACCAGAGGAGTGCCACTGTATGTAAAAACTAGCATAAAAAAGGTCAGTCTAGAGACCAGCTGCACAGTAAAGATGGCCAGATTGTTTTACTGTGGAATTTTCAATGAAATATTTCACAGTAGCATGCTCTAGAGTTACAGTTATTTAATCAATGCCAAAAATGTTTAAAAACAAATTTTAAAATTTCATTTACAAAAAAAAAAATCATTTTTCCCCCTGATATATCTAAATACAAGCTTTACAAATTGCTAATGTTTACTTGTCATACCATTCTCAAAGGTAAAGTGATACTGAAATATCAGATATCTTTATTTCACTATGGTTGTTACAGAAATGTTTCTTATATATATATATAGGGTATATTAGGTCAGGTGGAGACCTTTTCCCAAACTAGGGCTGCTGATCATATAAGCAAAGGACCCTAAACCATCTGTGACTTCAGATGAAGTCTGAAGGCCCTACAAGTCTTTCTTACAGCCTTGATTACAAATGCCTCCTAACAGCAGTAATAGCCAATTCATATTTTATAAAGAGTTTGGAGATGGAGATCATGTGTGTGATAGGAATTGTATATACACAGAGAAAAAATATTTTAATTTTGTAACATCTATGCTAGTAAGGTAAAATGCTTTAAGAAAGCCACGGGTGATAACAGATATTGCTGATTTGGGATAAAAATCAAACACTGCTGCAAACAAAGTTCAAGTAATTTTTTTTTTTTATTTTTTTTAAATAATGAAGTCTCTCACCTCATATATCTAATTATGGAGGACAGAGAAGTAAGTCCACTTTTCATGTAAGGTTATTAACTTGACAGTGTCCCTTTAAGTTGTGAGGATTTGCAGAGTAGTTAGGAATGTGAGATACTGTAGGGTACCAAATGTGTGATGTGATGTTGCTAGGCAACTCCCCTATTGTTTTAAACAAACCACACAGAGCTGGCAACAGCTGTCAAAGCTCTGGGCTTGTGACAGTAACACAGACCTCAAAAGAACCTAGAACAAAGATCTTCCAAAATGAGCTGTGATATATATAACTCAATCCCATAGTGCTAGCAAAGGTGAGAACCTCTTTGTTAAGGTAGAGGATAGAGTTATCTGTTAGAATTCTGTAACAAAGTATTTTTGTGACAACTATGCCATTTTAAATAAATAAATGAATCAATTTGGTAAATGTACATCAGTTTAGCTTTTTGAAAGAATGCCTTTCATAGCTGTCAGTGGTAGCAAATCTATTGCATGTATTAGATGAGCATTGTATGTCTGCAGTCAAGAAAGGAAAAATATTACATAGAGGATAGCCACATGCATGTGTTTGCAGATTTATTTCTTTTCTCTGCTGTCGAGTTGTGTATAGTTTGATATCTCAGAAACTCAGAGGTGAACTCCTCTTTGTCAGTATTACAGTCCATAAAAATAGGTCTAGGTGTAGCACACTAACACCTATCAATACGGCAAAACTTTTAAACAGGAACCAGACCCCAAAGTTTCAAAAGAAAGCCCAGATCTGTACTGAAATAACCCAAGACTGTCAAATTTTTTCACACTAGGAGATAAGTAGGTCTATAAACAGTCTAGTAGTCTGGAAATACATCTGGAATGTGAAAAATGCAGAGTTCCTCCATACCAGTTTTCCCCTGTCTCCTGACAGCCTGAATGCAAACCAGCATAAATCCAGCAGCCACGCAGTGCTGTGCTTCTACGAACATTTGTGTCTCTTCATGCAGCATAGCATGTCAGAGGCAGCATCATACTAGCTCACCTGCCTGGGCGTTGCATTACTCACACCCCACCAGAATGCAGAAGTCAGCGTCTGGGTGTCTGAGTATTGTTCTTGTCCTCGTTGCTGTGTGAATGCTCTAACCACCAAAACTGCTGGCAGGTGCCTTGCTGTATCCCTGGATGTAACTGTTCAGTTTTATCCGTTCTGGTCAACAAAATGCAGACTTGACTGTCTAGCTAGTTAAAGCTGTCACAGGAAAATTCTGAGCTCTTGAATCACTCTCCATGGTGAAAGGAATGTTTAAATATGCAGAATAGCTGATTTTCAACTTGTTGCTTGCCCTACAAATGACAGACTACGAGAGATGAAGCTTGACTGTGCTAGACACTAGGGTGTATGCTTTTCTACTTTGTTAGATCTTGTTCTTTCTGTCTAGTTTCGGTTTTTAATTTTACTTTGTAGGGAGAACCTTTTCCAATATGTTTTGTCAAATCTGAGCCTTGTCTTTTGGAAAATTTTAGAACGTGAAAGTTGCTGTACTGGTTCAGACCAGGAGTCTATGTAGCGTGATATCCTGGCTCTAAAATGTGCATAAACCGATGCCTGAAGAGGAATAAAAACAGTGTAAAGTTATATGATACTTCCTCAAGGTATTCTTTGGCTCTCTGACTATATCATGGCTCACAGGATTCCCTGAGCTTTGTCTCGTTTAGATATTTATGTATTTAGTATTGATATGGTTCTCTATTTAGAAGCACCTTGTCCACCCATCTTTTAAATACCTCCAGGAATGGGGACTTGACTGCTTCGCTGCATAGCTCATTCCAGTGCCTGATAACTCAGTGAAGAAATTTTTCATAATATCCAATGTAAACCTCCCTTGGCACAACTTGAGGCCAATTCCTCTCATCCTATTGTTTGTTACCTGGGAGAAGAGACCAACACCCACCTCGCTACAACCTCCTTTCAGGTAGGAGAGGGCGATAAGATCTCCTCTGAGCCCGCTTTTCTCCAGGATAAACAACCCCAGTTCCCTCAGCCACTCCTCATCAGACTTGTGCTCCAGTCTCCTCACCAGCTTCCTTGCCCTTCTCTGGACATGGTCCAGTGCCTCAATGTCTTTCTTGTAGTGAGGGGCCCAAAACTGAACATTGTATTCAAGGTGTGGCCTCATCAGTGTGGAGTACAGAGGGACAAGCATTTCCCCAGTCCTGATGGTCACACTATTTGTGATACAAGCCAGGATGCTATTGACCTTCTTGGCCACCTGGGCACACTGCTGGTTCACATTCAGCCGGCTGTCGAGCCCGGGAACACTGGTTGTGACTGGCTGTCAACTGGATTTAACTCCATTCACCACAACTCTCTGGGCCTGGCCATCCAGCCAGTTACCGAGCAAAGAGTACGCCTGTCCAAGCCATGAGCCACCAGTTTCTCCAGGAGAATGCTGTGGGAAATGGTGTCAAAGGCTTTACTGAAGTCCACGTAGACAACATCCACAGCCTTTCACTCAGCTACTAAACAGGCCAGCTTGTCATAGAATGAGATCAGGTTAGTCAAGCAGAACCTGCCTTTCATAAACCCATGCAGACTGGGCTTGATCCCCTGGTTGTGCCTTAGATGCTGTGTGAGCTGCATGATGGCACTCAAGATGATCTGCTCCATGACTTTCCCTGGCACCCGAGGTCAGACTGACAGGCCTGTAATCCTCCCTCCGTCCCTTCTTGTAAATGGGCATCACATTTGCCAACCTGTGGTCAAGTGGATTTTCCCCACTCATACAGGACTGCTGATAGATGATGGAAAGGGTCTTGGGGAGCACCTCCACCAGCTCCCTCAGTACCCTTGGATGGACCCTGTCTGGCCCTATGGATTTGTGTGTATCAAACTGGCCAAGCAGATCACTAACCATTTCCTCTTGTTCTGCTCCCCGTCCCTGCCTTCTGGCTCAGGGGGCTGGGTATCCAGAGAACAGCAGAACCTTACTATTAAAGGCTGAGGCAAAGAAGGCATTAAATACCTCAGCCTTATCCTCATCCTTTGTCACTATGGTTCCCCCTGCATCCAGTAAAGGATGGAGATTCCTTTTGGCTCTCCTTTTGTCGTTAATATATTCATAGAACATTTTTTATTATCTTTCACAGAATTGGCCAATATAAGTTGTAGTTTGGCTTTGACCCTTCTAATTATCTCTCTGCATGACCTCAGCATCCTTGTAGTCCTCCTGAGAAGCTTGGCCCTTCTTCCAAAGCTCATAGACTTTCCTCTTTTTTCTGAGATCTAGCTAAAACTCTCTGTTCAGACAAGCTGTTTTTATTCCCTGTCGACTCATCTTTTGGCACATGGGGACGGCCTGCTCTTGTGCCTCCAGGATTTCCTCTTGAAGAGCAACCAGCCTTCTTGGGCTGCTTTGCCCTTCAGGACTGCCTCCCAAGGGACTTTGTCAACCAGCCTTCTGAACAGTCCAAAGTCTGCCCTCCAGAAGTCCAAGGTGGCAGTTCTGCTGACCCCCCTCCTTACTTCTCCAAGAATCAAGAATTCTATCATTTCCTGATCACTGTGCCCCAGGCATCCTCCAGCCATCACACCACCCACAAGGCCTTCTCTGTTCGCAAGCAACAGGTCCAGCAGGGCACCCTCCCTAGTTGGTTCACTTACCAGGTATCAGGAAGTTGCTTTCCACATGCTCCAGGAACATCCTAGACTGTTTCCTTTCTGCTGTATTGTACTTCCAGCAGACATCTGGTAAGTTGAAGTCCCCCACAAGAACAAGGGCTAGTGACCGTGAGACTTCTCCCAGTTGCTTGTAGAATATTTCATCTGTCTCTTCTTCCTAGTTGGACAATCTATAACAGACTCACACCATGATATCTGCCTCATTGGCCTTTCCCCTGATTTTTACCTGTAAACACTCAATGCTATCATCACCATCATTGAGCTCAAGGCAATCAAACCACTCACTAACATACAAGGCTACCCCACTGCCTCTCCTTCCTCGCCACCTATCCTGCCTGAAGAGCTTATAGCCATCTATGGCAATACTCCAGTTATGTTAGTTGTCCCACCACATTTCTGTGATGGTAACTCTATCATAGTTTTCCTGCTACATGATGGCTTCTAATTCTTCCTGTTTGTTGCCCAGGCTGTGAGCATTGGTATAGATGCACTTCAGTTGGGCTAATGATGCCACCACTCTTCTGAGGGGAAAAGTCTTAATTCTAAGTGACTAATCACAGTTGTTACTAACCCGTGAGTAACCTTTGTATATTTGCTGCCACTTGGATTACTATCTGCCACTTCCTCTGAGGTGACAGACCAAAGGACCTTGCTAGCACACTGTCCCTCACACATTGGCATGCCATCCCCAGGCTTATTTCTAGCAAGTGTGGTTTCATGCCAGTAGTAACTTTTAATAGTTCACCTTGCATACGCTTCCTCTGAACCCACAAAGCTTTCTTCATCCACAGTGTCTTCTGACTAGGAGTACACAATTCACTGTAGCACTGTACAGTGAATCACAACTTTTTTTTTGTTTCAAGCCTATATCTTAGTTTAAGTTGATCGTTCCCAGTACTTGTGTAGACAGAGGCAGTGAATAGTCTAGTCAGCTCTGTACCATCTCAACACAATTTATGATTTTGTAGGCTTCTAACTCCTCTTTTTTTCAGGTTGAACAATCCTAGGCTACATAGGTGTTCTTATGAAAAGTGTTGCTTACCTTTGCTTGACTTTTTGCAGACTTTTTTTTTAATATCCTTTTTGGGAACAGAGAGATTATTCAATGTATTCAAGGGGTACAGGAAGCATATTTTTTTACTGGGGTGTAGTGCTTTTTTTCCCCTGTTTCTTTCCTGGTAATTCCTAGCATTTGTGTTGCTTTTTTGACTACTGCCTAGCACTGCTCTGCTGTTAGTCTTGACAAATCGTTTTTTTTTCCCTTGGCAAGCCATTCATTAAAGAAATAATACTCAGTTCTTCCCCATGCTACAGATGTATTGCATTTTCAGGAACTTCTTCCAACGTCAGCCTAACAGTTGATTTGTTGTTGTTGTTTTCTGTATTTTCATAACCAATGAAATACCTTTTTTAAAGTTAAGTATTGATTGAGGGAAGAGAAGAAGAGGTGGTCCCAATGTCTTTATCTGTCAATTGTCATCTGTGAAGCAGGGTTTTCCCTTAGTGGGATCAAATGGAGGGCAGCAATTCAACCTGCAATCTCTGTGGGAACACTACAGAGTATTTGAACATCTGCTTTGAGAACCTACTTGAAAAATAGCCATGCGCAATATAAGAGGAACATCTGTGCTGTGTGCTGGAGACCAGTGGTAACACTGCTGGCACATGAAAAAATAGCAAAAAGGTTACATGGAGGCCTTCTATTGAATAATGTATGTCACTTTGCATTTTTGTAGTTGCACCATATTTTTGTTGATAACAGCAGTATACTAAGTATGAAATTACAGCCAGGCAAATAATCACTATAACCCGATAGATGATGGAAATTTAAGCGCCCAGAAAATTATGTAGAAAATATTAATACATAATAATGTAGTCTCTATTGTTTGTCTGGAACTAATACTTTGTGTGTTTGCATTTTGCTTCTACAGAAAGATAATTAAGCAAATAGAAAAAAATGGCAAAAATACTGCAATTCTTACGTAATAAAAAGCTGGCTGTTACCAGATGCTCTCTCCACAGAAAATGGAGCCTGTTTATTAGGCCAGTTCAGGGTTCTGCTCATGCACTTGGTTTTGGGTCCACAGCATGGACAGAAGTGTCGTAAGTCCTGGCATAATATTGGGGTCTACCTACACGGCCATTGCATTAGCAGGCTAGCTGATGGGTGAGCAAATGGATTTATGGTTGTTTTAATCCTGTGCACAGTACTATCAGAGTTATGCCTGTAGATGTGTGAAGTCAGAAAATGTTGCTTTCATGGCCTGTGTCATGAGAGGGCCGATTTCTCCTATGCTAAGTGAGTAAATCCCATAAATGATTAAGTCCGACCTACTACATTCAAAATGTGGTGGGACAATTCAAAATGTGGTAGGTTGGACTTAATCATTTATGGGATTTACTCTGGTCACATTTCTCTAATTGACAGCAAATCTGGTGCTTCATCTAAATATTGAATCTAGTTTAACACTGTTTTAAGATAGCTTCAGGAAAGAAGAAGAAAAGTTTCTGTTGTGGTTTTTTTTTTTAAATGGCACTAACACAGTTGGACAGGGAGTATAAAATTAGGTGGTTCTAGATATTCCATATGTACAAAAAGTTATACACATACTGAAAATTCAGTGTCTACAGAAGTTAGAAAAGATTTTTCTATACTTTTTCTCTGTGTTTCAGAAATAGTTATATAGGGCTTAAGGTCTAGGCAGCTGACATTGAAGGACTGGTTACGTAAATGGAGACTGAAAAGGATCACAGGATAATATTCTAACTGAGAAACTTTTACCAGTTTTAAGACCACCCTGAGCTTATAGTCAGTAAGAAAAAAAATCATTTCTCAAAAAAACCTGTTTCATTTATGTCTTCAGTCCTGCTTACTTGCACAGTTTTCTATTTCCCAGCATGAGTTAGAATCAACACTTAACAGAGCCATCTCAAGAAAAGATTTACAAGATGGCACTTTAGCCATGTTGTGCTATACTGCTTACGAGACTCTTTGTTCTAATACTTTATTAATTTTTGCCATGCATGTAAATAGCAGAGAGTGGTAGTATTAAGTGGTAGTATTAAGTATTGAGTGTTTTTTGCCCGAAGCGCATACAATATTACATATGATCAGAACTAAAGCTCAGTAAGTAATGGTGAATTTCATTGCATGGAAAAATTTTTTAAATTCACACATCTTTTTTTCAGGTTGAATGATCAAATAATTAACATCTCTTGCTAAATTGTATTTGAAAATATCAAGATTTCTTTACACAGAGCTTTCAACACACTAAATCTTTTCCATGGGGCTACATAACAATTCCCTATGCATGCAAATGCAGCTTAATGTAATAGTAATTGTGTGAATAAACTACCCTGCTTCCTTGAGTTATATGAACTATTAATATAAATATCTAAACCCTTAAAATTTAATTTATTACTTCAAAAAGAACATCTGTAGCACATACATGGTATTGTGCGTTGTAAACTCATCAGATTAATTAGAAAAATTCTGACTACTATATAATTAACTTTGAGTGAAGTGTAATTCTGTGCAATCAGAAACTTGCTGTTTCTATCATAATAATGCAAAGAAACTTCAGATGTTTACCCTTACTTACATAGTTTGTAGATTGCAATAAAGACTTCAAAATGTTAAACCTGTCCATAGTCACTTAGTAGGAAATAAGGAACAAACCAGAGCATGCTTACATTTCACCATATCTAAAGCTACGTGGTTTCCCCATGAACATTACTAATACCTAGAGCTAGAAGGGTACCATTTACCATCACACACTAGAAACACATGTGGCTTCGTTTTGTTCCATTCCTCAAAATGTGCCGTCCCTGAGTGAATAGTATTTTCAAAGTAGCCAGCTATGTCAAAAAGCTTGCAAAAGTCACAGCCTGAAATATGTCCCTTTCTCAAAAAGATAAGTAGGAGGAGCCAAGAAACATCAAAGGACTAAGTTAGGGCAAAAATGTAGAAATAACGTAATATGTTAATATTGCTGTTTGCAAGTGTACAGTAGTGTGAGGCAACCTTCCCATCTCTAGTACTATGGTTCAGCAGGGTAAAGGTATAGCTCTCCAGATTTTCACAGCTCATTTTACTTCTCATTCTCCTTCAGCATCTGTGGAATTTAGGATATTGGAACTCTTGGTGCTCTGAGAACCAGTACTGCAAACACAGAGTGGCGCAACAGGCTAATTACGCTATTTTGTATACTCACCAGTGGTGAAGTGCGTAGGTAATTGCTGGTTTACCACATCCGCACTTGAGACACAAGTGGAATTTTCTGTGGATGGGAAATGGGATTGAATAAGAGTGTATCAGATTGTTTTTTTTCTCTATCAGTTTTGCTGAAGAATTGGACCTTCTAGGTCCAATTGTAAATACGGATGTACTGAGTTTATCAGTGCCATATCTAGAAGTGATTGCTTTATCAGTTTTAGTGAAACTGCAGCAGCATGGGTTTCAACCTATTCTTCAAAAGCTCATTCATCTCCCTGGATGCCTATGCAGGCAACTGTCTAAAATGCTTACCCTCTGTTTCATAGCCACTGTACGGAACTCTTTAGATTAAAGGTGGCATGGATATGCTAATCACATACGCATCTGCAAATACTTTATCTAGCAGTAGTGAGTAAAGTATGGACCTGCCAGCATTTCTAGCTCTCCAACACTTAGGGCATGAAAAGCCACAGCAGTAAAGTCATTAAAGATGAAAACATGGGTATTCAGATACCTAAGTACCTTTGAGGTACCCAGCTTAGTTATGCTGTTTTGCATTTTTGTCATATGTCCTCAGTTTATCTGCTTGGTGCTAATCAATGGTAGTAGGAGCCTAGTAAGAGGCAAATTAAGAAGAAATAAAATGACAAAACAAAAATACAGTTTTTATTTTGAGCATTCTGGTTCCACTCAAGTTAAAATGGATCATTTTCCCAAGGCTGGCTGCAAGTACTACATCTAAAAACCAGGCTGTTAGGAAAAAAAGAAAAATCCTGATGCTTGGATAGACATGTAGAAGAGAACATTGGAGAAAGAACTTTTAGGAGGAGGATGAATGGACTTTTCCCATTCAGTAATGAAGATAAATTAGATAGGGACCAGTTGAGTTGATTTGTTGAGCTGTTAAATGTAGAGTGAGGCTTAGATGACAAAGTAAACATGAAGATGTTCTGTCATATTGATTCATTTTTCTGAAATCGGGATTTTTGAGAAATAAATGTAATTCTTTACTTCAAAACTACTGTTGATAAGTCATTGCAATGTCAGAGGACCTTGAAAGACAAATATTAAGGGATTGAGACAGCATGGCTGCATCCCAAAGAGCTAATTTGGATTGTCTAGCCTTAAGTAACATAAGATTTGAAAAGCCAAGTCTATCATCTACTAGTGCATTTGAGCAGGATGGTTTTGTGGCACCTTGTCCTTAATTAATATAGTATCCGCAGGTACTAAATGCCTTTTAAAAGTCTGGCACTCACAGCTTTATGAGTCATCACAAAGAAGCCATGAACAATGTTTTTATGGAGATTGAGGGTGTGAAGTTGGCTTACAAAACATACCACTACCAATTTCTTTCTTATCCTGTTTATTTCTTGGGGGTTTTTTTCAGATGTACAATGTTGTAGAACCATATATGTATACTAACAAGTACAGAGAGAAACTCACTAAAAGAGGGTCTTAGGAGTTCTGAGTGAAAGACCTCATAAAGTATCTTTACCTCACTGTCGAATATTGTATTTGAAAGATTCCAAGAGTAGTACGAGGGCACTGTCTCCTGATTTCATTTACATTTAGTCTGTCCAGTGTATTTATTGACTCACATTAAATAAGTCATCATTTGCACACATCTAAATTGAAGCAAACCAAAGCCCTTTATTTCTAGTTGTTAATTGACATCACTGGCTGACAGCGAAACAGGGTGGGCAAAATAAAGCCTCTTGATTACTTGAAGATGACAGAACATGTGCTGATGCAGAATGATTTCATTATGTTGTACTACCCAAAAGACTGTAGGTGAGCATTAAAATAATTCTGGGTAGTTATCAGCGAGACTCTGTTGTGCTGGTACTTCAGTGGAGAAAACTGAAATAAATTACTATCCTCTAAATCTTAACCTTTTAAAAAAAAAAGAATCTTACAAAGAGGCTATTAATAACCCTGGGATATAAATTTTTGAAATGGATCATTATACACATCTAGGAGGATAGTGGTTACCATTTCTGCCATATGTTTCTACATTCTTGATCCACATCCATCTGGCTCAGAAATCTGTTGGAGTGGGTCGACAAATTATGTGAAATATCTTAAAAGACATGAGCAAATTTGTACTCTGGCTTGTGCAGAATGCCTTTTTCAAAATTCAGTATGGTATTTTATATTAAGTAGATTATGCATCTTCACAAGTTGTCTTTGAATAGTTTCCATGCTTTGGAAAGTATTTCCTTTTCCCCCTTCATTCTTAAGAGGAATAACCTTTTTTTTTTTTTTTTTTTTTTTTTTTTTTTTTTTATCTGGTGGTATAAAAAAAAAGAGCATTTTTTTTTTTCCCCCCTTCTTTTTAAAAGGAAATACCTTTTTTTTTTTTTTTTTTTTTTTTTTTTTTAATTTATCAGTTGGGATTTAAACCAAGAGCTGATAGTAAAGTGTCAGCATTTGCCATTTACTACCACCTATGCAACTACTGGAGCTACATTCAGGTGCTAAATGCTAAACATTGCAGCTATTTGAAGGGTTCAGAAATGCACATACTCCAGATAGTGTTAAAGATTATTGGAAGGATTGCTCTCCAGAATTTCAGTAGCATTTTCATTTTTTTAATAGTTTAAGAATGAAATTCTTATAAACCAATATTCTGTATTTTGGAGAATTCTCGTGTTGTAAAGCTTGCAAAGCTTGTTTCAGAGCTAGTGAATCCAAAGTAAATGACCTGCAGCATTTTTAATCCATAGCATTTTTATAAATCGTATCAAGAGTTCTATTCTTACAACACTATGATTTTTGTTTCCTCTTCTGCTATACTTATTTTAATTTCTACATTAGTAGAAACTTAATAATAATTTGAAGTTATTAATTATATATATTCTTTAATTCACTATTTGAAAAGAAAATAACATGAACTCTGAAAGTGTCCTTGGCCATCTCTCAGGCCAGAGCAGCCTTGTCTTTACTTCTAGTCAAAATGCACAAGTAATATTTCATATTGAGCTTTAAATAGCTTTTTCTCTGCAGAGGAGTATCAAAATGTCAAACTGCATATGGTCATGCTTTTTCTGTTTCCCAATTAAATTGAAACTAGTAGTAACTAATTTATATATGGTCTCATACTTTAATGTATATGTACTCTAGCACAAAGTTAGATCATTTCCCCTGTTGGACCTACAATGAATGTTTTCTTATGGTCAGTTTGAGTTGGTTGCAATTTTGTAGCAGACGCATTTAGTATTTCATTTTTATATTCACCATTCTGAATGTAATTCTATATTTGTTGTGTAATTTGTGTTGGTATTTTGAATTAAGATTTTTGGATTCTTAAAAGAATCTGAAGAACAAAAAGCATAGAACATTCATAGTCCATTACAAATGTTCTTACAGATGTTATGGTTTGCTAAAGACAGACTGGCTCTCTAAGGTATCAAGAGAGTGGAATCATGAAAAGAGTTTGATCATGGAAACTTTGGATTTCATTCTTAACTGAATTTGCATTAATCATAAATAAGTGGGATAAGCACTTATTGTACCCCAGAATACTGTTCCCATAAAGGGTGCTTTTTGAGGAATTTGCAGAAGAGGAGCTTTCATGATAAACAAGTCTGCAGCTGAATGCGCTTAATATTTGAGACTGTTTTTGTCAGAAGGACTTACCTAATCAGTTTTCCTCTATTACTTGTAGAAACATTGTCCGAATTATGTCTTTGTGCTTCTAGGATCCAAGTTACGCCTGACATTCACTGCAAAAATGATACTAAAAGTAAAGTAACTAATGGATGACAAGAACATGAGACAAGCATTATTAAGAATAATAAAGTTTGAACATTATTTTAGTCCTCCAAGAGGTCTGAGAGCTAGAACATAATATTGTCTATTTACTGGCACAATAGTTCTGCCTGAAAACCAGAAATGTGAATGTCTGCTCTGTCAGTACGCTGCATGTTTACTTAGAGGACAGCCAGGATGTAAGACAGTAGTAGTGGCAGGTTTTTAGTTCCCTTAAGGCCTATTTATGTCTAGTGTCATTGCCAGGTCAGGAAGAGAGTGAGGCCACTTCTGAGTTAACAAACAGCTAAAAACTGCATTTACATTGCTTATGTTCTGAGAAACCGAAGTGACTCAGAAATCCTATGTGAAACCTAAAACCAGTGTTAAGAGCATAACACAAACTTTAAATTAGGGATGACAAAATCTCAGTAGTGGTAAGTCACAAGCATTGGTAGCTGTATCATCCTGGCTCTCTGAAATGCTTTGGATGACATTTGTTGAGAGCACAATCTATTGTGGAAAGATGTGTGATAAGTGTATAATTACAAGTATCTATGCCATTGATGTACTTATGCAACTCAGAATTCAAACTGTCTCCTCAATGAAATACAAATAATGAAAATGCCAACAATTAGCAATCTGTAGTTACGACTCTTAGCAATTCCATCATTATCCACTCCTTTCTCTACATGATAATATCCATCTGGAGAGAACTTTGTAGGTATAGTCTTCACTGACCAAAAGGATTTTGCTTTTTTTCTTTATTTGATAAAAGAATAGAGAATTAATAATTATCCTTCAGACATGGCTTTTATGTCTCAATTTCAGAAACTGTGTCATTCCAAAACAAACAGTAAGAATACATGAGTTTAATCCAAAGCTGATAGATTTAGTCAGTTTTAAATCATTTTATATATGATTTAATAGATTATAATTTTAATAAATTGCCATTCATCTTTATGTGTGCATATTCGGTACTAAAAGAGGATTATTATACTGATAACAATGGGGTGCTTTTTACTATGATATAGTGGGTAGTTTAAAATGATTAAGTACATTGGATCTAGTTCTATCTGTATAGAAATTGTACTGCAGTCAATATAAATGTTTAGAATAACCCGAAAAAAACATGATCTTTTTTGCCTTCCTTAGATAGAATGTTGATATTTAGGGTTTGATTAATATTTCGTGGATATTTGGTGTATAGATGTAGACAATCTAGTTCTGGAATCTGACATTTTCAACTCAGGTTGCTTTCGTACCTGATCTCAAGTGTTTAGGTGCTCTTGTGGAGTAGAGCATGATAGCATGTTGCTCACTAATCAGGGCCTGCTGGCCAGGGAAACGTAGCATTGCTGGTATAGAAAGCTACATAGTTCATCTCCTAAAGATCTGTTGAAAATAGCAAGCATCAAGCCCATCTTCAACCTCCTGTTTGCTGGATTTAAACATGAGACTGCAATGAAAAGGGCATGACCCTACTGACTGTATTGATCTTAAGAGACCCAAACAAGGTTTGCCTTGTTTCCATCTGCTTATGCTGTCCCATTGGATTTCCTTGGGCAGTCCTTTTCAGGCCATATCTCCTATTCTAATGTTCACCTCATGTGTGTCACACCTCATATGCTAGAAGTGAGAACCTGAAGAAGTCTTTCCCCCCTGTTATCTTGTCATTCAGCTGGGATAGTTCATATCTGGAAGCAACTGAGTCCCTCACTATTCCACACCATGTAGCCCACATCTTGACATTCTTGTGCCACCTTTACCTTTGGCCAGGCTGCACCTGCTCCAAGTTGTGACATCTTCCAGGATATCCTCGATGGTAGTAACTCATTAGCAGTAAGTCAGACTCAATACAAATTCTCACATTTCCAAAACAAACAAGACAATGGTGAGAGCTCTGAAGCTGTATTGGTGTGTGTCAGGAATGGCCATGGGAGTTAGTAACAGAAAACAAAGTGGAGCTTCTTCAAGGCTGGTATCAGCAGGGATCTTTCTCAGAGGAAATGTTGTTTCATATCCGTAATTAACAACCTCCTGCTTATCATACCAAATGAAAAGTGTTGGGTCAATCCCACCAGTGGATACTACTGAAATACACCTAGAACTGCCAAAGATGGGGTGAGTTAAATCTTACTCAGATTATTCATTGCGATTACAGAGACATGGTGGGACAACACGCATGACTGGAACGCTGCCATCGATGGCTATGTGCTCTTCAGGAAAGACAGGCCTGTGAGACGAGGTGGTGGAGTTGCTCTTTATGTAAAAGAGCAACTGGAATGTATAGAACTCTATCTGGGAGCGGATGAAGAACAAGTTGAAAGTTTATGGGTGAAAATTAAGGGGCAGGCCAACATGGGTGACACTGTGGTGGGTGTTTACTATAGGCCACCCAATCAAGATGAGGAAGTTGATGAGGCCTTCTATAGACAGCTAAATGTAGCCTCACAATCGCAGGCTGTGGTCCTCATGGGAGACTTCAACTATCCGGATATCAACTGGAAGGACCACACGGCAAGATGCGCACAGTCCAGGAGGTTCCTCCAGAACATTGACGATAACTTTTTGATCCAGGTGGTGGAGGAGCCAACTAGAAGTGGAGTGCTACTGGACCTTGTGCTCGCAAATAAAGAAGAACTAGTTGAGGATGTGAAGGTAGGGGGCAG
>NW_009259317.1:1611469-1628894 GCF_000687185.1 Egretta garzetta | reverse complement strand
TGTTGTTTATCGGGAGCGCATACGAAGAAGCGAGGGCCGGGATTTGACAAGCTCCAAGGTAAACATTGACCTGGTCACCGGTAGGACACAGGAGCCCCCACCGGCCGGGCAGGCCTCGGCCTCTCCCTAGAGCAGAAAGGCACCGTTGCCAAGCCGCCATCGACCGCCACGTCCAACACCAGGGCACTGATGACACTGGTTCACAGCTGTCTGGCAGTAATAAGTGACAAGCAACAAGTGATGGGACGAGAGGAAACGGCCTGAAGATGCACCAGGGCAGGTTTAGATTAGATATTAGAAAAAATTTCTTCACAGAAAGGGCTGTCAAGCACTGGAAGGGGCTGCCCAGGGAAATGGTTGAGTCCCCATCCCTGGGGGTATTTAAAAGGCAGGTAGATGTGGCACTTAGGGACATGGTTTAGTGGTGGACTTGGCAATATTAGGTTTCCGGTTGGACTCAATGATCTCCAGGGTCTTTTCCAACCTAAATGATTCTACAATTCTATGATTCTTTCCCTGTTTTCATTCTCTTTGTGGTTAGAATAATTTCTGTGCTGGTATTCATCATTTTGATCCTGTGAGCTACTGGCAACTCCAGACGGGACAGCCTAGCTCTGCTGCCGGTTGTACTGCACCTTCCTACACGCCATTGCGCAGCGCTTGCCACAACTTTGTTTTCTCAGCAGCCTGAGCCAGGGTTACACAGTTGCACCATCTTAGAGTTGGACCTTTGCCTCTTGACACAGAGGGAGGTAAAAGCTGGGGAGAAGATGAAAGGGGAAGGGTTGCAGAGAGATGTTCACAGTCTATAGGAGGAAGGTAAAAAGGAGCATGCTTGGCATTATCTTCTTAATGGAAATTGCACCAAGTACAACAGAATGCTGCAACTTCACAAAGGAGCTAAATTGCATCTTCCGTTTTTTGCTGCTGACAGTTGTACCCAACAGACGCACATGCACACACACACAATTTTCTTCCACTGAGGTTGCTGACCTACGAAATCACTGTTTACAAAAATCTGTGACTATGTATGCTTTGGTGGGGACATGTGAAAAAAGATGAAAAAACCCAGGGCCAAGTCAAGTTGGTCTTTGGGAGATACAGTTATTAGGAATCATAGAACCCCTTGGATTGGGAGGGCTCTGGGGGAAGCCACCTCGTCTTGCCTGCCAGCACCCCAATGCTTTTTGGCTGAGCTGCTCCAACCAGTGGGTCCACAACCCCATCTTGATGCTTGGGGGCTATTCCAGCTCAGGGACAGGACAGTGTCTTTGTGTTTGCTGAACTTCAGGAGGTTCCTCTTGGCCCGTTCCTCTGTCTCATCCAGGGTACCTCTGAAGACTAATCCTGCCATCAAGGCCGTGAACTGCTTCCCCCCCCTCTGGGTTACCATTACCCGCCGACTTGCTGACGTGCCTTCCGCCCCTTGTGCTGGTAACTGATGATGCTGATGCTGAACAGGATCGGCCCTGACGTTGTTCCTTGAGCAATGCCACCTCTGCTGAGAGGGACCTGGGAGTCCTGGTGGACAATAAGCTGACCATGAGCCAGCAATGTGCCCTTGTTGCCAAGAAGGCCAATGGTATCCTGGGGTGTATTAAGAGGAGTGTGGCCAGCAGGTCGAGGGAGGTTCTCCTCCCCCTCTACTCTGCCCTGGTGAGACCCCACCTGGAGTACTGTGTCCAGTTCTGGGCTCCCCAGTTCAAGAAAGACGAAGAACTCCTGGAAAGAGTCCAGAGGAGAGCTACTAGAATGATAAAGGGACTGGAACATCTCCCCTACGAGGAAAGGCTGAGAGAGTTGGGCTTGTTCAGCCTGAGGAAGAGAAGACTGAGAGGGGATCTCATCAACGCATACAAGTATCTTAAGGGCGGAAGTCAAGAGGACGGAAGCAGTCTGTTTGCAGTGGTGTCCAGCGACAGGACTAGGGGCAATGGATGCAAACTGAAACACGAGAGGTTTCAGTTGAATATGAGGAAGAACTTCTTCACTCTGAGGGTGACAGAGCATTGGAACAGGCTGCCCAGGGAGGTTGTGGAGTCTCCTTCTCTGGAGATATTCAAAGCCCGCCTGGATGAAGTCCTGTGTAGCATGCTCTAGGTGAGCCTGCTTTAGCAGGGGGGTTGGACTAGATGATCTCCTGAGGTCCCTTCCAACCCTTACGATTCTGTGATTCTGTGATTCTGTGATTCCATGGAGGTTGGTGTAGTAGAGGTGGCCTTCCAGGGGTAGAGGAGACAAAGCACTGGGCACAGGCTGAGTGGCTGTCCTTACAAGCATGTTGGTGCTTACATCTTTCCTGATGCCCACCCATTGCTCAGTCTCCAGTGTTTGTCCTACTTAGCTCTGCAAATAGCACTCTCACAGCTTGCTCATGTGCTGAGTGACCCCTGTGGAAGCAGCAGGAAAGTGGTAAGGGGTGTCCTTCCTGGAGGTCTGAATAGGAGGCCAGAGGGTTATGTTGGGGGTAGGCAGATGGGTACACAACAAATGGTCATGGGCTTTGTTAAGAATACTCTATGCTTACAGGGTAACTCATTTCACAATTTGGCATTTGGGAAAGAGGCAATTTAACACCGTAGATGAATGTGGGATACTCCAGCTTGTGCAAACTTTCAGGAGAGATCTAGCACAGAAGGATGAATGCAAGTTTTGTGCCACAAGTACTTAAACAGGAGTACTTCGGGTATTCCAACCTTCACCTTTCCTGACAGCCATAAAACCACATATATATATATGCCCTCAATTCTTCACAGGTCAAAGAGAAAGAATTTGATGTAGGAAGGGGGAGTCTGGGGTCTTTTCATAATAGGAAAGTGAGGAGGTTACTTGACCTTTTCTGAAAAAGTTCTAAGGGAAAAGAAGTAGTTTTGCGTACAAAGGTGCTAAAATTTATTAATAGAATCAATGGGGTTGTGCTGCTTTCTTTCTCCTGATCTTTCTCTGTTTCTTTTTGTCCCTTCTTCTTTCTGTCTTTTTCACTGTCTTTGCATTTCTTTTTTTTATTATTCTTATTCTCTGGTTCCTCTCTAGAAGATGTATTTCAAGTCACTGTATATGTTGAAACATGCTAAAATGTTAAATGGCTTGCTGAATTCTGTGAATAGAAATAAGCATTTCAGTAGATGGTAACAGGACAATCAATTGTATAAAGCTTTAGTGTCATAAAATGCACTTTTAAAATAGTACCAAATGGTATATGAGTACCACAAATTTCTAAGTATTTCAGAAAACATTGATCAGCACAGCCTAATTGGAACAACTTATTTTTTGTCAGCAGTACTTTATCTGCTTTAATTTGCTCTGCACGTGTTTCCATGACAACTAAGGGAAAAATAAAGTCTTAAACAAAATTCAGTGAAAGCAAGACAAAACAACCTGCTTTGATTCATGCTGCTTTGATAAATGTGAGTTTGGCAATCAGCTGTGGATCACAGATTTTTTTCTGTAACAGATAGGACTTTTATTTGCATTTATTTATTTATTTTTTTATCTTAAGAAAACAAAAGGAGGCCGTTTATGGAAATTGTTTTTTTTTTTCTTATTCCAGAGTCTTGTTTTAAAGCCTTTACATGTATAGATTTTCCTTCTTTTTAATGCAAATGATTGTTGTCTTGGCTTTAAACTCCTTTTTGCTATTTGTGTTTTTTCTAATCTGTGTTTGAAGAGATTTTTCAAATCTATCTGAGCTGAAAAAAATACATAAAAGTAGAAATTTTTGTGCCATGATGTTATTTTTCCTTGAAGGGTTACATTTTATGTTTGCCTGTGACTGCTTACCTTTCCCCCACATACACTATAAGTAGATCAACACCATCTGGAAACAATGGTGATGCTTCTGACTGGGAGCCTAAGATCTCACAACTCATTGGTAGGCTCAGTGGATACAATTTTATTGTGTCTTCATGCAAGCTAACAATGCATATGAATCATTGTAGTACTTCATGTTTGATTCTCTGTGGCTGATATCTATTTATAAAGCTTAAAGCTATAAACTTTTTGTATTAATAGAGTTTCAAAATGTGAGGAAAAGAAAAAAGCACAAAAGAAAAAGTGGTAAGTGAAGTTAGAATCCAGGGTCCTGACTTCTTCAGGATTTGAAAATGTGTTTTTCAAGGTAGCACTGATGTGAGCTGTTATCTTTCCACTTTGCCTCTGTTACAAAACTGCAGGCACCTGTGCTACTGGCATTTTAGTTATATTTTTTAATGGTGTGTTTTGGACACATACTGGTCAAGAAAAATAAGGTCCCTGGCCTGTGGAATTTGCTGCATTATTAAAAAAAAACCCAACCAAACAACAAACAAACAAAAAAAAACCCCCAACATAATTTGGGTATATCCTTTGATAAATAGAAATATTGATAGATTTGGGGTTGAGGAATAGATTTTCTTTAATGTGAATTAGAATCATAGAATCATTCAGGTTGGAAAAGACCTTTAAGATCATCAAGTCCAACTGTTAATCTAACCCTGCCATCCCACCACTAAACCCTGTCCTTAAGCACTTCATCTACCTGTCTTTTAAGTACCTCCAAGGATGGGGACTCGACTACCTCCCTGGGCAGCCCATTCCAGTGCCTGACAACCCTTTCGGTGAAGAAATTTTTCCTAATGTCTAACCCTAAACCTGCCCTGGTGCAACCTGAGGCCGTTTCCCCTCATCCTATCACCCGTTACCAGGGGGAAGAGGCCGCCCTCTGCCTCGCTACAGCCTCCTTTCAGGCAGTCGTAGAGGGTGATCAGGTCTCCCCTCGGCCTCCTCTTCTCCAGGCTGAACAAGCCCAATTCCCTCAGCCGCTCCTAGTAAAACTTGTGCTCCAGACCCCTCACCAGCTTCCTTGCCTTTCTCTGGACATGTTCCAGCAACGCAATGTCTGTCTTGTAGTGAGGGGCCCAAAACTGAACACAGTATTTGAGGTGCGGCCTCACCAGTGCTGAGTACGGGAGCATGATCACTTCCCTACTCCTGTTGGCCACACTATTCTTGATACAAGCCAGGATGCCTTTGGCCTTCTTGGCCACCTGGCCACACTGCTGGCTCATATTCAGTAGGCTGTCAACAAGTACCCCCAGGTCTTTTTCCACCAGGCAGCTTTCCAGCCACTCTTCCCCGAGCCTGTAGCGCTGCATGGGGTTGTTGTGACCGAAGTACAGGACCCGGCACTTGGCCTTGTTAAACCTCATACAGTTGGCCTCGGCCCATCAATCCAGCATGTCCAGGTCTCTCTGCAGAGCCCTCTTCCCCTTGAGCAGATCAACACTTCCACCCAGTTTGGTGTCCTCTGCAAACTTATTACTTTCTCAGATGCACTTACTATTAAAATCCACTGAATATATATTTTGGGAAGTGATTTTCTTTCTTCACATAAATGTGACTGCAAACAGCTTGCTGTGAAAATGAAATATTGAATATTTGCCATCCTCATTATGCTTGTTAGTTCTGACTTCTTGCCTAAATCATAAGGTACTCCTGCTCTTTAGTTACCTGATGACTTCAAAAAGTAGCTTTAAGTAGGCAGCATGATTTAGATCTTAAAAAAAGCCTTCCAAAACCAACCCCCCAAAAAAACCACGATCATGGAATTTTGTACTGTTCCTCATTTTCTGACCACACAAGTATTAAAATTAGGCTATTTTATTATTTCATTTGTGAGCACATACAGTTTAAAATAATTTACTCAAAATCAGTATGTTTGCATGTATATGTATCTTATTGTAAAGTCTGAGGTCAGTTTACTTTTTGGCTCATTGAATCATATGTGATGACATGGTGTCTTCCCTCACTAATTTACTGCTATATGCATGTATCTTCCTGCTAAACCTGCCTTATTCATGCACATAGGTACATCTGGGATAAAGAACTGGCTTCTAAATGTAAGAATTCATCCAAGAAGTGGTGCCTTTTGTAAAGGAGATAGAGTAGTGCTCAGCGCAGGAGGCAACAAACTCCTTAGGTTGTTCTTCATCATTTAGAAATTGTTTCCTAGAAGTAAAAATTGATGAGCATTTTGTTTTCAGAAATTAAACAGATGAAGTACATCCAGGGCCAAAGTGAATTCATTTTAAGTTCAGTAAATAATTGTTATGTTGTTCACCAAGCTCCGCAAATTAGTTTGGCTGACTTGATCTTTGAATATATTTCTCCAGAGCCTCTTTCTGCCATACTTTCCTGTGCCAAATACAACTTTTTAAAATAGTTCAATTTAATCCATGCAAAAAGTCAGAAAATACAGTTTTAGGGTAGCAAAAAGTAATTGCAGACGTCCATTTGCCATACATATGAAAGGCAAAGGGCAGCTATTGCTTAAAGCTGAAAGATGCTGAGCGTGCTGGCCTACTGCAGCAAGATATTGGACTATGGGACTGGTCTTGAAGATGCGGACAGTCTGCCTGACTTTTGTGGGGTTTCTCCAGTGTTTCCTCAATAGATCAGGTTGCTTTGCTCAGTACCCCTGGGAGACCAAGGCAATTTAGACATAACGGGTTCTTAGTTCTGGGTGATGAGAATAGACCTTTGGCTGCTGACCAGGTGTTGTAAGGAGATGTTGCTGGGTGCAGGCTGGGTTGCAGTCCCTGTGCGCTGTGCGTAGCATTTCTCACCCACAAAAGTAAAAATAAACTGTGAGATACTAAAGACCTCTTCACAGTGCCTCTTAGGGCTGTATGACTACATGCTGCCTCTCAGTCTGGGTTATGCATTTTCTGCATAATTGAGCTGGGCTTTGTTTACTTAGAAGGCTTTTTCTTTTTCTAAAAAAAAAAAAAAATCGGGAATTGTGAGGGCACATGGATGGCATCCAAACTATTGTTGCCCTTTGGTTCATCCTGGAATTTTATTAATAGACACCCTTGGAGTGTTTAATTGTTCATTTTAATTCAGCATATAAACCCCATGATTTATTCAGATTATTTCAGAAGCTAAATCTCTGTGACTGTTTATAAAATTGGATGTAAATTATGCATACTTTTGTACTTCAATAACATTTTATATCTTTAAAAATAAAACAGATACTGAAAAGAAACCATATTTTCTGAAAACACACTTTTGCCTTGTAATTTTCTGTGTCCACAGTAAATGAATGTAAGTCTTAAAATGCACTTTGCTTTCCTGGCATCATCTATATAAAGATTGTGGGCCAACATAAAGTTAGATAAGACACATCTGACAGTCGTATTTCATTGCTACATACCCATAGACTGCAAGATTTCATTTACAGTCTCCCTGTCAGTACAGGCAAAATATAAAAAACCCAAATGCACCGGTACTGACTCTCCTTCATAACACCCACAGGACTTGAATCACAGACAGTTCCTACTCCTGCTTTCCTTTGGGAAAACTGCCTATGCTTCTGTGCAACAGAATGGACAGTTATTCTGGTTGAAACCAGACAGGGAGTAATGTATGGCACATCCATGTAACACCTATTCGTTCCTGTTATATCTACCACAAGTGTTCTTAGAGCAGCCCACTGCACGTACCAGGTGCCCTTTGGCTCTGTCATTGGTGTTCTTGGAATTTAGCTGGGGCAGCCAAGCTGTGTTTCAGAGGATATTGTTTTGATTAGATGTTTGGTTGTGTTTAAAGGAAAAAGCAACAGGTAAGGCAGCATCTCACCTTTTGTTTTAAACTGTGGTTAAGATTCAAGTGGTGTGTAATCATACTCTGCTTATGATAATTGCCTTGGTTATAACTTGGGATTTATGGAAGATATAAATTGTACCTTCTACATGATTATGGTGCAACTTTGGAGTTATTATTACTAACAGCAAGACTGATTAATTTCTACTCTTACCCTGTCATGGCTGTGATTTCTGGGCTCTGTGTGTTTGGTTAAGAACAAGTAAATAGTACCCGTAAGAAAAAGCCATAACTTAACACACACTTTCTATAGGAAAGCAATAGACTGATATAAGCAACTGTCTTAGCCCTACTTTGCACGTGTTAAGAATCAGGATTTCAGCCATAATCCAGTCCATAGAGAGGGCTAGAAATAGGAAGTAAACTGAAACCAACCTAAAAGACAACTTGTCTTTCATAAGGTTTTCCATAAAGGATGAAGAGTTTCTGCTATGCTGGGAATAGCTTGTCTACTTATACCTGATCCAGAAGAAAATTAATGGGGAATTTTGTTTTGTGGTTTGGATTGCCGCCTTCTAGTAATTTATTTGTGTAAAATAAATTTAGACTTAGAAAATGATTGTGAGCTGGAAAATAGGAAGAGGCAATAGGGAATGAAGCATAAGTGACCTAAAAGGACAAAGAATTGGGAAAATTGTGACTGCTGATGCCTACTGAAGGAGGAAAAAAGAATCAAAAATGGCTGGCTGATTCCGAATGAAGCAAATTCCATCAAGGTTTAAGGCTTAGTCATAAATTTTCTTTAATCCCATTTAAAGGTCAAATGATTCTGGCCTCTTTTTTTTTTTTTTTTTTTTTTTTTCGTTCTTGCTGTAAGGCAAAGCAAAATTACATGCAAGATTTTTTATATGTGGAAAACGCTACTTAGAATTACCTGTGCTGCAGCAACATATGGACTTTTATTTGGAAGATCAGGGATAGATCAGCAGTGATATTCTCTACAATTGTTAAAGTTGTTATGATAGCTAAAAATACCACCAGTTGCTATAGCAACTGGAATTTGAAGGCTCACATATTGCTGCATCTTTTACTCCCTTTCAAAAATTTATCGAAACAAACCTTTTCTTCCCCATAAGTAATAATCTTTAACTGTCATATTCGCTGTTTCACGTCATGTTTATTTCCTGCCTGCTCAGTTATGAGTTCTTTAGGAAGAAAGCGCCATAGAACATACTTTAGTAAACTGTAAGCATATACTTCATACAGGTTATTGATGTATGTTAGGGTTAAGGACTGAATAATTCCAACAATCCAAAGAATTTCTTAAGCACAATAATAAACACATATAAATGCCTTTTGCTGTTAAAAGTAAAACTTTAAAATGTTCAATCTTAAAAGCATGATATAGGGTAAGTATAAATACATATTAAAAATATTGGAATTCTGATTTTTTTTTATCCAACATCTGTTCTCTGAGTTCTACATCTGGCTGATTTTTATTTTATTTTTGAGCTCCAGAGATTCATCCAAGCTGCTGCTTTGGCATTCTTCAACTTAGCAAAATTTGATCTTTTTGTTTTTGTCTGCCTTCTGCTAGCTCTGTCCTGTGTTAGCTTTTCTTAATTTCTCTCTTATGACTTGACGATATTAAATTAGTATCTTTGGCAGTTTCTTTCATCCTGATTTTTCCTAAGGCATGGCATTATATAGTAAACAAAGCAAAATCTCACTGAAAGGCAGAACCATCATTATCAATTAATAGCCTTGATTTCTGTAGTGTGCCTTCATGTCTGTAGCGTCAATTCCTAGCAAAACAATTTGCATTGAAATGTTTCACTATTTCTTACTGCTAAGGGGTTTCCTCCTCTTGCTGTTTCTCGCTAGTGGTGTCTGCATGCAATTTCAGTCAAGTTTCCTGGGTGATTGGTGGAAGTAGGGCTTTGTAGATTCAGGTTGGCTGTAAAGGCAAAGTCTTGGAAAGGCCAGTGACTGAATGATAGGAAGAGTAGTCCAAAGCCAAACAAAACGCTCTCTTCTGTGTCTAAGATACTCTGCAGTACTCAACCTTTTGATGTAAGATTCACATTGTAGGATGTGAATACTAACTAGCAAGCATACTGTGAGACCGGATAACTGAGCTTAAGGTATCAGAATGGTTTTGAGAATTGTGTCTACATGTTTGGAGAGGCTAATAAATTGGTTTATTATTTTGACTCAGTTTTTAACAGCTGCCAAGTTTCTTTTATCCTAGGAGGGTTAAACATAAAACTGCAAATGTCCAAGCTTCCAGCTGTGGACAAAATTCCCTATATGATCTTTTTTTAATACAAAATCTTTTTTCTGTTTCTTTTATTTGCTTCTGTCTGCAAAACGAAATAATTAATATTGTGCCTGTTTAGGGCATTAAGCTCATCCCACACATATGTATAAGAAAACCTCAAGCCCTTTGTCTGCGTAAGATTCAGAAGTATTCTGCCTGCCTACTGCTTATGTCCAGTTTACTTGGTACATCAGAATGAAATTCTCCCATGAGCTCAAGATTGACCTAGTGCTGCTCTTGCTGAACTCAGAGATACTTTTACCACTGACAGCATTAGGAGCAGATATTATCAAATGCTGAGCCCTTCAGAAGCCATTGCAAAAACCTGTTTCTGACTTTGCCCTCTAAAATGGAGGTGTGACTGGTAGCAGTAGTAGGCTTACCAAGGCTGAGTTCATTCCGCTGTGTGGACTGAAGCAGCAGGGAGGACGTAGTGCTACGGAGAAGCAGGCAGGAAGGGCTGGTGCACATTGCGTCGCTGCCCTGCATCGCAGCCAGTGCCGCTGTCTTTCCTATTATCATGTCCTATGCCAAGTACTATCAATTATATTCCTGTGTTAAAATGAATACATTGTACTTCTCTGTAGCACAGGCACATCGTGATTTTGCTGCATAGACATAAATTATCGTTGAAAGTATTTTAGGATTGATTTGGGTATAATAGAGAGGAGAAAGCAGCAAGAAAATAGATCTTTATCTGCTGCTGGCTATTTAAAAAAGTTGAAAGAAATGTGACGTGTTGGAGTGGTGCACACACTGTGCTCTGGTTTCAGGACTGGTACAAAAAAGAAAATAAACCCAAAGCATTTGAATTAGTTTTTGCTGTTATCTTAGAAATGAAATGCTTATGAGAGCTAAAGGAATGTAGGGACCTTAAGTATTTTGTCAATGATTAGGAGTGCATTCTGCTTATACTGATTTAATGTACTCCGTCAGCACGGGTAATTCTCTGTAAATGTTAATCTTTATTCTTGCTCTTCATATTCTGTGACTGAGCAATCATATAGTGCTTGCTTACCATTAAAGTCATTAGCATATTTTCCACCTTTCTTTATGAAAAAAATGACTGGAATAGACCAAATCCCAATCTGGCTCAGATTTTAAACTGTCTTTCCTCAAGTAAAACCTACTTTTAATTTTGAAAAGGAATTTCAAAAATTGCTATTTTATTAGCCATCGAGAACTAATGGATTTTTTTTTTTATCCCTTAAAATGAAATAAATGTATAGTTCATTAACTGTGATTCTAACTGGATGCAATAATTTTAAAATGCTTTTTTAGAAGTTTGTGTATCATCTGATAAGTATTTTGGATAAGTTGATTATATGGCTTAAAATGTTGTAGATTAACATTGAATCTGAATCCCTCCACCATTGTAGAAGGAAATTTGGAGTTTAATCTATCCAAAGCCAGAGGACGCTTGCATTTCAGCTTCAGAATCCCACCCAACTATTTCTACCAGATCATGCCCCAAGATCACATTGATCTATTAGGGAAGGTTTATTTTAGGGACTAAGTCTGAAAAGTTCCTCTTCTAAAACAAATAGATGGATACAAACTTTAAAAATACATCAGGAATAAATTCTGAAATGTTAAGTCAGTAGTGGAATACCTATAATGTCTTTTCTCCAACTAATTTAAATCAATAAATGCAAGACCTTAGCATTCAGATACAATTGATTATTTCCCTTTTTAGAAATTAGCAGTTATGTGTGTCAATTTATTTTGGATTTCATAAACTTTATTGCACGTAGGAACTTAATTTTATTTGAGGGTTTAGTTTCCATGATCTAGCTAGTACAAAGCAAATAAAATGTTAAATGTTATCTGACAGGAGGATAAAGTACCTTGTCTATTTTGAGTACCACTGTGGTTGCCATAGTAACAGAAGAGGAACCTATCAGCATGCAGAGCTTAATTTTCCTTTCTATTTCTGTGTTTTGTATTTATTTGATACTTCTTAAGAACAGTACTCCACTTGAAATTTTCTGCAAAGATAAGTAAACCCCCATACTTTTGGAATTGCAAATTAGATTTTCTTCCTACTTCAGGGCAATAGAGAGCCTCAGAATTAGAGTTAGAAATTTACTTATTTAAGTAAATGCTTAATGTGATTTTTTTCATCATCCTAGGAATATTTGACAGTCAGTCAGAATTCAGCAAATAGTGAACTGAGTTAAAAAAAAACCAAACAGGATCTAGAGCCATAGAATGTGTATCTTGAGGGCCATATCTAACCTTCAGGACCCAGAGTGCTACCCACCTTGCCAGGCCAGCCATTCTGTTGGATGATTTCCAGGAGCTGAAGTTTGGAAACAGAGCAGTAGTTAATTAGGTCTACAGTGTGGGCAATAGGATCACAGGAACAGGGCGTAGTGTCCTACAATAGAAATTATTGTATTTAGTTTGCCGGACTGTTGTGGTTTAACCCGGCTGGCAACTAAGCACCACGCAGCTGCTTGCTCACTCCCCCCTCCCTCAGGTGGATGGGGGAGAGAATCGGGAAGGAAAAAAAAAGGTTAGAGCCGTGGGCTGAGATAAAGAGAGTTTAATAAGAGAAAATAATAATAATAGTAATAATGAGAATGGTAACAGAATATACAGAATGTACAAAACAAATGATGCACAATGCAATTGCTCACCACCTGCCGACCGATGCCCAGCCCGTCCCGAGCAGCGATCACTCCCTGAGCCACCGACCGTCTAACCCCCCCGAGCATGATGTTATACGGTATGGAATAGCTCTTTGGTCAGTTTAGGTTAGCTGTCCTGGCTGTGCTCCCTCCCAGCTTGTTATGCACCTGGCCGAGCAGGAGTAGCTCAAAAAGTCCTTGAGTAGTCCGAGCACTACTTGGCAACAACTAAAAACATCAGTGTGTTATCAACATTCTTGTAGTACTAAATCCAAAACACAGCACTATGCTAGCTACTATGAAGAAAATTAACTCTATCCCAGCGAAAACCAGGACACAAACTTACCCACTAGCCCAGTTATTGGTGGTCTCCTCAAGGATATAGAATAGTTCAGTTTGAAGGGGTGTACAACGTGTGTTTAATTTTAATTCTTTTTATGCCCTGAGCAGGTAGAAACCCAAACCATTCTTCTGCCAGCAGATTGTCCTAACACCAACATTTGGGGTGGATGCTTTCAGTCTGGCTTGTTTTGTCTCTTCTGTTTCTGAATAAGTGACTTAGGATCCTGGTTGTGAAAACATTTTTACCTGTTTTAAGATTTATTGCATTCAGAATTTTGGAAGTTTGTGATAGAATAGATCAAGGATTGCCAGTTGGGGCATTCTTAGGTTCAACAGTTTCAGGAAAAAGGATGATGCTACCAATACTTTATGATCCAGACTAAGGCTATGGTTGTTAATTTGAGAGGAAACAATAAAACAGTGCCAGTAATTAGCATATGGTATGAGATTTTTTTGTATGAAATAAACACAAATGAAAAGTATTCTTATATTATTTTTCTAAAATATTTCTCATTATCTTATGGAAGGAAACTGTGGTTTTTTCAGTATAAACCGTATGCCTGTTAAGTTATAATTTAGTCTGATAATACCTGAACTTTTTATTTCACTCTACCTGTTTACCCATTACATTATTGTATCTCTTTTTCCAGACTGACCCCATGCCTCCCTCTTTAAGTGTTAGGTCATATTTTGCTGTTTCCCTGCCTTTGTTTTTTGATTGGTAATTCAAGGTTACTCCAGGTAATTGATTCAAGCTTTTACCGCTTATTTGTTTATTATTTCACTTGCAGTTGCTTTGATTTTGCTACCACACACTGTTAAAAACTTCCATACCTTCTGACCCTGGTCTTTTGAAGAACAAGGGTATCTACTTCAAGGACGATCGTCCTCACAGCTGACTGCAGCACTGTGCAATAGCTAGTCTTTATAATGAATGTTTACAATTGGGAAAATCTATACTTATGCTAGAGAATTTTACCATATCTTAAATTGAGATGCCCCTGGAAATTCCACCAGGAATTTTACATTTGCCTGGC
Source organism: Egretta garzetta (assembly GCF_000687185.1). Classification (NCBI taxonomy): domain Eukaryota; kingdom Metazoa; phylum Chordata; class Aves; order Pelecaniformes; family Ardeidae; genus Egretta; species Egretta garzetta. The sequence goes on along the minus strand of NW_009259317.1, from coordinate 1,614,981 downwards.
TTCTATCTGCATTACATTTCTTTTATGCTTCTTTGAGCATTATTTATGTAGACATAGAACATGTAATAAGAATTTTATGAAGGAAAATCCAAACCCTGTACTCCATGTATGCATTTTTCTTTTCATAGTTACTTTCACACTACTGGATCTGTTGAGTGCCATCACTTTTGTAATTGGTGGCTTTGGAAAGTATTCCTAATAATCTTGTAATGTTGGGTATTACTATTGATAAAAGGTGCCTTAGTGCATTCCATAACCAATACTTGGAAAAGTCTTACAGTCATTACCAATCTGATAGAGCTTGAAATTTCTAATCTGAGATACAGGTACCTTTCTGTGTAATACCTATTAGATCACATAAGATATGATTAAGAGGGAAGGAAAATTTTATCTCTTGAGACCTGTAATGCATCAGTATATTACTAAAATAAACACAAAATCATCAGGTATTCTTTATATATTTCTCATCTATACTTTCCTTCAAAGGATGGGAGCTTGAAGGGATCTATTTTTATGTCAGGAATTCTGGATTTCATTAGCATAAGATTCTGCATTTGGTTATATACTAATTTTTATTATTAATTTCTTTTTTTTGTGGTAGTAGGGGTTTTTTTTGAGTAGTTAGCACAATGAAGAAGGCTTGGAGCTTTATGCATATTCTTTTCTATTTTTTTCTAAAAATGTAGATGTTTTATATTCACATCATTCATCACTTTATTTGCTTGCTATATATTTTTCTGAAGTTATATTTTTCCCAGTACTCATTTAGCCAGTCAAGTCTCATCACTTGGTCTAGATGAAGTCTTTCATAAACCAGCTTGCTTCAGTCATGGGGCTGAGAGGATGAAATCAGGTACTGAACAAATGATTGGAATCTCTTTGCAGAACTCTCTTTATGTCTGTATGTTTTAGTATGCACATTTGGCCTTTTCAGCTGATAGGTTGCGTTTAGTCAAACTACTTGACTCCTGCTGGTACCATTTGCCATGTTATTTCATGCTGTCCCAGTATGCTACATGCATGTTACATGGTGTAAGTAGTAAGTAGTTTGGGTGAATGAACTCAGATTGCATCCTAGTATGAAGCAGCATTTCATATATTTGAATTTTTAAAACTTGTATCTTTAACAGAGAAGGAAGTTTCAGCTTTCAGTTTGGAAAAAATTTGTGCTTCCTATTGAATTCCTCACTTATTTCTGTGGGACTTCTCTACCTCATTTTCTCAATGGCTAGTTTTCTATTTCTTTTGATAATAGTTGTTGAAAATTAATCTGCTTTGAAGGTAACTTTAACCGCAGCTATTTGCTCTGTTTTTGTTACTGGTTAAGAGACTTAAAACTTGTAAGAACTATGTGGAGTTGTTGAGGTGAAGTTCCAATTTCAAGAAAAAGGATGAGCCTTTAGAGAACAATTCTATGTTTATTTTGTATTTTAAAAAAAATGATTGTCCACCATAGAGATGTAGATTGCTTTCCATACCTGCGCTATAATTAAAATTGACTGTAATTATTTAGGCATCGGATAATTAGGACATGTAGAATTATTGGTAGCTCTGTAAAATATAGATGTCAAACTGCTAGTATTTGCACTTGTAATTACCATGAGAACTGGAATTATGTCTGCAAATTGCAGATCAAATTGAAAATCTTCAATATATTGACATCTAAGCCACTGTAACTGGCATTTCTTACTGAACCATATGACACCTCAGTTTTGATGTAAGAAAAAGGGCCTTTAGTTTATAATTTTATCAGTGCCATTCAGTAACTGAAAACCCGTAGAATCACTTTAAGCATGGAGACACCTGTTGTATACACAGTATTTTAGATTTTATTGCACAAAATTAGAGACCAGGTGAACTTTATATGGTCAGATATATAACCTCTCTCCACTGGCCAGTGATACAAAATATACTACACCAATATACTACACCATGAAAACTGAGGAAGTTTGAATGAAATAGGAGCAAAATGATTAGAGTTCTTTCTAGAAATAAAACCTGGGTGAATGGGGGTTTTTTGACCTAAAGAGAAAAAGACTGTCAGAGAACACAATTTTTTGAAATACATAAAAGGCAGCAGCAAAATTGAAGGGAATTGCTCATCATAGTGAGGTAAGATTGGGCAAGACATAAAGGGTTCCGATTGCAGCAAGGAACTTTTCTACTGCGTATTATTGGAAACTTGCTAAGGGTGAAGATAATAAAGAACTGAAATAAATTGCCTATAAGGCTTTGGAGTTTCCACTTTGGAAACCTTCAAGAAGTGATTGCATGTAGATCTGTCAAGTTGATTTCTGCCCTCAGACACAGTTAAGGACAAAATAAATGCTTTCATTCTTACCTGCTGTGATTCCTGTATCATTTTCGTTGATCGATTGACTGAGAGACTTCTAAATACAATTAATAGATTTCATCAGTGAATGCTTCAATTTAAGCCAAAAGAAAAGGAAGAAACAACACTAATTGGAGAAATGAAAAAGAGAGGAGCAGAAAATAGGGTTTATCTCAGAGCTGTTGTTATGCTACTACTCCAAAAAGTGTTAAAGTTTTGCTAGTGAGCTTTCTGAAAAATGGTACTAGTACTAGTGAAAGCGTACTTTTGAAATGTGAATTTCTTACAGTACATACCATAATTCAAAGTAATAATAGTATATAGAATAACATTGATAACTTTCAAAATCAAAGTTATTAGACAGTAAGTCTACTATCTTATTTACAGACACCTCCCCATTTTGTGGCTGATAGATATTGTAAGTTTTTGACAATACATATGTCTAAGTACTTCAGTACAAGCACTCCTCTCTCCTCCTATAAGATCTTTATATCCTATAAGATCTTTATATATAAATAGGTTCAGTGTGTGTCACAAATTATTCACAGATTACACTGGAAGGCAGCATCCCTTTATTTTAGATTACACTTCAGACTGTACAGCAGACATTGCAGGTCTTGAGAATGAGCCACGTTTCAGCTATAATTTAATAGTTATTGACCTCTCCTCTAATTCTGAAATCTAAAAGAGATTTCTGTGTGTTTTTCTCGGTATTTGGAGCAATGCACTAGGATCTGAACTTGCATATCCTCTCCAAATCACCCTATTGCCTCCCTATAAACCCAGCTAAGCTAGGTAATAGGGGACCTCTTGGCAAGTTCTGTCTCACTTAATAGTCCACAAACAACGTATGGTAACATTTATAGTAGAAGCAATGAATAATAAAACAGCAGATGAAAATAATTGTCATCCAATAAAAGTCCAAACAGAGCAATGCACATCTAAGTAATAAACCGTAAACTGTCTACTGCTTTGGAAAGCGGTGTCTCTAGACAACCTTTCTAGTAAACAGAGCAGAGCTGTTCTGCTTTGTTACTAGTCCTAGTTTGTCTGGTTCATCAGAAAACTGCTTATCCCCCTGTGCTTGTTTTTGTGCCTGGTCTTTAAATGATCTTCATCTCCTAGCTCATGACCGACTCTGTTGCCTTGATGCATCACAGCTGCAAGGGAGTAGAGCCAT
>NW_009259317.1:1609116-1611445 GCF_000687185.1 Egretta garzetta | reverse complement strand
CCTGGCATTGTGTTCTCATAGTTTCAGCATTCCCACAGTTCATGACCTCGTGACTCAGGCAATGTGTATACACACATATACTGAACATCATCCTTTCTTTATTCCATCCTAAACTTTGTGAGTGGTTTACCATGAAGTTAACTAATTGCTTTAGTCACCATTTTGCTTTGCTAGCTGCTTTTTGCTAGCCATCCATGTTTTCTTCTGTTTTAACCACTTTCTCTAGTTCCAAAATCCTTCTACAGCATGCTCTTTGCAGCTGTAGGAAAGGCAAAACATATCCAGCAGAAGAAGCTAGAAAAGAATAAGAAAGGTGAAATAACCCAGATGTACTACCATGACTGGAGTTTAGGTCTCCGTTCTTGATAAATTTCAGTGTGTGTTCAGAGATGTGCTAATGAAGGTAAAATTTGCAATGGAAAAATGAAGTGGTAGCTTGAGTCTGAATTCAGAAATGTGTGATTCTGATTATATTATGCTTTAATTGGAAGTGGCTAGATTCTGTTTGAGAACAGGAAAGTCTTTGTTACTAACACCCTTTAAAAGTGATTTAAAAGCTATTTAAAACCTTAATTGGTTTGTTTACTTGTTTTAAATCAATATTTCAGCTTATTTTGCTAAGTCAGTTTTGAGAACCAAATTGATGGTTTTACAGTATGGATCTTGACTTTATCTCATGTCATGCTGTCTGCAAAGTACTAGAGGAATGTTGCGCTAACCTCTACATTATTGGAGCGTTAAACAGAAAGGAGTGCACAGAATTTGTACATAATTTTCTCTCCTATCCTCATCATGTCAGAACCTAGAAAAAGGATAAACAGAGAGTAAATAGCTCAAGTTTATGAAGTCAGATTGTGCTAGATAAGCATAATCACTGGATCATGTTCTAATATACATATTGCAAGAATACATGACTTTCAAAACATAAGTTGATTTTTTTTTTTTACATTGAAAGCTGTTTACATGCATTTAGATTTTGATTGATAAATAATGGTGCACAGCATATATTAAAACTAATAAATACTAGAATACAGTATATAGATTTTTTTCTTGAATCAATGTAAAACATAGAGACAATCCAATTTGTACAGAAGTAGTTCCAGTACTCTGTGTATTCTCAATAAATACAACCACATATAGTGAAATAATTATGGGCAATTAGTTCTTAAAATTGTACTGTATTGAGTTTGATTTCTCTTTTCTTGATAAGTGTAGTTTGCAGTCCTCCAATTATGCTGTTTTAGAGTGTAGTCAGTTAAGCCCATTTTCATTTAACAATGAAAAACAATTCATTTTTTCTCTATCACAAAAACCCTATGTAGGGTGCACATATACCCTGAGTATATTTTGCTTCAGTTTTAATTTTCTTTGATAGTGGTAACTGCTTACCACACTTCTCAAGCTTTTCTTCTTTGAATATAGATAAGACTTACACATACTGGTTGCTAATGCATTACAGTATCTATAATGTATGGTTGCTGTGTACGACCAGCCTTAATTAGAAAACACTAAAATTAATTTAGTCCATTTGGTTCAGTTAGTTCTTTCTTTCCCCCACCCCCATCCTCCCCCTACCCCCCATTCCTTCAACACAAAGCCTCTCTGAAATTTTTGAGTGCATTTTCTGTGTTGCACAATTCAGGACACAAAGCAAGCAGGCATAGTAGTGTCCTTCTGACCAAAAAAAAAGTATTTGCAACTCTGAAAGTGAATTCTCCTGTTGTTAAAAACGTATTAGATAACAGATCATGAGCTGCTTTGGGGCAGAAAACAATGAGTCCATTCAGTGGTCAGTAGGTTTACATCCGGGCAATGATGTGCTTATGGCATCAGCACAGCGTTGTGTATCACTTTGTATTTATCTACTGAATTTTAGCTGTCACTTTATTGCCAAGACAACCAGTTACTGTAAAGGAAGCTGCGCAGCTCCTTGCAATTATTCTTTGTTTTGACTACCTTTGTATCTAACTTTGTATCATTGGCTACAATCACTGTCATTTTGAGAGTGAATTAATTAATGAATATTCATTAATAACTGTGCTGAACCACATAGACGCATTCAGGTTTCCAATGATGACTTCTCTCCACTGAGAAAATTACCAGTTATTCTTAACTTCTATCTCCTGTCTTTTCCTCAGTTATTTATTCAAGTGAAAAACACAGACCTGGTTTGGCACAAATCACTGAAGCCAGTAAGATACTTAATAGTGTAGAAGCATTGCTGCTGCAGGAGCATTTATTAGAACTACTCATCCTGGCTTCTGATGATCCAGAGAAAGGATTATTACAGATTTGCCTATTATGAGATTTTCATGACAAGACTGTAGGG
>NW_009259317.1:1583615-1609105 GCF_000687185.1 Egretta garzetta | reverse complement strand
AACCTCTCAACTGCAGTGCTGCTTAGTGTGATCTCAATAACATGAAAAATCACAAAATAGTTAGAAAAGATAAGTAGATGGCAGTGGTTATTCACTGAACACTCTTGACTTAACCGATACCAAAAGATTTATTTTGTTGAGGGATCAGCAACAGTTCTCCTTAGAACAATATGAGCCTGGACAATTAAGGTACTTCCTCTTCTTTGATATTCAAGAGTAGCTCATAGATGAGTCTGTAAAGAATGCTGCTTTGTTAAAGATAGACTGTTTTGTCTTTTGGCTACCACTGAAAATGAAGTGAAACAAGAAACCTCCAAGACTGAGACAAATGCAGGTATTGTCACATTCATTAAAGTAAGATGAAATGGCCAGATGACTCAAGAGTATTGTGGTAATGGTAATGCAACATTAACGCAAGAATATCATGCGTGGGCCAGGACAGGATAGAACTATTTGTTCCTTCATTTTGATAGTTAAATAATTCTTTTGTTCTAAAACCAGTAAGGTGTTGTTTTGGTTTCTGAGACCGCTTGGAATACATTAGTTTTATTGTGGAGTAAATTTGTTATTTTTCACTTGTCGCTGCTTGAGGGTTAATGGTAAATAAAAATGTTCCAAATCTGTGAGTGTAGATGCTTAAAATTAAGCTTGTGTTTATATAGCTTACTGAATCAAGAATTTATTCTCAGAATTAAAATGAAAACCATGGTAAAAATAAAAGCAAGCTATTTAGTTACAATTACTGGCAGAATATTATATACATATAAATATATAATAGGCAGAATATTATATATATGTAATACTGCTTTTGCAAGCTTACAGGTAAAACTTGCTGTGTAAAGACCTACAGATATAAGGAATCATTCACAGAGCAGCAGGCAAAACTCCTGGTAGTAGAAGGTAGATAATTGTAACAATCTGTCTAAATATTTCACTATAAATTAACTGAAAAGGAGTTATAATGAAGAAAGACTAGCATCACAGTTCACTGAACAGTTCAATGTAATTGAGTTCCTGAAGTGATATGATATGGATTAAAGGCTCAACTTTATAGGGTCAAAGGAGTAATTGTCCTTTTAAGGTGAAGTTTCCTAAGGTGGCTGAGCCAATCTAACAGGGAGCGGGGCTGGCGAACGGCTGCCACTTTTGGCAGCAACAATTGCCTGTTACCTGGTGATACCTCCCCTTCCTAAAACTTCAGCTATGATGCCATACAGGTTCTAGAGACAAGTGGAAAAACTGAGTAGGTCAGGAAAGAAAAAACCCACACGTTTCTGGAGGTTAGAACAGGAAGGAAAAATGAAATATTTCTTTAGCTTAAGTAGACATCACAGCAGCTTAAAACTTCAAAAGTCCAAAAGAGCTTTGGTGTACACTACTGATTTATAATCGCATCGTGTGCATATGAGCTATTTCATGCTTTAGTAATATTTGCAAAATTTTCCCCCTCTTTCTGGAGCTAATACAGGAATTTTACAGAAAGTTCACTAATCAAAGCCTTCTAATTTATTTTTAGTATTTTGTGTTATTGCTGATTCTTAGATGAATATAGTATCCAGAGATCATACCCTGGGTTAGGATTCCCTTTTTGGTTTCCTGGGTGTGAAGCCAGATATGAAGAAAAACAGTCTTGGTTTCAAGAAGTTTGCAGCCTAAACAGACAATGCTCAGACAGTGGCGGAGAGCAAAAAAGAATAGGATAAACTTTCCCTGTCCCCAAAACTTAAGTCTTCTAACTGTTGGCCAAGTGCTGTATCCCTACACTAATTTGCTTCTAAGCAAATTTAACAGAACTAGTCCTGTCAGTATGACTAATGCAGCAGCTACAGAATTCTGGTTTTTTAAAGAAAGAAATATAACCTGAAGCAATAATGTAATTGATGATAATGGGAACAACAGAAGTGTACATTCAATAGGTGAACTGCAGTTTTTAGCATTATAAAATAAATATCCAGGTGAGGGTTTAAAACCTACAATGGTGTTCAGGAATGCTTTTTTCATCCTCTCCTTTTTAGGAGCCTCATCTTGTTTGGCAGCATGGATCTTGTGGGTCAGAAGATTCTCTAAGCAAATATGGTATATTCAGATCTCCAAGAACATGCATTTTAAGACAGACTGTGGTTACATGGCAGTAGTTGAATCAAAATGCATCTTACAATTTTTTTTATATAACTATTAATACATTTTGAAAAGCAACAGCCATACTAAAGTGTTAAAATCAGAGTCCCCAAACTTTGGCATTAGAGGCATTTCGCTTATTGAGACCTTATCTAATATTTTAATAACGCTTAACACATTCTTCAGAAACTCTTACCATGAAGTGATTCTGAATGATATTTGTGGACAGGTGGTGATACCAAGTTTTCTCCTAGCAGGCAGGAATATTTGCAGTAAATGCACTACAGTCATGTGTCCATTCAGGAAAAAACCACAGGACTCTACGCTTCATCTGGCTTGGCACAGTTAAAGAACACAGCTGAAGCAGTGTGTGGGAAAATGTTGCCTGCAACCAATCCACAAATTAGTTTGAACACTTTTCTGTATAAAAAGTGTGTGCCATAGAAGCACCTTCAGAACTTGGAGTTATGATTCCAAAAACCTAATTTCATATCTGTTTCTAGATATGCAGTTATTATGTTTTAATTCAGGTGGGGTTGTTTGTTTACACTGTGCATTTACTTTACAGTACAGTAATATTAGTAGGGGAAAATAAAGCTCTAATTTGCCTGTCTGAAGTCTATGCCATATAAAAAATTCTTTTAGACCCAACATCTGCTTGGTGTTTTCACCTTTTGAGAATAGGTTGTTAGAGTAGCTACAGCACACAAATGTTATTTATGGAGGAACAGGGAAAAATACCAGATGGTATTTTGCTGTAACAATGTGGTTACTTCAAAGCTAGTGGCATCGCTGCTACTGTGTCGTATCCTGGTCATGTAGCTCATGACAACGCAGACCCCTGCTGTGCCTAATTTTTCTGAGGTTTCTATAAATGGTGCAAAAAGTCATTGGAATTATAATGCTTTGTGCAGGCCTAAAACCTTTGTATGTTTTTCTATTTTTTGATAGCCTCTCTATGGAAATATTTTTAATACTACACGTGCAGATCTTTTTTTACTGTATCCTGTCTAGTGTAGTTAGTTACAATAGACACTTCCCAAAGTCACTTGATAACACTGCAAATCAGTTAGTAACTCTACACACTTCTTAATATTTTTACATTATTATATTGAAATAGATAAACATAGAGTCTTCTGACGTGATGTAGTTGAGAAAAATTCTTTAGTTGTCCAAGGAAACAAAAACCTGTTGTCAAAACAGAGGTAGTGAGAGGCAGTAGGATCATTGCCAACATTTTCCATGATTCAGAAAACGCAAAATGGGGAAGAGTGGTTGGTAGACCAGAAGGTTGTGTTGCCACTCAGAGGTACTTCAGCAGGCTGGATAAATGGACAGAGAGGACTCTCATAAAGTTCAACGAAGGGAAATGCAAAGTCCTGCATCTGGGGAGGAGCAACCCTCTGCACTAGTACAGGTTGGTAACTGGAAAGCAGCTTTGCAGTGAAAGTACTGGGGGACAAGAAGTTGGCCATCAACGAGCAGTGCACTCTGACTGCAAAGCACTCTAACAGCCTCTTGGGCTGCATTAGGAAGAGCATTACCAGCAGGTAAAGTGAGGTGGTCCTTCCCCTTTACTCAGTCTGACTGTACTTAGCTGAGGCTGCCATCTGGAGTGCTGGGTCTAGTTCTGGGCTCCCCAGTAACAGGGGGACATGAACATACTGGAGTGAATCAAGTAAAGGCAACAAAGATGATGAAGGGACTGGAGCATCCATCATACAGGGAAAAACTGAGACACTTGGGGCTGTTTAACCTGGAGAAGAGAAGGCTCGAGAGGGATTCGTTCAATGTGTATAAATACCTGGTGGGAGGAAATAAAGACAGTAGAGCCAGACTCTTCTCCATGGTGCCCAGTGACATAAGGAGCATCAGTGGGCATGAACTGAAACACAAGAAATTGCATCTGAACACAAGGAAATACTTTTTTACTGTGAGAGTAGTTGAACACTGGGACCAGTTCCCCAGGCTGGTTGTGGAGTCATCATCCTTGGTATTCTATTAGTGTCTTGGAAACTAATTGCAGTAATATATTAAACTATTTTAGCACTAGAAATATCAAATATTGTCAGCCAATATGGTGGAAATCATATTCTAAGTCCTACTATGATTGTACACAAATTTGGGAAGTAACACGCAGCCATTTCTTCTTTTAGAATACAAGTGCTTCACAGCTTAAAAAGATCTCTGCCTCTGGCTCTTGTGATAGAACTTTTTTAGAGATAGGCTCAAATATTCAAGGGGCTTGAGAAAGAGTGAGTCATCCAACGTAAATCTCTTCAGAAGCTACATATACAACTCTTTTTAAATCTTTTGAAGATTTAAAATACAGTTTTTAATATCTTTTTCAGGAAATTATTTCAAATGTTGGTTAGAAGAAAAAATGCCTATCATGTTGTCATGAAAACAGTGTGTCTGTGCTTTTTGGTAGCTTGAATGAAGACGCTGGCATTTCAAGTGAGCTGCATTTCCAGGAGGCATTCTGTCTTTCACTTGCGCTTAATATTTCATTGAAAGTAATTTGAAATAGGCAAATAAACAATCACAAAATTTCAAGTAATTACTGCACTTAATTTTAACATTTTCTGATAATTATGTTTAATAGGACATAAAAGGTTTCTCTTTGTTTCATTACACCTAATTTGATAAACTTTAAACATTGGAGAGATCTCTGAATGGAGCAATGAGTACTAAACATTTGAGAATGACAAATTATGCACATTGTATTGGTTTTTCTGACTCATTATACATTATATATTCTGGCTCATTAACATTATATAAGCACTAGATATCAGCATCTTAAACATAAAATAATTAACATGAGAAGCTGATCAAGTAGTTGAGGTTGACCTATGAGTATGGGTTTTTTTCTGGTATTTTTCTTATCCAAAACCTGTTTAGGTCAAAAGACTCTTATCGACAAGGTTAGTTTGGATACAAGCTAATGTAAACCTGTGTCATTCTTCACCAAGTGTTAGCGTTGAAATGAGGGAGGAATTAGTCACTGTTGCTGGTTTTCAAAATTGGAGTGTAGTTCTACTCAGTCTTGAGAACGTGAACATTGTACAGCTCTTCACTGAGTAGGGTTCTTGCTGTATTTTAATGATCTGCAAGTTAAACATCAGCATTTAACAATTCATTAGACCCCTCCTGTGCTTGTTGTAGATAAATATGCACTTCCAACCTGAGACAGGAGCATAAAATAGATGGGCTGCTTTGGAGGAAGTATGTAGATGCCTCATGATTATGGTTAGATAAGACAGAATCGCATTTTTTATTTAAATTGTCATAGTTTCACCCCAAAATGAATCTCTGACTTTTTCTGTAAACACGTGTTAAAGTAAATAGCTTCTTATGGGTTTATCAGTAAAGAATTCTTGGGATAGAATATACAATGAGTATTAGCTATTGCAGAGATTTAAGTTCGGGTCTCTCCATTTCCTATTGAGTGCTCTAGCCCCAGCCTGTAGAGATACTTCTGTCTTTTTTTATTTAATCTGTAATTATGCTGTACATTGAGAAACAATTTTCATAGGAGAGCGCCTCATTCCAGACTAGACTATAGCCTGGTGATCAAAGCCCTTTTCATGAGATAGATGCGTATTTCCTTAGTCAAAAGATGTATTGAACCTTACTGTCTTCTGTGTATAAGGAAAACACTGTCTGAATTATGCAAAGCAAAAGGGAAGCAGCACTTCCTGTGTATGTACACAGAACTTTAACTCCCTCCAGGAAAAGTGGTATCTGAGCAGGGTTTTTTAAGATCTAAGTTATAGATTTGGGAGGTACACTGAAAATTAAGTGTTCCCTCTCTTTGTGCATCTGGCACAGCGCTTCTGCTGGCTCAGTCATCTTCTTTCTCTGCTTCAAGATTTTTTCTAAGATTTTTCCTCAGCTCTGGAAGTTCCCAAGAGAAAGTTGTTTGAACCCTTTGATTTAAAATCCATCAGAGATTCAATACTGGTAAGGATATTTCAGAGAGGTGACACAGTCTTAGTGAGTCTCACAACTGATGGGTGATTCTTGATTTATATCTTGCCAAAGTCTTATTTCCCCTCCTGAAAACGTATCTGTGTTAGGATTTAAAAAAAACCCAAAGCCAAACTAAACGAACACAAAAAACCTAGCTCCATGCTTGATGTTCAAACACGAGATTAACAAAATTTATTTCTCAGTGCAAGTGCTTTGTAATATAGGATTGAGCATGCATGTATTTCCATTCTATTGTTTATAAATAAATGCAGATAAATCATGGCAAAACAAACTGGGATCTCTTGTTAGAAGACTGAATTACAATAGTACTACAAGCTAACTGTTAATCTATTCTTCCCATCTTGGTATGGGGTTAATTGCTGACTTTGTGGTATGACACTTTTCAGTATGAAGTTACTGATTCACATTAATTGAAAGAAACATTAATTTTGCAATTCCAGCTTTATAGAATTGCTATTTTTCCATGGGTTGCAGAGTTTTTTTCAAGATCTCAGCTTTCCACTTTCTCAGCCTGCCTTGTCATCTGGTGGTACTCTGCAGGTTTCGCATTTGTCTTTGTCTCATTCTGCACTAAATTCTACTGAACATTTAATTCTTTTAAATGTGATGACCAAAGGTATACATAGACTGTTGCTGTGCTCAGTTGGTGCATGGCTGCTTGTTAAGTTGTGGCAACTTAATAGTGTGCCTGAGTCCTCAGTTTCTTTAACAATTATCTTTTAATCAATCCCTGGTTCTGCATTTCCAAAAGTGGGATGGTTATTTTGCAGGAGCAGAGCAGGGGAGTGGTATTGCTACCTTTTTGTCATGTGTCTAGTGTAAAGGGAGTTTGCTCCAGTGTAAGGGGAGTATTTCCGGGTTTTGCTAGAATACAACTGGAAACAGTAATTTTTCCTGAATCATGCATACTTATTTCTTGCTTCTATGACACATGCTACAGAGAAGCGTATGGAATCCATAATGTAAAGATGGAAAGAGGATGGATGCTAGCAAGTTCTATGGGGAAAAAAAAGGAAGTAAATACTGAATTCTGTTGGTACAGTTTAAAGCAGTAAATAAGGTTAGCAGAATTGTTCTTTTGCAATCACTTTATCTAAACATACAAATATTTTACTCAGTCAAATCCCTAAATTTGGCATCCAGTACATCTGAGGGGTTTTTTATGTTGACGGATATTTTTAGTGAACTTGTGCATACAGTTTCATACATCCCAGCATCTTAAAAGATGTTGAATGATCAGAAAGCTGGTATAAGATGCATAATAGACTTTTTGCAAACTAGATGATTTCCTGCTATAGAACAGTAATTTCAGGTAATAACATACAACTTACGAGGAGGGATTTTCTTTGAAATTATTATCTAAATTATAGTAACATTTCCAAACATAATTCTATGGTGATACATAAAAAGGAGGAAGACATGCAAGAGAATACTAGTCTGAGGCAAACTGATGTACAAAGAGAATAGCTAATCTCCTTTGGACATTACGGATGAATACATTTTTTAAAAAAGAATGATGGATCACATTTGATCTTTGGAAAGATTTGACAAGCTGAACATATAGGAGCCATGTAGCGTTAGTAATTGCAAAAAAATCACATCATTTATAACCTTTTAAGTCTTGAACACATCAACTTGGGTAATAATCCTGTGGGAACATGTCTTTTTATTGTTTCTTTTTGACATACAGCGGTAAAACTGGCCCAGAAATGCTATTTAACAGACATGAAAATATTCTTCTGAGAACTAATGAATGAAGCATACAGTGTAGACAGCACATTCAGTGTGAAAATGAAATATATTTTTCCTTCTGTGAAAGAAGAAAATGGAAGACGTGAATTGTGCTCATTTTGGCTGGGGTAGAGTTAATTTTCTTCACAGTAGCTAGGATGGGGCTATGCTTTGGATTTATGTGGGAAGCAGTGCTGATAACACAGGGATGTTTTAGTTACTGCTGACCAGCGCTTACACAGAGTCAAGGCCTTTTCTGCTCCTCACCCCATCCCACCCCACCAGCAAGGAGGCTGGGGGTGCACATGAAGTTGGGAGGGGCCACAGCTGGGACAGCTGACCAAAGGGATGGTCTATACCATATGTTGTCATGCTCAGCATATAAAGCTGGGGGAAGAAGAAGGAAGGACATTCGGAGTGATGGCATTTGTCTTCCCAAGTACCCGTTACATGTGATGTAACCCTGCTTTCCTGGAGATGGCTGCACACCTGACTGGCAGTGGGAAATAGTGAATGAATTCCTTGTTTTGCTTTGCTTGCACATGCAGCTTCTGCTTTCCCTATTAAACTGTCTTTATCTTCATCCATGAATCTTCTCACTTTTACTCTTCTGACTCTCTCCCCCTTCCCACCTGGGGGGAGAAGGCAAGTGGCTGTCTAGGGCTAAGTTGCCGGCTAGAGTTAAACCACGACAGAATGGAAGCGTCATGCTTCCATAGTGCTAACATCACTTCCATAGTTGTCTAGGATAATTATGTTTTTGAATATCTGTATTCCTCAGAGCTTTTTAAAGTACAGAGAAGTTGAAAACAGGGGTTTAAAAGATTTTGTAATGTTCAGGATACTTACCCAAAAGTTTGTGTTGTATCATACTATTAAGATGTTACATTGTATTGTTATGTCCTATGAATGATATTGCTACACAATTTGATATTAAATTTTCATTTAACATGGAAATGCTTTTCAAACATCGCTGAAAGAGGACTTAGTAGTTATCTATCCTGATTCTCAAAACAGTAAGAGCAGTCAGACTTACCATGATCACTCTTAATATCTGTGCAATTGACTGCAAATTAGGCTCAGGGTTTAAATTCAGTCATTGCCAAAAGTAGTGGGATAATGCAATTAATTTAAAAGACAAAACTCTAAAGTTTTTAATAAAAGTTCCCCTTTAATGGCTATGTGTATCTGTACATTCCAAATGTGATATAAATCCCATATTTTTATTTTAAAATGCTACAAAAGATGAATATGAATCATAATCACAATAAATAGGGACTGCATTTCTTGAGGGTCTCCACAATGGTCAACACTCAAGTTATGTGACTGAATATTTGGTGTTTCTCTGATTGACTTTGCAGTCTCTCTAAGTTACTGGTTTGTGTCTAACAGCCACATCAACTTATTCAACTGCTGACATGTATGTCTGGCATTATGGACTACTGCAAACTGGATGAATTTGGAGTTTTAAATCTATCACGAGTTAGAGCACTTCCCTTTATGACTTCAAAATCTTCTTAGCATTCATCTTTGTGGACAAATTTTCTCTTAGCCAATGTAACGATGCTGCCTGGTCTTTCTAATTCACAGAGGCCTACTGATCCTCCTCCTTGAGGTCTGTAGACATTTTCCATTCACCATGGGGGTGCAGCTTAATCCATGCTTTCTGATTAAATGTCTCATGGTAGTAACATAGTGATTTGTCACATAAACCCTGACTCCTTATGAAGCATTGCAGTCCTTTATGCTCCTACCAGATATTCCTCACATATTTTTTCCAGAAACTAATGAAGTAATGTAAATATAAAAAATATCCCCAGTCCTAAAAACCTGTATTAAATCATTTGCTGCTCTCTCAATTTAGGAATCTGGAAGACTCTTGTGATGTTACTAAATTATTTTTTATTGTTCTTCAGCTGCCAGTTAAGTCCAACAATTCCAGGTATTAAGCCAAAAAAAAAAAGTTAAAAATATTTAAATCCAAGGTGTCTTCTCTAGTTGGGCACAGTTTGTACTGTCCATAAGAGTATGACATGTCCCGTAATTAATACTTATCTTAAGGTTCCATTGATCAGATTTACTTCAGATGCTAGTTCATTAGTCATTGTATTCGAAGACATGGGTTGTAATGATATCCCAAGGAATTTTCTGTGCAAGTTGGGCTAACGCTTTTTGGTAGTAGTATGTATTGCATTGTATTTGTATTGCATTACAAGCAAATAGTTACTCCATAATTACTCAACTTGAGGCTTTTTGCTAGTTGAAGAGTCCCACTGCAATAACCTCTGCCTTTACCATTCCTACAAGTAGGACCCATTCAGGAACCAGTTTCCTTTTACCTGTAGGGTGCCTGTAGACAGCTTGCACATGGCTTTCTTCTTATTCTACCATGTTACCAGCAATCATATCTTAAAATATTACAGCTGGTAGTGAGCTGATGCTAAGAAGCTAGTAGTTAAGTGATAATACACTGAAGAAAGAGGGAGGGGATTTTTTTTTTTTTTACTAAGGCAGGCTTCATAGAGTCGTATGGACTTTCATTTGTAGAGTGATTATAATGCAGGTGTCCTCCATCACAAGAACATATGGATGTTGATCCCATGGCAAGATATGTGTGGTTGTGCAAGGGGGACTGCCATCCCCTTGTGAGAGATAGCAGGAAGCCGGCAGAAAGATTTTTGCACGTTGAAGCCTGCCTATATTTGAAGTGCCTTGGGAAGAGATTGGCAAGCAGGACATTGTCAGCAGCATGACCCGTTCTAATGGCTTACTGCAGTTTTCGGTTAGGAGGTTACATGTAATCCTGGTATCTGTCTGCCCATCTGTAATTCAGCTATAACCTGGTCTATGAGGGTTTTTTTTCTGCCATTACTCTGCTCTGAGAGCATGTTGGGAAATTCTGCTGTTAGATGATTTTAAATGATTGTTCATTTCAGATTCCTTCATTATTCACACTTGACATAAGCGTTATTCTCATTCCTATCTATATTATGCTACTTTTTCTCTCGTTATATGATGTTCCAAATATTCCTTTCTCTTCGTAGTGTGAGAAAGGTCACAAGTACCCAGAGGTATGATATCTCTCTCTGACAGTAGAAAATGTAGATGTGAAATAAAGAGTTTGTCTGCATTAATATCCACTGGGGGAATAAAGTCTGAACTAGGAAAACCTGTTGTGACTTGTAGTGAAAATCACTTTGCTCGTGTACGTTTAAACCAAATTCAGCCTTTTGGCACTGAAAACATCTGCGGCTTTGGTTTTACATACTATAACTTGCTGTATGTGCTATCATTTTGCCCCTTATGAACCCATTTCCATTTATGGAAAGTATGTTGCTTTTTGAATTGAAAGTTTTCAAGCTCAGAGGTTGGATCTTCTCATGTCCTCAGATGATGACTGGACAGAAAACAACAGCATACCTTTTAAGTATTACTTGGTTACTCTTTACATATTTTCCTGTAATTTTCTATTCTCAGCATGTTTTGAAAATGTAAATTATTTCCAGAACTCCTTTCCTGGAAGGTGCATAGTATTATTCCTATTATGTGGAGTACAACATTGAAACAGAAAGAGACATTTTCTCACTTGTGGAATCTCTAAACTACCTAGCAGGTGGTAGGTTTTGGACTCAGGGAGTTGGTAGCCTCAAATCACTTTCAATATGTTATTACATCTGATGGAATGAAGTTTGAATAAGACGAGTTCCTCAGCATTCTCTAGTGGTAGACTTGTGGCAGAAATTGAAACTATCAATTTGGTGGCACTTTAACTCGAGAAAGAAGGAGTCCAGATATGTCTATAAAATCAAATACACACAATCGCAGGGTGGCTTCACATATTTTTCAGGATACCGGGATGCAAGCCAGTTTTCATCTGGCAGCCATGTAGAGTTGTACAAAGGCAAAGGCAGAGCTAAGTAATTCACCTTTGTGGTGTGACCATGTAGGCATGTCTGCAAGGAGAGGGGCTTGTATACAGGGGGCGAGATTGTACTCAGAGCAATAACTAACCTCAGCTAGGATCAAAGGAGTTGCATATGTGACACTAGGAATCGTATGTGGCACAGAGTTAGTGCTCTAAGGAAATTAATCTCCTTGGCTAAGTGGCAGTTCATCATTGCAAAACTGTTCCTGTGTGTTTTTAGATGGCTGCATACTTTACCACTATTATAGGAATCTGCTGTATCATTAATCATATTTAGATTTTTTTCTTTCCTGGAGCCTTGACTGTCTTAAAGTCATGAAAATACCTGGTAAAATATGAGCACATCATCCATTACTGTCCTAATATGAATTATTTTTATAAGGTCTGAAGGAAGATGAGCCACATAAAATGTTTTATTCTGCAAAAGTGCAGCTTTCAGGTAACTCTGAAAAGAACGCCCAGAGTTTGCATATGAAAAGAAATGGTCTTTGTCAGCTTTCAAAAACAGTCCTGCAATTTTGTTAAATGTTGGTGACAAGCTCCTAGCTAAGCCAACAAAGTCATTTTGTATATGAACAAATTGTTCAGATTCCTTTACGTGCAGCAGTGTTTATCTAAAATTAGGATAATATGAGCCTGGGGCAAAATGTCGACAGTAAAGTGGTCTCACAGTTAAACTTTCTTCTTAGCGAGTGCAAAAGATATTTGTGTTAGTTCTGGCAAGTTCAATCAATTGTACATGTGCAGTATTTTGAGTAGGGACATGTTCTACCAAAGATGCTCAAATTAAATGCAAACAATAATAAATAATTTGTTCTCTCATTTCTTGTGTTTATTTGAACAGATTTTTTTTGAAATCTTCAGCTGAGCTAAGACGCCTGCTAAACCTTACATCTCTGGACTTTCCATTTCAGGTAAGATCTGACAGATCGATACACCTATTTTTCACGTTTTTGTTTCAGAGTACAACTATAAGAACATGTAAAGATGGGAACTAGAAGCGAGTGTAAGTAAAAAAGGGGAAGGGGGAGACAGGAGATGATAATTTCCAAAAACAGGAGGATTTTCCTGAAAAAAATACTTCCCCATTTTCAAGGACAAATTATAAATATAATGACAAAATCAAGTTCATGGCTATCTGAGGAGAGAGTTCAGCTAGTCACCAGAGTTTGCTGCAATAACAGGGCTCTTAACAGGTTTTAAAAATATAATCTCCTACTTAGTATTTAGGGGTTTCTTTTCTTAGTGGGATTCTCAGAGATCAAGTTAACGTGAAGGAAAATGCTTCCTTACAGGTCGTCCTTTTTTTTTTGTTTTTCTTTCCTCCCCCTCTAGTCCATTGCTAACTAACCATATTAACATTTTGGTTTTGCTCACTTTTGTATTGCCACAGCCACTTTTGGTTTGTGTCCTTTCCTTTGTTTTCAGATCCCACCTTTGATTCTCATTTTCTCTGTCTTGATGTAGTAGTATGTGGAAAAGTTGTATTTAAAAATATTCTTCCTAAAAAATTAGCAACAGGGTAACACTTTAGAACAGTAACTTCCAGCTTGTAAGGCATGAAAATCTGCCATCAGAGACCGGTTCAGTCACCTTGATGCAAGAAATATAATTCATAATGGAACTTAAATCTAAGGTCCATTTTCTTTGTTTCTCTAGAGTCCCTATCCTGTGAGCAGGAAATAGGCAAACATTTAATATTTAAAACAATAATATAGGTATTTTCTGTATATTCTCTACCGATGACATACCTGAAAGCTTGAGTTTGTAGTAATAGCTAATTAGAAAAAAAAAATCTCAAAGGAAAAAAGCCATATGCTAGGCCTCTTCCACCATTTCAAAGGACATGCTGGTACAAAGTAAAATATGTAAAGGGAATAAGAATAGGGAAAGGAAATTTTGCTCTGTGAGCATGGCATTTTATTTTACATGCCTCAAATATCCAGTCTCAGAGGCAGTTAAAAAAGTGAAAGTGTGGCTAATTGCTGGAAGTGATATAAAGGCTATGAAAACAGATGTTGTGGTTGCTGTTTGTCAAAAACATGAAGACATTGATATTTTCGATAGAAGTCCATGCAAGTGAAAAGGATTTAGCTACCTGAAAGAACAAAACATGTCATTTTCTTCATGAGGAACGACACCATTCCCCATTAATATAGATAGAACCCAAAGGCAGTCTTTGCACAATTCCTAGTTAAAATACATAGCTTCTGCCTGCTCGTAGCATCTTTGAGTGTGTTACCTCAGGCTGCTCTGACTCACTGAGATACTTCAGGCTAACTCCTTAGGGTCTTATTAATTAACTTATTTGAATATGATTTTATTATTTCCAGTGGGCTCCCTAGGGGGGATTGTGCCTAAGTGTGATCTGGCTGGCTGGCCTGAAGTGAAGGAACTGAATAATTCATTTGAAATCAGTGAGAGTTATTGTATCCTGAAGGGGAAAAACAGGGTCCAAACCTTCAATTTTGGGATCAGTTAAACAGTTGGATGGGGAGTAACGGTATGGTTAAGGTATTTTGTCCAATTGACTAATGGAGACAAAATCTTCAAGTGTTTGTTATGAAGTAGTGGTTAGTACAGTTTCAATTTCACTGTGACAGACTTGTTCCCTTATTCAGTGTGGATTTGAAACAAATCAAAATAAAATCTCTAGTCAAGCTTTTAGTGGAAATAAACATTAAAAGCATGCAAGACTGAAATAAGGCACAAGTGATGTGCAGTTAGGGAAATTAGTTAATTATCAGATGACTGTTAAAAAGCTAATAACTGCCATCAAAGTCAGGACTCGACATAGGACAAAATATATAATTTTATTTTGACCTGTGATACAGCAATTTTCTTAAGCTTTCGTGCATCTATTTTAATTTTGGAAACAGTAAACACTAACACGAGAGTTTGTCCAGAAGATGACACACCTCTGCCTTGCCATTTTTAACAAGCTACAACTCATTAGAGAGGCCATATGTGTGTATGCTTAACAAATGTAAAGTAAAATGCATTATCTTAATCCACTCTAAAGGTGATTTCTACTTACCTGTTTTTAATTTGCAGTTTAACAGGCTGGACACATGTCTACAGCCAGTTTTTGTGACTCAGCTGGTTAAGTACGGTTAACCATCATCCTTATTTGCTATTTCTTGTCCAAACCTTAAATGTCATAAAAGTAAGAAGTTTAGAAACTGAATCATGATATACTGATACTCCCTGTTTTTATTTTCTTCTTTGCATTTAAAGATTAAATAATAAATTTGCTTGAATTTGCAGCCGAATTTATACAAAAAAAACTTCTCAGTGATTTGATAACTGTCTTTCTTACAGCTCACATAATACACAGTTTTTTGTTCTGATAGTAAATTAAAATTCAAAATTAAAAACTGCTGAGTTTGGGGTGTTGTGCCTACTTACAAGGTAACAAAATTTGGAGCTATTTTTCTCATACTGAAGTATGGCATATAGGAATTCACTTTCACCTGAGATTATGTCCAAACTTTTCAGCACTGTAGACCTAAAAGGAGGCAGCCTGTGTACCAGGTCTCCCATCAAATTTGTTCAGCCAGTGGATGTTCCATATCTTTTAGATTTAGAGATCCCACCTGTATGCAGAGATTTAATTCAGAGATTATAAAAGCTTTCTTCAATAGACTCAAACATATTTTGTTAAGCTTGGCACCTGACTTCATTACAATGTCATTATCCTAGTAACATTATACAGGCCTAAATATAGGTGATTTTTTTCTTAAAAATGAAGTTCTGGATAGTTCAATTTGCTCATAGACTGTCTTACAGTGTTGTACTGCTAGAATCTTGTGCTTACTGGTGTTCATGCTGAGTGTCTCCAATAGCCACCAAAGAAGACGTGTAAGTCATAGGCGGCGCTATTGAGTATGCATTGCCCAACACGTCCCCTCACCCACCCACACCCACCCCAGGGGGGCTGCTTCCTTCCAGCTCTCAGGACCACACACCTCTGTACCTAGCTCCAGGCAGGTGAGACTGAGGCGAGTCTCTTACCTAGTGGCTAAATTGATTCATGGAAATGTGCTTGGCAGGTGGAAATGAAATGGAGTTGGAATGTTGGACTGTATCTAAGTTAGAAGGTGAGGTAGGGATTTATTGATATGAGAGAGATTTAGAAAGGGGAGGAGAAGGATTTGTTTGGGTGGGATTTTTTTTATAAATTCTATTACTTTTAATTCCTGTTCTTGTAAAAGTGAAGATCTTAGATTTCCAGTTGGCTTGTAACTGGGGTGGTATGGTAGGTAAAATACATTGCTTCTTACCTACGTTGCATTTGAAGATTGTTTTAGTGCCCACAGAATGTTGGGTAAGGGAGAAGAGTGAGTAACGAGCAGTGCAGAGTTACAGTTCCCAAAGAAAACAGACAGCATGGCTATAGAGGAAACAATTGCCATGCTGCTTAGTGAGTCTAACACTACCCCTAGAAATGCATATATATGGATAATATGTAAATGAAACAGCCATCATTGGCTCTGATTAGGTATAAAGCACCGAACAAATGGAGAGTTAAAAAAGACAACAAATAGGATTTATGTTACATAATGTCTTAAAAAAAAAAAAAAGCTGGCAGAATATGCTACTATAGAATGGAAACAGCAAGAGAAATGCTATTTTTATAGTGATTTACTGGAAAATTCCTTGAAGAAAAACAATTCCTTTGCATAGAACATTTGATGCTAATGACACAAGAATTTTCTTAGCTATGGAGTTTCCAGTGAGGTAACTCTCTAAAATTTTTCCTTTCAGTGACATTGTAGACAACCCAAATATGGCAAAGGAGATTATTTTCATTTTATTAATAACTCTAAAGAATACTCGGAGGAGAGGAATGATAAATTTCAGGAGAAAGCAAACATTATTGCAATGAAGGTTGTCACAAGGCAGGAAAGACTGTGAGGCAGGATGCAGGAGATAAATACTTCACAGGATGATTATTGGGTTTTTAAGAAGGTGGTGCACAGAGGACTAGACTGATGTTTGTGGTATGGTAGGTATTGCACAGCACATGTTACTTTAAGAATAATGAAGATATTTGCCATCCCCCAAATTAAGGGAAAAATGTATAGTGCTATAACTAATGAGCTGTCTGAGTTATTTTTAACTCAGTTTATTAAGAAAAGATTGGAGCAAACCACAGCAATAAATCTTTAGGATACATGCATCCCAGGTAGATTTGCATTCAAGGTCATGACAAAGTTCAGCAAAAATGCAGATCTCAGCAGAACAGCTTTTCACGTATCATTGATTGCTGTGCTTCTTTCCTTTTTAGTAGCACTAAAGTATAATGATGATTATTATACCATGGTAGGATATGATGTTAGGAAAAATATGTACTTGTGCATGTTTGTCACATGCCCACTTGCAGCTTTCTAGTTTGAGTGGGAAACATGCGATACCGAACTTTAAAACAGGTCTATAAAAAACAAAGTAACTGTTGAGTCATAAAGATTATTTCTTTTGGGGAGGCACTCACACCATTTGATTTTGTACATCCAACTAAAATGCCTCCTACAGAGCCTTATCTTCCTCTGTTGTGAATGAGAAAAATTATTTTATTTGTGGTTGTAGTTTAGGACCTGGGAGCTCTTCCTGCATCTGACTGGTGTGCATCTTCACTAGATTCAAAATCCATGTCACTGATCTGATTTTTATGGTAAAATCAAAGTACCTAAAATAGATTTCAGGATATTAACTTTCTCCATTAATTTTACGTGGAAACAAGCATCCCACCGTAGTAATTTCATTTAGGTTTAAGGTTAATCAGTTAGACATTTAGATACCCTCTGAGCAGTAGTTATCCATATCACAAATCTGGATAATTTAATTTACATGTGATTTTAGATGGCATAATTTTGTATCTTTTTATAGTTCCATCAGAGGATAAATGGCAGTAACTTAGATATATTAAGAAGTAAAATCTGAGTTACATCAGGTCTTCGATGAAAGCTACAGTGAATTTCAGGGTTTATTGAAGCAAACTGGCTTATTTTTAGAACGAAACCCCTCATTTAAAACAAAATATATTTAATTGGTTTTGGTTTAGTCTTTCTATCTTAAAAATCCTAACTATCCTCGCTGATAGTTAGCCTGTTCTTCTCTCTGGAGTACATCCATGTGGCCCTTTGTTCACTGACGCCGCTTCTGTTGCGTGATAACCGGACTGTGTCTTTGTTTCTTCTGTTTTATTTTTATGTCTGCCAGAATGCAGCTTTTGCATCTTTGCATCTCCAAGACTGGAGATAATAAAGTTGGAGTGGATGAGAGAATTATTCCTCTCAGGTCAGAGAATCATTTCCTACACATAAGAACAACAGTGCTGCAAAGAGACTACTCATCTGATAGTTACTGTATATTTTTAAGTAAATAATCTTCTTTGTGAAGGAATCTCAGGAAGTAGCCTCATTACTGCTACTAAAAACTTTGGAAAGAGAAACAAATAATTTAAAGATCCATCAGCAATGAAATCTCTTGTCATTAGTCTCTGCATTAGATAATGCTCTGACTAAAGGACACAGGCCAGTGTATAAGGCTAAGTCAATCTAATTCATTTCAAAGAAACTACTATAAAAATTGAATGAAACAACATAAGAAATGAGAGTAAAAAGCATATTATGAAAGATGGGTAGATATTTTTTGAAACAGGGAATAGAGATGTATGGATTTCTTTTATTTCAAAATATTGAGCTATTAAAAAAAAACAGGATCTAATAATGGCTAGTTAAAAATAATGGAAAACTTTTTTTTGTCATTTATTTTGTTTGTATTCAGTTAAAGCCCTTATATTTGTCATGTAAAGCAAATGCTAATCACAAACTATTTCATTTAATTCCTTCCAACAATTATTACTTTAAGAGAAAATCTCATGAATCTCATGAGTCTCTTTCACTGCAGTGCCAAAAAGCTACAATGTATGTAACATGGAAAAAGATAAGGATGTGTTGTATCACATTAATCTGTTTCTTAAGTATACCTGTGCATCTGTAAAATTGATTTTTTCTCACAAAGGCTGATGATACACTTTGCATATGAAACATTTTCCTGCCAGGCAGTGGTGATTTGCTAAAATTAAAACTCCCCAGGAAAAATGATACCTTTTGCAGGAAATTTCCATTTAGTTCTAGGTCAGGTCAACTTTAATCTCCATATTGCCCAAGACACTTTTTTCTTTGGTCTTTTATGCTTCTTTCATTATATGGAAATTGAGAGGCTCGGAGGCACCACAAAGCACATGCCTGATTATGTCCTGTCTCCATGTTTGGATAAGCTCTAATGATTACTACATCATCAGTTTGGTTTCCATGGGCAGAAAATCTGCACATGAAGATCACACAGGAACGTGAGGTGCTTGATCTGAATCCCTGATGAACCAGATGTTGTGCTGCAGCAAATACGCCTTTACTCTTAACAGCCTTTTAATCTTTTACCTTTTTGTACATACGTTTAAGAAGGGGGCAGAACAGGCATTGAGGATTAGTCTGTCACCACATACAAGCTCATCCTTGCATAGCTTTAAATTACTTGGGTAGAAATAGCAGTGAAGATAGCTGAAGATTGCTTGTGCAAACTAGCAAATGTAGGGTCCCTGGAGCACTGTTCCCACTGTCTTCATTGCTGTTACCTCTGCTACTTGGATGGAAGCTACTTTGAGTATGTCTGTGTCTTTTGTAGTTATATGCCAAATTTTTCCATAGCCAAACCTTTATCTCATCTGTGTTTGGCATATTATTTTAGTATAGAGTGCCTCAAAACCTTCCTTCCGTCCTTCCTTCCTTCCGTCCGTCCTTCCTTCCGTCCGTCCTTCCTTCTGTCCTTCCTTCCGTCCTTCCTTCTCTACTGGTGATACAAATGATTTTCCCATGGAAAGGAGGAATGCTGGGCTGGCCATGTGTATCTGCATCGCAGTACGCCCTCACTAATAAATCTTCTGGAAACTACAGCCCCAACCTTATGTGCTTATAAACCAAACTGGACCTAAGGTGGCAATGTACAGAGCCATGCTGGAAGTCTTAACATGTAGTTTGGATAAACTAGTCAGGCAATAATTCAGAGCTGACTGTATTTTGAATTATTGCAGCTGTAACCACCCTGTATTAAGTCATAATGCTGCAATACTCCCCACAATACGTGGGCCAAAACAAGCCCTTGTTGCACAGTAAGAGTGAACAATGCCCCTTGGAAGTGTGAATTTGCAGCAGTGTTAGATGAAGTCACTTCATTTCCTCTTGTTTTACAAATTAACTGTTACTCATAAACTGAAGACAGGGGATATTTAAAATTTTTTAGCATGTATTTTATGTCAGCTTAAATTTAAAGTGTATAGAGTTAAATACATTGAACAGAAGAGTAGGATTCATTCATTCCTCAGTGTTCTCTACTTCAGCAGGCAGAAATGTCTCAATTGTTAGACTTATTTAATAATTTAAGCACCTCACAGAGCAGAGGCTGAGTAAAGGTGAATAAACTGAAGACACGGTTCAAAAAACAAAAACCCCAAACACTTATCTGCTGCCACTTCTTCTTTGAAGTGACTGAACACTTGAAGTGTATCATTTTTAGTAATAAAAGCCTCAAGACATCTCTCTGCTTTTGTGCAACTTGAGAATTGCCTTGGGCTAAGCCATTTAGCATTTGTCTCCGGACTAAACCCACTTAGAATCCAAATGCTACTGATTCCATATATAAATATATTTTCACACACACACACACACACACATATATATATATTAAATATTCATTAGATAAAACAAATAAACAGTCTTTATAGCAAAGACCGGTACAGGGCTCTTCCTTCACAGCTGAGATTGCCACTCCAATATGTAGTCATGTTCAGTCTTGCTCCATCACTGCATTGTAGCAAATCTTGAACTCTGTTTTATGGAGAGGCATGGTGAATACTCTCCACAGGCTCACTGCTAGGATATCCATGTGAAAAAGTGTTTAAATTATCTGACAATGAAAAAAGTACTCTGAACTCAGGTCTCCCACTCCTTGTGCAAGCGTTCAAAGACTGAAAGGAACACCATCACTACCTCCTTCTCTTTCAATGGCCAGAGAACCTAAGAAGCCAATGATGTCTAAATAATTTTCTTACTGTTCATTTGTCAAAGAATTCTCAGAATATGCTTTCAGTGTTTTGGGGGTTTTTTTTGAGTTTGGTTGGTTTTTGGTTGTTTTGGTTTGGTTTTTTTCCCCTCCTGAGTAGGCGTAGGAATATGGTTGCAGCACTAGCAGGACTGAGATTTCAGATGTGTCTGTGGTCTGATCAGCTAGCCCAAGGGAGCTCTCTGCCCTGTGCACTGAACTGCTTTGGTTCACATTCTAAGACTCCCAGTTCTCTTCATGCTCTGTAAATGCTTCAAAAAGGAAAACCAGAAGCAGTGCATAAAACTTAATTTCATCAGTCAGAGGGTATAAAGAGCTAGTGATCTCTAAACCAGTGCTTTTTATTGGTTTAAAGACAGTGAACACATTAAATATGGTATAATTAACAGGCATACTCTAAGCATTAACTTTTTGCTTCCATTTACAGTCAAACCTATTGTAAAGTTTTACACATGCATTTATAATTTGCTTCTCTCTGTCAAACCACTATTTTCTTTATCAATGGATAATTTGAATGAGAGAGTACATTTTCAATATCTATGGGAATAAGTACTTTATCACAACTATATGCACAAATAGCATATTTCTGTTGGAAGTTTTATTGATGTAAAAGTCATTTTCCCTTGGTTTAGAAAAAGTGGAACCAATAATAAGTAAGCTATTTTTATAAACAAGATTGCAGCAAAATCCTACCAATGTAGGAAAAAGCTGTATGGCAATGAAAGAAACAGCTCAGTAATGTGCTACTCTCTCTAATGTTTGTTCATCTGATTCAGAATCAGTGCTTTTCATTTGCTTGACTCTTCGGACCTTCCTTTTGATACCTGCAAGATTCTGTCTGACTCATGACACATGTATTGGGTTTGCATGGCAAGGTTGTGGTAGTGGGGGGGGCTACAGGGGTGGCTTCTGTGGGAAGCTGCCAGAAGCTTTCCCCATGCCTGATAGAGCCAATGCCAGCCAGCTCCAAAACGGACCCATTGCTGGCCAAGGCCAAGCCCATCAGTGATGGTGGTAGTGCCTCTGTGATAGCATAGTTAAGAAGGGAAACAGTTGCTGTGCAACTGCAGCTGGGAGGCAGGAGTGAGAATATATGAGAGGAACAACCCTGCAGACCCCAAGGTCAGTGCAGAAGGATGGGGAGGAGGTGTTCCAGGTGCTGGAGCAGAGATTCCCCTGCAGCCTGCGTTGACTAATAGTGGAGCAGATCTCCATCCACCTGCAGGCCAAGGAGGACCCCACACCAGAGCCAGGGGGATGCCCAAAGGAGGCTGTGACCCCATGGGAAGCCCATGCTGGAGCAGGCTCCTGGCAGGAACTGTGGACCCATGGAGAGAGGAGGCCATGCAGGAGCAGGTTTGCTGGCTGGGCTTGTGACCCTGCGGATGACCCATGCTGGAGCAGTCTGCTCCTGAGGGACTGCACCCCCGTGGGAGGGAGTCATGCTGGAGCAGGGGCAGAGTGTGAGGAGTCCTCCCCCTGAGGAGGAAGGAGTGGCAGAGACAGTGTGTGATGAACTGACCCCAACCCCCATTCCCCATCCCCCTGTGCTGCTCAGGAGGAGGGGAGGTAAAGAAAATCAGGAGTAAAGTTAAGCCCAGGAAGAAGGGAGGGGTGGGGGGACAGTGGTTTTTTATAATTTGGGTTTATTTCTCATTATCCTACTCTGATTTGATTGGTAATAAATTAAACTTAATTTCCCCAAGTTGAGCCTGTTTTGCCTATGATGGTAATTGGTGAGTGATCTCTCCCTGTCCTTATTTCGAGCCGTGAGCCTTTCATTATATTTTTCTTTCCCTGTCCACTTAAGGAGGGGAGTGAGAGAGTGGCTTGTGGGCACCTGGCATCCAGCCACCACAACACTATAACAAAAAGTCACGTATAATAAATAATGAAGAAGTCCTAAGAAGAATGACTTCTTTTTTTTCTATTTTTTGTACTATTTCATACCTAGTTGTAGGTGGCATGCTAATATGTAAGCAGACATAGATCAAAAAGTCAGTCCTCAAAACCCTTGTGATTGAAGTGTAATTTAGGACCAGGAGGGTAAGGAAGTAAGTAGAGTAATATTCAGCTTGGTAGACAACAGTCTCGGGAGACTGACCCTTCCTCAGCCTGCCATTGCCAAGTTTGCTGTAGGCATGGTGGGCACAGAGTGTTTGAAGAAAGCTTTTGAAATTGAATGGTAGATATTTTCTAGGTGCCACTCCCAAGAATGAGAAGCAGGATAGGGCAAACTTGTCTTAAAATTTACCGAGTGCGCGCTGGAGGTGTTATGATCTGTTTGAAAATGGGAGTCCCCAGTCAGCAGTGAATGAAAGATGAGAAGTAGGATGATGGGGCCACAAATGGCTTTTAAAGTGAGAGCAAGTAGCTTGTACAATTTCCATAGATAACCCAGAGCCCATATAGTAACCAGCTGCAAGATACTGGGTAAGCAGGTTGGAATATGCTTCTGAAAGAGGTCTTAGAAATTAAGGAGGCACAGGTGCTGGGGTTTGTGCCCCACTTTCTTATCAAATAGTTATTAGCTGTCAGCAAAGGGTTTGTTAATGTATAAGCCATCAAAAGTATATGGAATTTCTCTCTCCTAAATGAGATGTGGAAATCAATTATGTCATTTGTATGATTGTAAAGGACAAAGCTGCACTGATGATGTCAATAGCAGTCAAGAGAGGAAGGAACAAGGAGGGTTTATGGAAAAAAGCTCTGGTTTAGATCTGTTTGTGTTGGTGACTACACAGCTGTGGGGAGATATCAAAAGGAAGGGATGGTGTTTGCGTAGAAAGCAATAGGTCTGACTACATCTGTCAATACTTGACTGCTGTTTGTGGAGGAGATTATCTAGGTAAGGCTACAGACAGTGACCAGTTTAGAGGCCTGTGGAGCATTCATAAACTGTTGGAGGAATGCATTTCATGGAAGAAGAATCTAAAGAGGACAGCCTCATGGGAAAAAGTGGCTAACAAAATTTCAAGAAGATGATTTACTGAACCAGAGACACCTGAGGACCATAATGCATGTTAGGGATGGTTTCAGCTAAGAAGATGTAATTGGCCACTTGGATATGAACCATTTTATTCTACAAAATCTAAGAGAGAGAAGTTGAACTGGAGAAATGGTAAATGGAATAAGGGAGCTCCTGACAGTGGCTGTAAGCTGAATATTGAAGGATTTACAAATTGTAAGGAAGATGGGATGATAACTGTGAGAGAAATAGGCAAGAATTGAAGTTTGTAAGGATAAGAGACTTATCTGCATCCTTAATTAGACAAAGATGAGACAGAAGGAAGACCAGTAAGAAATACAGAGGGAACAGGTATGAATGACAGAAGAATCAGGAAATGCTTGAGATGGGAGGAGAGAATTTGGAGGTGGAGGTGAGGAGATAAGCTTTATTGTGAGAGAATTTGCTTATAATTCTTTGAGGGATATGAAGAAAGAAAATAAAAGTGAATTGTGTTAACTAGGAAAGCGTTCCCATAATTTTACCTCTTTTCTCTTAAAGTAAATTAGCTATATTCAATTTAATGGTATAAGAGGAAGCAGGAGAAAGGGATGGTTTGAGCAGTGAATCAAAGTGAATCATACAAGAGGCATCTAGGAACAGAGAAATCATATTGTCGCATTGTCAGCTGGAACAATGGAAGAACTGAAAGGGTTTTGCCTCAACTTCAAAGCAGGTCCAATGGAAGACTTTTTTTTAGTGCATAATATGGGCGCTTAAAGTATTGGAATGATTCAATTTATTATCTAATGCTCTTCTTTAAGCTATTGTTTTCACACTTGTTTGTTTGTGCAGTATGTATCTAGTGACACTTGGAAAATTTACATGTGTAGTATCGTGTCGCATGTCTCATGCCAGTCATATCCAACTTGAGTCCAACCTTCATTCAGGTTACTAAGTTTTCTTCTTGGATAATATTGGTAGAATAAAAAATCAGACCTCTCTTAAGTCTTGATTTCAGTTTTTGGCTCTGGGCTCTGCCAGACAGCTCTGGTCTGAAATTGCAGAGAACTTTGCACTCCCAGTTTCAGGGAATCCAGTGGGATGACATCTCTGGACTTCTGGGTAGTAAGGCACATGCAAATCTCTACACTGCGAAGTGACAGTTTCCAGGGGCTTGGTAATTTGGTGAAATTTGAGTGGATTTTCATAGACTGGAAAAGTCACAAGCTAGGCACAAAGGGCAGCTTCTGTTTATATCAAGTTCCTGCTGCTACGCTTCCAAACTTTTAAGAAGAAAAGCTACACTCTCTCTACATAAATATTTATATATATCTTTTGATATGGAGAAACCTTTTCTCCTTACCCTCACTCTCAAAAATTGTTATGCTGTTTAAGCTGACATTGATTTTGGGGAAAAATCAACGGAGAAAGCAAAACAACCAGGGACAACTGTCTAGCAGGAACAAGTTTAACTCCTGTGGTGAAGGTTTGGCACTCAAAGCCAAACAAAGTCTTATGGTGGAAAGCATGGAGCAAGCTGTAAGGGATGGTGCTTCCCGCATCAGTATATTCCTGATTAGCATACAGCTTTTTTTTTTTTTTTTTTTTTTTTTTTTTTTTATAAGGGGTGTTTTTTTTTTTTTTAGGGGG
>NW_009259317.1:1557472-1583476 GCF_000687185.1 Egretta garzetta | reverse complement strand
TTTTTTTTTTTTTTTTTTTTTTTTAATTTGTGTAACAGGTAGTGTTTATAGATTGCAGAGGGCATTTTTCTCTTATGAATTAGATTCAGTTCCTTCAGGGATGTAGAAATGCCTTACCAACACAATTTCCCTCCTGAGCCGTGTTTCAGAGAAAGGAAGAAATACTGCTGCTGTCAGTATGTCTGTCACGGCTGCTGAATTCAGTGCTGCCAGCAGCTCTGGAAGCCGTTTTAGAAAACAGCATGTCAGTAGCAAGTGTAAGACAGAATGTACATCTTCAAAGCAAGTCCACTAGTAGCAAACTGCGATCACACAGTGCAGGAAAGACAGAAGTGTGCTACATCATGAATCACAGCAAAACAAATCATTGTGGATGTCCTCAGCAATAGAGGATTGTGATTAAACAGCAAGATGGGGAATGACAATTTCAAAATAATAGCAGGTGTTGTAAATGAAACTGAAAGTGAGAAAATCCTAAAATGTTATAATTGGCTTCGATCTCAGCTGCTGGGCTCGAGTCTGAATTTTCAGCCTGAAGACAACATGAAAGCCTGTGAAAAATAGCTACTAAGAACTGTAACTTTCTACTCAGTGGAGGACGGGAAGGATGGAAACACGCTGGGCTTTACAGGAGCTCTTTTCAGGTGTGGTGAAGACTGTAACTAGTAGAGAGGTGCTGATTACAGGTGACCTAACTCAGCACAAAGAAGCCCTAACCCTATTCTGGGAGAATTTTGATAAGAATTTTTTTTTACGTATATTGAAGTCGGGAGTAGATTTTTAATAACTAGTTGCACAATGTATCACCAAACGTTATTGATATGAAAATTCAATTAATCCTAACACTTTTGGAATAATTAATGTTGTAGCCAGCTGTAAGAACTCGATTGGACACAGGACATTTTCTCCTCCAGCTGTCTCTCTTCCAGCATGCAAGCTTGCAGTACAGGTGGAATTACAGCCAGACCAGACTTGGCTCTGCTGTTGCAGCGCTTCTCGGCTACTTGTGCTGCAGGGCTCCTTCCTGCAGAAAGCCCTGTTGAGGAGAAGTTGGCACCAGTATCTCGGTCGTGTAGTACGCTTGCTTCAAGCTCTGGGTCATTATTGTAAGCTCAAGGGTATATAGTTTAAGGGCAGAAATTCTTCTGAAAAAAGGTACTTAGCAAGCCGGAGCTGCACTGGTGTGATATAATCTGCATGGTGATGGGAAGGGAAGCATTTAGACTGTGTGTTTCTCACAGAAGTATTACAGACTAAAAGCTACGTCTCAATCTCGGTTTACCTGTGGTTAGAACTAGCTTCACATTTAATTTACATGAATTAAAGATAAATGCTAGATCTTGTGCAGTTTTGAGGCTGTTCTGGACACTGGCACTGAAATCGTTTCCCTGAAGGGCTCATAGCAGAAGCCCTATCTGGGCTCCTATAAAGCCCATGAGTGGTTTTTTTTTTTACTGTCGAATGCTCTGAATATGGCTTATTGTATATTTTGTATGCTCCCTTAAATCACAGCCTACAAGGAGCCCAGACCACTTTATTCAGATCTCCCCTTACAGAAGGGCCAACATTTGGCCCCAAATATCCATATGCAAAATCGTTGCCTGGGAGTAAGAAGCTGAACAAAACACAACTGTGAAAAACAGAAGAATAGCATGCAGTGACTGTTGCCAAAACTGAGACTAAAATAATCCATGTCTCAATAGCAAACACGTGGTAGGTATATTCTATTGAAAGGTATTTGTGCAATACATCACATACATTTATACTTTAACAAGGAAACTGTTATGACTAATACATAATGTATACAGTCTTTTAAGGCCAGAAGAATATGTGCTGAGTGAATAAGGTAGATTTATAGTTTAATAGTTCCTTTTTAGGACATATATTGAGATAAATTTGAAAAATGTACACTATACTATCTCCAGATCACTAACTGGAAGAAACTGAAGAGATGTTTCAGTTCTGAGACATTTCTGTTGTTTATTTAAAAACTACAGCTTTAGCTGTAACTGTGAAAAAAAATGTCAGTGCAGAAATCTTCAGTACATCAGTAGCTTTTCATAAATCACCAGGTAAATAGAATATTTCAGCTTCTGGGAAGAACAGATGTCTCCCACTAAGAAAAAAATTACATTGCATAACAAGTTAGCCTGCCTTTAATAAAACTAAAAAAACCCAACATTTTTGAAGATCAGTATGCAAAATAAAGGTATGACTTTGGGGCTTTGGTATGATAAATGACGAGCTGCTAAAGTGTATCCACAAACTTTGATAAGGAATTGGAAGTATACTTAAGCAATTTTGAAAGCTCAGTTGTAGGTTTTGGGCTTTTACATCCAAATGTTTTAGTGTTTTTGTTCTGCATTGATGTTATTAATATTTTATTATTAACCAGAAGTCCCTAGAATGCTGGAGCTTCACTGTGCTAGGAATTTTGCAGTGTTAAGATAGGAGTAGGTGCAGCTGTGAATTTACAGCCTTTAGGTTCAGTTTGGCAAAAGCTGTGCAAAAATACTCTGTAACTTTGTGATTGCTTGTGGGCAAAGCATGAGTATTTTTAAGACTAAGAACTAAATATGTGTGCCATATGGTAGTTCTGGGAATTAAGAGGAAATAGGTATTATTGCTAACCAAAATCATTTTTCAGGACACACAAAATAATGCATATAGAAAAGAAAAAAAAATCTGTCTTTTTAAATGTAGTTTTCTGAGTCATATTTTTAGTTTATTTGCGCAATTATGGAACTGTTGCCATCACAGTTATTATGAATTAACAGAAACACAAGCTGAGATGGGACTTCCTTTGTATGTGGTGAGATTTTTAGTATTCTCTGAACCAAATTGAAAAATTGACAACATAAGAGACATTGTATTTCATATATTTCAGAGGGTATGTCACCTTCTGATCGTTTCCCTAATTTCTACGCCAAGTGGAAAATAATTTTGCTTCTGAAGTCAAGGCAAGTCTACACTGTAGTGGGGAACTTGAATTACATCTTTAATCAAACCAGCAGGGATACGTAATAGTAATGTCAGCACGAATTTTGGTGTGGGCTAGAAACTAAAATGCTTGTGGCTGCACCCTTCTCCTCGCTCCTCCTGTTGGCCAACCCACAGTGGGGCTTGCATAGGCTGTCCTGGTCCTGCTAATGCTGCGCCCCCCGACCACAGTGCAGCTGTACCTTGAGAGCTGTGTGACAGTTCTGAACCTGATGGTAGATAAACCAGCCCACAGAGTCTACCCTGACACCCAGGAATCGCAACAGTCTCTAATTGCCGTCCTACTTAACCGAATCATGTTGTTGCAAGCTCTGAATCTAGTAACAGGAAAAATAGCTATGTGTTTTTCATCAATAGACTTTACACTTATAAACAGTTTTTATATGCTTTTTCTTTATGCCTACTTTCAGCATAATCAATGCTAAATGACAGTGAAATTCGTCCTAGCATGTTTTAAATTGTATGTGTTTATGAGGACATATCTCAAAGTGCTCTATTTAATTAAAGCCCAAAGAGTCCTTGTTCAGGCTGCATTTATTCCAATCGTGTGGGTGTGCATGCATGTCTTTTCCTTAAATTTTATTTGTGCAATCTCATTTCTTCAGTGAAAGATTTTGCAGCAATAAAATGTTGCAAGTGTTACCATAGCAATAATGATCTCAGAGTATCAAAAATTACCTTGTTAAATCTCACAATAGGGTTGTTACTCCTTAATCGTGCAGTTCCAGCATCACTGTCTTTTCCTCAGTGAATTTTCTATTTTCTCCTAGAAATATGAAGTGAGAGTGACAGCAGATGATAGTCATATGTGAAATAGAACTATACTTTTTATTCTTATGCCAGTGGGCCCACTGACTTAAGGAAGAGTATGTACATCAGTAAAGATACTTCACATGAGAACAAACTATTACTGGACATGAGAATGAAGTAAAAGCATCATTCCAAGCTCCAGGAAAGATACAGGATGTGACGGTTTTCTTATTTATACTGCAGTAACCTAAGAATAAGTGCATTAAGGCCAAATTAGTTATATAGGTGTTGAATGAGTACAAGAGAAAGGAGCATATTAGCAAATCTTATGATCCCTGCATGCCAGTTGTAAGTGTATGGAATTATTATAATATTAATTAAAATCTACCAACAACAAATATACTCAAGTAGGAATCTTTGGACAAAACCATTCAAACATTTAGCTATTAATATTAAATTACAAGGGTTTTGTAACACTGCAGAGATACTATACGTGTGTGTATCTGACTTCCTTAGCATACATAGTGATGAGATAATTCAGTGTGACAAGATCCTATTGCACAAGATGTTATGATATGACTTCTTTTCATAAATCAACCCCTTGTCTCAACAACTTGTTCCCAAATGTTGTACTTGACTTTTGAAAGTAGTGGACCAAATTTTGTACCACAAGATATGTATAGGACTCTTAGTGCTCCAAGTCAACCTACATAGTCTCAAATTTGATTTCACGTCTGTTGTATAGTATGGAAATCAGTGGACATAAAATGAATGTTAGGCCATAATGAAAAAGATGTCATAATCATGGTAGGGAAAAAATTGTGTGTGATTGATTGACTTTCTGATTTCAAATGTTGATTTCAAATGCTCTATATTGACAGTTATTCAGTTTCCTCAGTAGATTTTTAACTCATGCGTAAGTCTCCAGATAGTGAGGTTTCTGAGGCTGTCTGTTGTTTCTCTTCCCTTTCAAGCCACATCCCCTGTTTCTACAACAAAAGAACTGTAAATGTTCTTGTGTTTAACATCAGGTTAAACAGCGAGGGGCTGTGTGGTGCTTAGTTGCTGGCTGGGGTTAAACCATGGCACAGGTTAAGGAAAAATCAACTCCCTCAGATCTCTTCTGAGCAGGACCTTTCCCCCTGCCTTTCTCTCTCTGAATAGTTTTTGAAAGTCAACCTCTTTTCATAACACAACTGTGAAAGCAATGTTGTGGTTTCATTCTTAATGCAGGTCTCAGATATTTTAGTCTTTTCCTGTGGACAAGACTAAGGATAATTAACATTAATGATAAAAGATGTTGGATTCTATGACAAGACTTAGCATGTATTACAAAACCATTTCATTTAATCTTCAGGTGTTTGCTTTGGAAGGCAATTAGGCATCTCTCTTTTGAAGTTTCCCATATTTTGATATTTCTGTCTGTCTCCTTGCTGTTTGTTGGATTGTTTTCTGTGTTTCATAACATAAAAATCAATATTGAAAAGGCAGTGGCTTCTCACATTCCTCCCTGTGGGTTTGTGATGATTTACAAAATACAACCAATTAACCTAATAGAGTCTGAGAGCTACACTAAACCCTTCTCAGACTTCATACTCATTTTTTAATGTATGCAGTTTCACTGGTGTCTAATACTTGCTCGTGGGATAAGCGTAGAATTTTTCAGAATTATTTACGGTACTAACCTTTATAAAATGACCATAGTATTGGTGTATCTTTGCCTAAAAGAACTTCACTGAGTTGCATATGCCACAGTTCCTTCCATGGTGGCAATTGCGTATACTTCAAAACTCTGCTGAAGTACCATTGCTTAATCAGTGGTACATCTGAAAATAACTACGTTGAAATGGCAGTATTGGCTTCTGGGATAATACTTCAGTAGGAATTATACGTCTATAGTTGTATACCATGATTGCTACATCTCATCTCAGTAGTATCTCAGAAATGAGAGTTGATAGCCAGGAAAGCTATCTTAACATATTAAATACCACACAGTGCCTAACAAGCAAGTCAATTGTCAGATATCTGTGTTACAGTCATGAGTTATTCCATTTATCAATAATAACATACCATTTGCAAGCATGTACTAGCTTCTTATTCAGCACAGGTACACTGCCATGCTAGTAAACTTATAGATACCTTTAGAAGAGTTACTGAAGTAATCCATTATCTATGTAATAACACCAAGAACATTTTTCCAATTGAAACAGATTTTACGTAAAACAGGCGCGTTTTCTGTAAATATTAGAGCTGATCTTTTATCATCAATTGCAATTAAACCACCAATGTATCAGATCAGTGTTAGAACTTTATAAAAGATTTCAATCAATAGTTTATGAAAAAATTCAGTTTCTCTGTTGCTGATGAGCTGTAGACTTTCCTTGTACACTTTTCCTACATCACATATCCCATGGTATTGTTTATCTTTTTATTGTTTAAATAATAAGAAACAAACAAAAAAAAATTAATAGCATATAAAACATCATTTTTGAGTAATGTCTTCCAACATTAATGGAACTTTATGTTTTTACTAATAAACCATAGTCATCTTTATATCAAGAACTGATAAATAAGAACAGGACAGAGATCATGCATATTTATTTTTCTACACATGGAGTTATTATGTTTTTACATTTAGAAGTAGGAAAAATGCTTTGAATTTGGACATGTCAGCACTGTTTTCCTGTGTCACCCATCTGGTTAATGTCTCTAGTCTTCCCTATGCCTTCTCTGGTATCTGAGTGTTAGCTTGACACGATATGCATTGATATATGTTTAAAGTGATCTAGCGTTTCTTTTGAATCCCATATTGATTAAGCCTGCTGAGTTATTCTGAATTAAAAGTGTATGTCTTGCTGACAGGTTATGGGAATGCCTGCTGGAAAAGAAACATAATGACGTTGCATAGATTGATTTCTCTAAATTACATGGGGCCTGCATGGTTTGTTTGCAAACTCTCAGAAGGAAGATACTGTGGTTTTCCCATTGCAGACTGATATTAAAAGAACTCTGATGCTTCTGTTGTGATGTGGGATATTATTTGGTTATGATACTGGACCATTTTATGTGTTTGATGAGAAGTGAAAATGAAAAACCATGAACATGCAAATAACATCGTCCTTCTAGTGTTTTGTAATGCTTGCTTAATTAGCTACAGGGCAGAAGCACTCTGCTTCTGAAAAAAAACCAGAGGATTTTAATTTTGCCAAGATGGTATCTAAACAACGGTTATGAGAACAGTACTGGAAATAGGGAGAATAGTTTATTCCCTTTATACATGTCATTTCTCATGAGTTTTTAAAGAGGAATCTTAATTCAGTTGTTTCTTCATAAGATTTCAAAATATGCCCAAGTGTTGTATTCTTCAATATCCAGTATATTGCACTCCAAGGATCCTGATGCAATCAAAAAAGGAGTACTCTATTTTAAGAAGTCATACTTTCATTAGGTCCTTTTCTCAAATTCTCCAGTAAGTTTCCCCCTGAAACAATATATTTTTCCGTTTGGAACAATTTTTTTTTTTTTTTTTCAAGAGGTTATAGTAAATTCAGAATTGCAAGGACACTTGACATGGAAAATCTGCAGTTCTTCAAGAATACTTCATTATAATTTTTACATTCATTGCACTTAATTTCAGGAAAAATACTGAATGTTCAATAACTCCTCCAGAAAGATATTTGATTTACTATTACATGTATGTACTTGTTTTGATAGAAAAGCTAACGATTTGCATCTAAAAAGACTTTTTGTTCAGTGTAAGAGATGCACTAGGAAAGTAGGTTAAAATTTTGTTGCTAGGAAACAGAAGTGGATCCTAGCAACTGCTGCTGAAAATGAAAATTGTATGCCTCTGTCAAAGATGGAGCTTCCACCCACAGCAATTCAGCTGGCTAATATTGTTTTCTTAAAGAGGATTAATTTTGTGGTCATGAACTTTGCTATTTTATTAGCAAAATGGTATTTCTTGTTTAGAATTGTCCCCTTAGAAAGGGAAAATAATTTTTTGTCTATTATAGTATCTCACAATGTACTGGTCAAATGCTTAGTATTCAGCTGGACCAGAACTGTAACCTTTTGAGATCCACATTCCTCATTTAAATGCCGGACTCACCAGTTAGAAAGATACTCATTAACCTATGGCTATAGGCAATCAGTACTCTAACAGAGGTATTTGTTTTAATGAATTTTTATTATGTTCAGGGACTGAACATCTCAGGAATGAAGTATGAATTTGGATCCTGAAGTATTTTTAGGAAAATAAAAAGCTAAAAGGGAATTTTTAAAAATACATGTAGCCTGCTCTTCTCTTGGTCCTAGTTTCATTTCCTTCCTGGACTTTCATTCTTCCATCTTCTTTTCTCTCTTGCTGTCATTTTTTACAGAAGTTCATCTCATACCATCTTCCACTTCTTACACAGTCATCCTTCCTTCTGTTTTGCCAGACTTTGTGTATTTGTAACTTCTCTTTTCTCTCTTACTCTCCCCTCGTCCCCAATCCCTGATTCATTCCCTCCAATGAACCTTTGCATTGGAAAATAGGGAATTAGTTACAGGACACTGTAACTTTATGATTCACATAGTGTTGCTGTCTACCCTCAAAGCACACAGGCTTGTATTAGTGAAAGCAGCAGCATGGTAAAGTCCTTTTTATTTTCATAGGCTAATACTATGCAACCTCAGGACCACTTGATCTACACCCATATGACTTATCTATTTATACATGTATAGACACATATATATTCATTTACAGGTAGCACATTTGTATGTGTATTCCTATGCATGCATGTCTAAGGATGTCTTGGTCCTTCCCTTAATGTCAAGATAGATACTGGTATAGGAATAATATAAAAAAGGACAACATGCACAGCTGACGTAGGTTCCAGCATGTGTTACCATTCTGTATGATATACTTGAGTTAATCTTGGAACAACAGAAAAGAATTAAGTATGTAAAACAGGCCAGGCAGTTAGCGTGATATGAAGTGCTGTCTCCTGTGGGTGAAGGCCTGCTAAGGGGTAGGAAGTCTGAGAGAGATTCAGATATCAAAAATGAAAGAAATATGGGAGAACAGATGAAGAAAAGACAATCAGGCATGACAGAATTTATTCTCTGTAACAATCTCAGGTAAAATACCTATGCATATAGGCAAATGTTGCCAAAGGAGTAGCTTCAGAAAGATTGTGATTTAAGAAGTAGGGGGTTTTTGGAGGAAGAACATGAGTGAGTCAGAAAATGTGAAGAATCCATCAGTTCTTATAGGTGTATGCTAAGGAAGATTGTAGAAATTGAAAATAAAGAAATCCTTCTTTCTGCATTGTGGCTTGAAGGATTTGAGTACCACAAAAAATAACTGCCTAGAGGTGCAGGGGTATCAGTCATCTTTGGTGTATATTTGTGGTGGTTTAGTTTGGGCATGTAAGTGACCATATTGTAGGAACTGTTGTGGTGCAGTTGGGCAGCTCTTCTCTCTCACTCACCAGTCATAAAGTAGCCAATCAAATCCTGAACCAGAACAGCAAATGTCTCCCTTTTCACCTACTGGCTGGTTTTACACCCTTCTTCTTCAGAAACTTAGGGAAATAAATTTTAGGCTTTATTGTTTGCAAACTGAGGAAAAACACTGGGCTCTCTGTGTTCATGGGGGCAGGAGCTGGGGTTCCTCTCATATTTGTTACTATGGTTCCACAACCTGGCTGTCTTTGTTAAGATATATCTCAAGTACACAGGCCTTGGCCATTTAAAAAACTATAGAGCAGACCAACAGTTTGAAGTTAATCTGTACAGCGGTAGATAAAAGGTACAGAAGTTCCAGCACTACTTCCATTCACACCTGTGGAACATCATATTTACCAAATGACCTGCCATATCCTGTAAAACAGCCATCTGTGAATTCACATGAAGTATAGTCCTGGGAAAAATGCATTATGTCTTGCTTCTTGCCCACTCTTGGAAGGTCCTTGCTTGTGAGATAGTCTCATAGAGTACTTAAGAGAAAAATAGTTAATCAATATTAGAAACTAATATCTCAGTCCTCAGAGGACACTGACATGAGTCAATAAATACACACTTGTTCATGTGTACATACACTTATAAATCAGCCCACAGGCAATAAACTTATTTTGCTTTTACAAGATTACTTTTATTGCAACTAATGGTTAAAAAGGCTATTAGAAACTATTTGGCTAAAGATGCATTAAATAGAATTTGGAAGATTCCTTGCTGTAATACTGACTTCTCATTCCCACTAATGTTGAAGAGTATTTTAAATGTTATTTCAGTTTAATCAAATTATTGGGTAAAAGATGATTTATTTTCAGCACGCATTTTTAATTCTCTGTGTCTTTAATTTAGAAGCAATTTCTAAAGCAGAGATTGTGTATTGTGTAATATTCTTGTAGAAACTTCTGCTTCATTGAGATCGAACATGCTTGTGCCCTTTGTAATGGGAGTGCAATAGTGTCACCATGGTTGCAGGTTAAGTGTGAGAAAAAGCTTGTGTGGGCGGATGTTTAAATGATGCAGTTGTAAGTAAAACAGCAGAAGAAAGTTAAGCATAATGCAAAATGAAAAAGGTTCTTCCTGGCAGCGATAACATTTTAGAATTTTCCTCTGTGTGAAAGCTATCTTGAACTGCATAATCTCCTAAACCTTTCTTAAACATGTCATAATTGAAACCAAATAGAA
This sequence comes from Egretta garzetta, assembly GCF_000687185.1. Classification (NCBI taxonomy): domain Eukaryota; kingdom Metazoa; phylum Chordata; class Aves; order Pelecaniformes; family Ardeidae; genus Egretta; species Egretta garzetta. The sequence continues at coordinate 1,573,042 of NW_009259317.1, read as the reverse complement.
TTTGATGTGGTGTACAACTGTATTTTAATAACAAAGCATATGCTAGTCTGTTTAAGGAGGAACAGAAATGTAATGTAACTGTCTTGTATCCTTCACACCTGTTCTTATGATGAAATAGGATAAAAAGATTGGTTTCCCAGAAAGTAGAGGACCAAAGAATGTGGGATATAATTTTTTGGGGGTAATGAAGCTTTTCCAATACTGAAACTTCTACTAATCTTTAATCAGGATCATTAAGCAGGTAAGGATTTAAATGACCTATACCATTTCCACACTAGCAAACAGACAGAAATGACAGAGTAAAAATAATATTAACTACTTGTACATGCTTGTATAGCCTAAGGATTTATATTAAGGAACTACGTACCTGATTACAAAGGTAGACGTGGGAAAAAGTTCTCAGATTCTGTGAATCTCAGACAATAATGTCAATGTCTGGCTCCAAGTTTGTTATTTATGCAAGTTCTGTAATACTGTAGTCTAAATACTTCTAAATACAGCTGTAATTAAAAAAAATACATAATTGTGTGCAACTAAAAGGGCACAGGATAGATTTTCAAAGATGCAAGGAAGCACAGACTGGGTTTGTGAAAATGAAAGTTCTTCCCATGTTTTATCTGCTAAGAAACTTAAAAATACTAGTAGGGTCATTGGCCTCCAAATGTCACAGTAGTCTACAATATGGTGCCCGCTTAAGTAGCATTATTTATATAAAATCCACTTCTTCAGTTGTATTCAAAACTGGTGAATTGCACACACATTTGTACTGTAGCTCATGGGATGGCATTGCTTTAGTAAGCTTTTTTTAGGCCATGTGAGGTGGTAGAAATCACTGGAGGGAAGATAGCTATCCCTGGGGTCATATCCCAGGCTACTTTAGCATCCTAAGTGAGTATCTCCCATTTAGAAGAATGTACAGCTCTCTCATGGTAGTTTCATGGGTCATTGAAACAACATATCAATTTTATACCTGCCTCCTTTCTTTTTTTTAAGCCTTTCTTCAACACTCCCTTCTGCTATGGCAGAACTAAAGCTGGTATGCGCACTGTAACCACAAGATGTGTACCTGGCTTGAGTGCCTGCCAGCTCAATCAAGTGCCAGCCTTGTGCAGTCTTGCAGTATGGAGATTTTGCATGGGATCCCTTAATAAAGGTAAACTCTGCCTAGAAATAATTACGTACAGCAGTTGGCAAATTAATAAAGGGGCATAGTCCCTTTAAGGGAACAAAGGTATTTTGAAGTGACTAAGAGTGTAGTCCTCGTAAACACAGCAAAAACCTCAGTAAGTTAAGAAATACTAAAAAATAATAAGCACCGTGTCAAGATTCTTGATTAATCAGTGACTAAATCTCCTAGCCTGCTGAATATGGGTGTTAAGGTTGATGAAATTAAATCTCAGTGGTGTGAACTGGTCCCCCATTTTAAGTCAAATAAAATCCCCACTGCAGGAATTAGTTTGGTAATCTTACTCAGGTCCTCAAAAGGTTTTACTTTGCATTACTAAATCACTTAATGGTTTGTCAAAAATAGGTAAAAGTGGTGATTCGCAATGTATCAGCATTAGAGTGAAACAGCTCTGCTGAAAAAGGTGTTAGCACATAGTAAGCTCCAAGACTGATATTCTGGTTATCTTCTGCTTCATTAAAAACAAGGACTGATAACATATTAGATTTCTCCTTGTATATATTCTCATGTGTTTGTCAGTATGGGGAATGCAGTGGGGGAGATGGATAAACTGGGAATGCAGGATCAATCAGAGATGATTTGTCTATTTTCCACTACATTTATTTCCACATCATGTTATTTCCTGCAGTATTGTCATTTAGCTTATTTTTGTTTAAAATAAATGCCTTGGACAAGGAATGTTGTTCAAGGACCTTGACAGAAAATTGACAGTCATAAATAATTGCTCTATGAATGTTAGGCAGTGTCACCTAAGTCTCAAAGTATGGCTGAACACACGACATATTTAATGAAACTTTAACAGATCCAAAAATGTGTTTGACATGAATAAACTTTTATGATTAAATTAAGGATTGTTTCCAGTCCAAACCCACAAATTAACTACAGCAAAAACAATCCTAATGGCTCCAGCACACTAAGCAGGATTAAAGAAAATATGTGCTAAAGCTGACAGTGATCATTGATCAAAACTTCAGTCTTTTTAGCCCTAAGGTAACCAAGTCAGATTTCATCACTATAATCCTTAAGGTATAAAATAGAAATTGAACTTGCATGGTGATGCAAGCTGGCTATGAAATTAGGAGGCCTTGGCTCACAAAATATGAAAAGTTGGCATACTCAATGGAAACGATGTTCAAAGCAGTTCACAGTAAGAATGAGAAAAGCAGCTTGTGCTGCTCTGGAAGAATAAACAGCAGTTCTCTTTTTGCACCGCTCATATTCCACACATTAATAAGTATTTGGGGGGGGGGGGGCAAAAAAGTAAAATATATGTTAAAGTAGGAATAAAAATAGTGATCCTTTGAAGTTTCTAAACGTTAAGAAAATGTCTATTATGAAACTCCTGTGTCTAAAATAGAGAAGCTTTTTTGTGAGGAAATAAGCATTTAGGCAGTAAAATCTTCTGCATCATCTTTGCAAGAAAAGACTAACTAGCTGCATTAAATACTAGATTTTTTTCTGGAGGAAAATATACTAAGAAAACTGGCACTTGAAAGGCATTTGAGTAAATGATGAATAAAGGCAGTTTCCTTTGGATACAAAATTTTAGGGTTGCATTTGCAAGAGAAAGTTCTTCTGAGGAGAAAGGGGGACTAGGTATTCTGTCTCACAAGCATCATAGTTAATTCTTTGTATTAATTGTAAATCTTTTACTCAGCAAGAGGATCAGAATTTGAAATAAACATCAGGAGGAAGGGTGACTAGGTGAGAAGATCTGAGCCATCAGCACACCGTGTCTGTTCTAATTATACTTTGCTTTTCAAAATAGAAGCAGAGCATTGTGTCAATAGGACTCCTCCCCAGAGCATGGGCTGGGATCTCGAAATAGAGTATTGGTTAAGAAGTAATTCCTAAATGCATGAAATAATGCAGAGGTAATGTGAGAGGCTTGTTCCTAACCTCTCTCATCTCAGCTGTCAAATTATAGAAGAAAAATAGAAATTCATTATTTTTTACATTTGTGTTTTAGAGTCACAGAACTGTTTGAAGGATTTAGTTCTGCAGGATCTGTGTGGTCAAGAAAAGGCCGTAATATAATCACAGGATAATTGTTTGGTTTGATTTTTTTATATTACTCTGTACCTCACTGACTTTGTCCTTTAGGAGATCTCTGCCAGTGAGGTAGATGGGGTGTAGGTACCTCTCCCACATGGCATTCTCAGGCTCATCTAAGGGCATGGTCACTACAGCAGAGGTTTTCGCTGACTGCCTTACCTCCTCCCTCGTGCTCTGGGTGTCAGCCCAGAAGTCTCGGTGCTTGTCAGAAGCAGCAGCACAATCAGCTATCACAGCTCAACAAAACGCACATCCCAATTCAGTATGCTGCAGCAGTTATTCAAGAATATGATGATCCCAAGAGCCATCACCTAATCATGCAGATGGCCAGATAAAACTCTGAGCAGTACACGCTCTTCAGCTATTTATATGAAAGTGATCTTTTTTTGAGGTGCTTCACTGTATGCTGTTAGAGGCCCTCTAAAGTCAGAAAGCAGAAAGGGTGCATGATGCACTGTTGAGTAGGTGGGCTGTGATCTCCTTGTGTTTCTTCTGAACTGTTTCAACATGATGTGGACTTCTCCCAGCCATCTTCCCCCTCTCTGTTTTTGCCTGTTGATCTTCTGAGTAAAAAAACAAAATTAAGGCTGTATAGTTTGTTATGTACCTCTGAAGAGGAAAAAAAGGATTCTAATTTAGAAAGGCGCAATGGAAAAGTGATGATGAGAAACTGCATAAACCAAATGTGAAATAAGATATGCATTCGAATCCGTGACCAGCCATTGGGATAAACTCCCATCTATGACATCTTGAAAATGGGCTGGATAGCTGGGAGGGTGGCAGGGCGGGCGTGGAATATGCTACCATCCTGGTTGCTGCAGGAGCTGGAGCCTGGTTTTGGACTGCTGTTGTGCATATGGAGGTGCCTTACACCACCCTTCGGTAGTTATTTCACTTTCCTATATACCCTGGGCTCTTCCACCGCTCCAAAGTTGACATTGGCAGCAGGCATGTATATTTAGCAGCTTAAAACATCAAGTCTTGCCTTGTGGCCAGGCATATCTTTTTAGCTGTTAAGATTGCATGTGGGAAGAAGGTATCAAACTGGAAATATCAGGAAGGGCTGTGTGAGGACAGTCCCTTACAGGGGGCTGTGAGATTAAGACATGCGAGCAGCTAATGCCTGAGCTTGGAGGGGGGAGGCTGGAGAGCAGTCTGCCTTGGGAAAGTGAAGGTAGCAAGCCAGATTCACCCGACAGCCCCTGAGCAAGAATTAATTTAATGGCCTGGGCTTCTGATTCTGAACCGTAATGATCTGTGTATACTTACTGTTAAAATATCGTTACTGTTATGCTTACTCTCTGCCACCTATTTTGGAAAACAGTCTCCTAATAAAGTTCCATTTCTTGAAATAAATTTAGGGTATTTCCAGTGCTGGAAATGTGCTTATTTCTGGGCACTTCTGCCTAGAAAAAACATCAGCATATATGCAAACACATGCAGACCCATACAGGAAATTTAGGAGGTAACTTAGGAAAGAAGCAAAAATGTAATAATAAACAAACATAGCTTTCATGAACAATACTTGTACAGAATACGGTAATCTTCAAATGAGAGATGTAATCAGGAAAATGGAACAGAGCTTGTGCATATTTATGGTGATGCTAAAGGGAATAAAATAAGTAAGAATGTTAAGGTTCAACTGAAATGTAGAAAGTTACAGTGAAATGGAGGCCTATTCAAGCAGTGGGATGATTTCTGCTGGAAGGAGCCCTGTCACGAAAGTAACTTCAGAATACACTGGAAAAAATGCCATTAGGAGTAATCATACTCTGACAGAAGGTAGACAGAAGAAAAACTGTTCCTGTTTCTTTTCTGAGGAACAACAACAACAACAGAAACACAGTACTTTCAAAGACAAAAATGTGGGAATAAAATGTTACTCATCAGCATTTCTGTAGTTTTATTGATAGTCACAGCTAGCGAATGGTCCACGTTTTCGTTTCTGTTCTCCAAGGGGTACGGTCATGGTGCCAGTTATGCTAGTTGACAGTTAGCTCTGTCCTGTTCTGCTTTGATACATACATGCTGATTAGACATAATTATTGGTTAAGTGTAATGATGATTATCCGACGTTAATTTTAAATGTTCTGAAGTCAAGCTCACAAATGGAAGGTGTTGGTCAGTCTGTTGCAAACTAGTGTAATATCGGTTACTCCATTTTCACATACTCCTGTAAGCTGTTCTGTCAAAAGTTCCAGAAAATAAATCACTCCCTGTGTTAGTGGAGAGGCAAAATTGTAGTAGTAATTTCATTGGCATAGGCTGCCTACTCACAATTCCTCAAGGAACGCTGATGAACCCCATGAGTATTTTCAGCCTGACCTGTGGGTGGGAGGGAGTCTCCTTTTGCCAGCGAATGAAGGGAAAAGGGCACATTAAGCACTGGAATTGAATGTCAGCCTGGGGTTCTGTTCAGCTCTCCCAGGTTCCTTTGTGCTCTCCAGCTGAGGAGTTATTTGAAGACACCAAAAAACATGACAAGAGATAATACTGGGAGCTATAGACAGCTGGAAGCTGTTAAAAAGAGCCAGAGGTGCTTTTGTGGGCCTTGCCTGCTTACCTGTCTCTGGAATAAAGTTGGTTCAGTAGCAAGGGAGTGATGACTCTAGCTGGGATTTAGCAAGAAGCTCTTTGGGGAGTAGAAGCAGATCTGAAAAGAGACACTACAAGTCCTGTTGTGTGCTGGTCCAATTTACAAGTGGACTTTAGTGGATAAATGAATTAGTATCATCATGAAACACATACCTGTGGGATATTCTCACTGGTGTCTTGGACTGGACACTGCCAGAGTTCTCAGGAGGGGTGACCGCATCTTTTAGTATTTAGTTGCCTATATGTGCGTGTATGTATATTTTATTCATGTCCTGAAAAAAAATTCTTGAACATAACTATATTCACGTTTTTACATGTGAAAGCTGTATAAAGATGCATTTAGATTTCCCACATTTTTGGGTGGACTTCAGCTAAGTTTGTTTATTTGCTGCGAGGGGCCCTTGATGTGTTGTATCCAGCCCTTCTTTTCTGTCATTAGCCACCTGGCGAAGGGCTTGCAAAGGGTTCAGCTGAAGTTGAAGTATTAGAACCAATATACAAGGTAGTTAATTAAATTGGCCAAAGTACTTTTGGCTCCAGCTTCAGGGCTTTAGGGAAAGGCCTTATTAATTTCTTCCATTTACTTTCAATGATCTGAAAATGATTAGCAGCACACCATTCCAGTATATAATAAAATATTTTATCAGAAAATTTCAAATTGACCTCTGTAAGTTACTACCAGATTATCTGTCTATGAAAAGAAAATAAGGGGATCTATTTTCAGTGTGCTCTGATGGCAAAAATACTGTTAAAACAATAGTTCATATAATGGAACTTTCTAAAGATTGTTTGGAGTTTTACTGGACATTTACAAAACTACAAGAGTCTACTTTTTCAAAGAATTATAAGGCTGAATCTCCATTGCACACTGGGTTTTAGTGGAACAGTAAACTACAAGACAAATTAGAAGAGTGTAAAATATGACAATACCACATAAATATGTGAAAAAATGTTCAATTCTCAACAAAAGAATCTTCCTCTAGAGAAAGGTGACCAAATCCATGATCTTTTTTCACAGATTTGTACTTGATACCACTTTGCTTTCCTATTGTTGGTGTGATTATACCCTCTTATATTGCTTATCCTTGTCAATATTCTGGTTTCCAAATCAAGGAATTATTGCAGAGCGGACTTACATTTTAAGAAAAAGATTTTTCTGAGAAGTTCAAGGAAACTATTTAAATATTATCCATAACTAGGATCAATTTTAAAACGGGGGAGGAACCCAGACTTCAGTACCGACACATAGAGAGGTGTGTGTGCTTTGATGTATTTTTTCCCCAGGCATACTCTAGTGCATCACTCCACGTTGTTCTGGTAGAAAATTCATTTTGCCCGTACATTTGTATTTGAAAATAAACACCAAAGGTTGATTTTTTTCTCCTGAGAACTCAATCCAGCAAAAGCATGTAGACTAGACTAGATCTATAAAACACTGTTTTTCTATCTTTGCATTTAGGCTGGTAAACTTCGTGGCACTAAGCATAGCCTTTCAATCTAATTCTGGACAGAAACTTTCTGCATTAGCTCTCTCTTTGCTGAATAACTGAAAGAGTTAAGTCCTGTACACTGTATTTAGAGTAAAGTCTTTGAGCTTGTACTTAAATCTATGGTTTTTGCTTTTTTTTTTCTGATAAAAAGCTAATACTCATTGGAATTGTTCAGGCCATCCCCTGACACTTTCTGCTTTGTATTTGTATCCTGAATTTGAATGTAAATAATTTCCCTTCCTAAATTTCCTTTAAGTCATATGTTATTGTACAACAAGTAGGGCTCAGAAATGTGAAGCTTGCCAGTGGATGTGCATGACTCGTTATGGTGTTTTGGACAAGATTTTTTACTGACAATAATATGACCAGTTATTATAAAAACTTTTGTTCTCTTGGACATTAACCTTTACTCTATTTGTAGGTTATTTTAAAGAAGTAACAAAATCAAGGAGCTAGACAAAGACAATCTAAAAATACTTCAGGATGAAAATATTAAATGCAAAGGCATATTAACAAAAACATCAGGACTGATAAGAAAAAAAGAAGGGTGTAATGAATGCCTTTCTTATTTACTTCATTTAGTAAGTTTAAAAATCCTGTTTGTTAATGTTCCATTTAAATCCTGCTTCTCGTGTTGTTTAAATTTTTGCATAGTCGTCTGTCTTTCCTAACTGTTGTGTATTCCTAGGAATACCGCAGTGCTTCAGCAACAGAGGAACTAAATAGGTTATTCTAGAATGCTGGGCTTTATCTAAAGTCATACAAAGCTAGCCTACAGACCAAATACTTTATATGAGTTATTTGGACCTATGGCTATGACATCTGTTTTCAATCGATCTGTTCATTGATGTCAGTTAAATATTGATAGCCTCACTGAAATATCAATAGCATAATTAACAGGGGAATATTGCAAATTAGATAGGAAACTGCTGCTAAAAATTCTAGTTAGGAATTGGAAAACAAGATTAAATTTAAAGCAATTTTTTCCATACACTTCGCAAGTAACTCCTTTAATTTTTTTTAATTTTTTTTATAGAATATTACTGCAAAGAATAAAATCCTGATGATATCAGGATACACGTATATTTTATGTGGGCATGTCCATAGACAAAAATTCTGGCTGCCCAGCATCTCATGCAAAGTCAAAGAGATTTGCATAGGTGATCTGAGAGGAGGAGGACTCTGTTCTGGAACAACTTCTCACAGTAGAGGTGAGAAGTGCAGTAGCTTTAGAAACTGCTAAAGCCTTATGCATCTTTGCACAGTGAAGTTGATGTGTGAATTCAGATAGTGGCAAATTGACTTCCCAATCCCTATTTACGCTAAGCAGGGTTTTTACACACAATATTTTGATGTCCTACTAAAGCACTGCAAAAGTCTGTAATTGGACATAAAGTAGTCATTTACTGCTTTTCTCATCTCAGTTGGAGATCAGACTGTCATTTGGAATATGGGATACTGTATCTTATGTCTCTGCTAAATCTGATGCTGGATGCCTAAATCCCACATGAAAACTGTCGTTAATTGGTTCCATGATTATCTAGGTTTTTAGGTCTTTGCTTTCAGCCATACACTTGGCTCTCAGTCTGAACTATCCTTTTGAGAATTTTCCATTTCAAAATCAGCATGCTTCCACAAAAAAAAAGGCTGTGTTTTGAAGAATCAGAATTTCTTGATGTTTCACCAATAATTCCAGACAAGTCCTAACCTTTTTCCAGCCCCACCCATTTTCTACTGATTATAACTTGCCTAAAATCACTTTACAAGTATGTGAAGGAGGGCATACCTGCACTGGCAGGTATAGGCAGGTCTGAGCTCACTTTGCTTGTGCTAGCCTGAGGCGGCCAGGGAAATACTGAGAAGAGAATCCATGCCAGTTCAGTGAAATTCCAGCTACCTTAGGACCATCCTTCGTGCAGCTAAGAACTCACTGTTAGGGACTGTCAGTGTAGTTCACTATTAGGGAGAATTTTTCTGAGCATTAATCCTTGGAGGAGACAAAAGTATTGCTTTTCAAACCTAATCTTGGCAGTTCTGCCCTTGGATTCCGAAATGGAAAGACCTGATTGCATCCGGAGTTGCAGCATTAGCTGCAGCTAACCATAAGGATCAAAGTGATCCTAACACTGTATACAATATATTTGTTTCAGCGCCTCAGAATCAGTTGTATAAATGACACAAAATGTTTTATATGATGACTGGAAAATTTGCCTTTCTTCAGCTGTCAGCTTGCTTCATAATCTCCCTATTCACTATATAGTATAGATTCATTTCTACTACCTAAACCACGACATTGTGTAGAACACAGTAATTGTACATGAGTGCTTCACCATCCTCTGTTTATGAAATCTTCTTCTCCCAATGAACACACCTACAAATAGCCCTTTCTTTGCATCCATTCCAAACAGTCACTAAACGGGTGGAGAATGACGTTCTTGCTTACCTGCTTAACCTGTATGTGGAACATTGGAAACAAGTGAGTGTTTTCATTCCTTGAATTTTTGCTTAAACTAATTCCACCCCCACTGATCGTAACTGGTAGATAAAGACAGGTATGCTGCTGTACAAGTAATTGTACAAAACATCTACAGTAAGCCCATAGCATGAGACTTTGTGCAGATGGACCCTGAGACTGAATTCTGCAGATACTGGCCACAGCTTCCAGACATCAGGCACTTTGGCTGGAGCTCAGATATCAGAAATCCCAGACAAATGCACAGCACTTTATTGTGTTAATAAGGGAGGCTAGGATTTCATATGCACCACCCTCCATCCCCCACCTGGGTATAAATCCTTGTCTGACTAATGAAAAAGTAATATAACTAACAAGTGGCATGTAGAGCTGCAGCATGAATGAAGCCCCATTTCCTGTGGACCGGGGCCTTGCGGTTGGTTGGCCTTGATGGTTAAGGTACAAAAATCCTGAGGCTTTCCTACAACTGAGTATTTATGAGTGCTGTTGTGCAGATTCTCAGGTATCATAAAAAAAATGTGAACTCCTTCTGCAGCCTTTCCCTCAGCCAGAAACTTATACAAACTCAATCCTCAGTTTGACCATCTATTTCTGCAGAACATATGGAAACATAATAATATTTGAGATCAATTTTCTTTTGTTTAATTTCAGTTGAAGTCAGACTGTGGGTTCCAAAGCTATTTAGGAAAGACACATGCATATGTATTCAGTGTAATCGGACAACTTTGACAGCAGAGCAAACTATGGTAGAAACAACACTGTATTTTTCGTAACTGTCATTACTGAAAAGTTAGAGTATATTTTTCATAATTCTGGATGTCTGCAGGGGAAAATTGTTGTCTTAAAAGTTTCTGCTTTGACGGGTTTGGACTAAATCTTGATTTGCGCCTTAGGAAATAACGCCAAATGAACTAGCTGTCTTGGAACTTCCAAGGCACAGGAATAGGGTGATGGACAATAAAGCAGGAGATTACAAGCCTATAGACTTGTGAAATTTAGATTAGTTTTGAAGTTTCTCTGAAGCTGCACTCTGACACTAACCTGCGGCCCAATTACCTGAGGTTGCTAAGAAATGGTTCGCATTTCTTGTACAGGAACCTTGTTTCTTCTTCCAAAAAACATTTGAAAGTTAGTTCTTAATATTTTATATTTTTTGTGACTTTAAATCTTACAAAGCAAATCCAGATACCTTGGCTAACATTTAAAAGATCAAAGAAGCAACTTTTAACTGATTGTATCTATAACACTGATTTAGCACCGATTAAAGCAGAAAACCTAGTTTTTCTCTGAGATAATATACTTCTGTGATGCATATAAATTATGGTTGTAATACATAGTTTATCAGAGGCTTTAGCACCACTAAAATATTATTCTTGGCAGACATCAGTTTCAATGAAATTTGAACCACAGCTTATACAAGTTCTCATAAGAAATTCATGCATTCACCCATGGAAGGCTGAAAATCAGGCCAGCAATGACCCGTTCAGAAATATGGAAAACGTCTGGAGAATGAGCCCATGGAAGTGGCACTGATTACCTGCAGCTTACTCTCTGTTCACAGAAGCTCACGTCTAACACAGCTCACTTTGTCCTTGGCTTTAAAATGTGACAACACTGCAGCAGCCCTCACTCCCTGCTGAGGCTGCCTCGTAACACCGCTCTGCTGATTTCTGCGGATTTACGGAGAGGTCTGCTGAGGCAGAGCTGAGTTATGTGGCGTTGTGTTTATTTCTCAGGGGAGTTACCTCATTAGGAACCCTCTTTGCATTTGCCAATTCAATGCATGCTCATACACTGAACTGCAAACAGGCACACATGCTCTTGCACATATACTTACACGTGCATATACACAGAGGAACAGTAGCTTTGAAACTGCATCCTAGAAGGGAAAAGATCCTATTTTAAACTGACAGATAAAATGTCTAGATTTTGTCTGTCTGTAGCCTCTGCATTTGCGATTGAAATGGCTGGTTTGGTAGCTGAACCTAATACCGAGATACTTTCAATACATTTACCTTACTTCTGAGGTATAGAGCAGAGCAATGGGAGTTTCAGAAGGGAGCAAGGGTATATGTAGTGTGGTTGCCAGCAGCACTAGAAGAGAATGGGCATTTAGGAGAAGAAAAAAGTGTTATCTACGGGTTTTTTTTTCTTTTGCAGTATATATGATGGCTAATTTAATTTCTGACATCCTTGCTCTTTTAATTTGATCTCAATATTCAGCTAAGCTGTATCCCAAGGTTTACAATCTAATTATTAAAATTCAGGAGTAAAAGACACATGTTACAGAAGTGCTCATAATCAGGAACCAGTGATTTCCAGATTGGTATGCCACATCTGTTCTAACTTCTAGTTATGAACACAATTATCTTGTGACCTTTATGAACAGTAGAGAATACCAAGGAACACATGAAAATGAATTTGCTATGCCATACGGTGCTTCTAATAAGCTGCACAAACCTGATGTATCCACAAACTCTATCAGTAACTTTTTTTTCCTCTTGCAGTTTTGAGGTCTTACTGGAGTATCTGAAATGAATGTTGCTAGACTTTGATAACCAAAGATAGTATGCTTCGTCATTCTGTATCAAAGTACAAGAGAGCCCTTTGAAGTTCTTTAAGCATGTCCAGATAAAAACTACAAAACCTATAAAATATGTCTGAACATTGCAGCCATATACCGGTGGCTTTTCTGATTCACCATGCTTATGTAGAGTTGTCGAAAATATAATACATTTTCTGTGATAAATCAAGGTCCTGCTAGTTTTATCTAAAATACCACTCAATGTGAAAATTTTTGTTTATTCTGAATAATAACATTTTCAAAAGCACCTTGATGACTTAGATTGTTGAGCCCTTTAAATAGTTTTTAAAAATATTATCTAAATACATTCAATTTCCTAACGATGTATGTGAGAAAGATCTGTATAAATAAAACAAAAAAAAAGGCATAGATAAGCCTGGAACTCTTGAATACATTAAAAATGCATTTAGTCTCATGTGAAATACCATTTAATTTTCCAAAAAATAATATTTCCAGTTTATATTAAGGAACTATTAAAATATTCCTACCCAAGAAAAATGCTTAGAGAGGCCTTAGTGTTATTAGGCAGCCTCACAAAGTCTCAAAATTAGCATAGTGCAGATGCACCTCATTTAATAGTCATTTAGCCTGACTAATTTCATTAATCAACACCTGAAATTTAGTCTGAATAAGAACATGTGATGTGGCATTCCTAAACCAGCAATGACTCTGCCATGTGCTTCTGTTTGGTAAACACCGAGTTGTTACTTTTAATCAACATTTTTCAAAGGCTTTGATAAAGTATGTGAAAATGCTTTTGAGATTCAATATAAATGTTCATAAGACTACATTTTAGCTTGGAGATTTGAAAACTTTAGTACTTTGAATTTAGCTCTGTTCTCATTGTCCAGTAATCAAAGTATGCAGAAACACAGAAACTGTGAAATCCCTGATTTGGGGATGAAGGATTAAGATTTGGAGATTGGAAGAATGCTCTGGGGGAAGCATCACATGCACTTGCTCTGTTCGTGTGCTCCTCCTGGTCCTCCACTTTTGATTACTGTTAGAGACAGAATACGGACGAGGCAGACTTTTGGTGTGACTCTTGTGTTCTTATGAGTATTTTCTGCCTTTCTTCTGTGACTTGAATTGTATTCCATTACAGTAGTGAAGACTGTAAGGTGAGGGAATTTGCATGTGTTTTCACAATGCCTAGCATAATGGGGCACTGCCCTTGGCTAACTCTTAGGTGCTGCCCTGTAAAAACAACAATAACATGACTAGTAACATCTACTACATGATTTTCCACTTCTAAAGTAAAACTGTGGGGTTTTTATTGATCAGTTTAAGGAAACAAAAATGAACTTCCATGAAAGCGATGGGAGTGGAATTAAGGGGAAAGCTCAGACACTAAATAGATGTTCAGGTAAGTATGTGATCTTTTGCAAGTTTACTGAACCTAAAATAAACTAGGACATTTGGGCTCTACCGTAAATACACTCATAAGACTGCCATCTGTGTTCATGTTTTAATACTGCTATTTTAAGCAAGCCCAGATCCTTCAACCAGATCATGATGTGCTGGTGTCCTCTGTCTAATCAGATCTTCAATTAATGTGATGAGTTTTTTAATTATGTAAATAATTTGAAAAGAAATATTACAAAGTTAACAAAGTTAGCTGAAATGTGTGCTTCAGCAATGAGATTGAGAATTTGGACTTAAGTCTAAAAACGTTTCTGTAAAATTATACTGTAATGAAGTAGTCTTCTTCTGGCTTAGGGAAATTCCTGAGAAGCTGGAAGGATCTGCGAGGAAGTGTTTCTACATACTCACATCTCTCTTATGCCTTAGCCAATGGTTGAAGATACAGGACTAGACAGACATTTGTTGTGACTCAGAAAAGCTGGTCTTTCCTTACACTGTTACATGGCACTGATGTGTGCATCTCCACTTTTTCCCCCTGGCAATTTCGTCAACTAAATCAAGGTTTCAGATGACATGGCCCCTCAAAACTTCTGATACATGAGTACATTATTTAAATAATTCAATATTGCTGACATCAGATGAGATGAGTTGTTTTATGGATCAATAAAAGGGTGACCTTAATGTTTATCCTAACAAAACAGAAGTGAATTTCCATTTCCCTTGTTCATCTTGACGATTCTTTTAGAATATACCCTATTGTCTTACTACCATAATTCTTCATCAAGCCATGTTCTCCTTTTGAAAATAATCCCGCTAAAGAAAATAGATGTAAGGTTTCTCTCATCAGACTGGCCAATTAAGTGAAATAGGCTGTAGTAATATTTTTAAATTAATTTCAGTAATTTCTTGCTGCCTGTTTTTAAAATTTAAGTGACATATCATCATGTATGGCCCATCAGAGTGTCTAAATTTCATTCTTTACCAAGCACTCTTATGACCTGTCACTACTACCGGTAATGTCCTACATATCTGTCATAACTGATGAGTGGAATTTCTTCTTTGAAGACTTAAAATACCATGCCTATGCCTACATTGTAGAGCATATGCCTCTTAAAGTCCAAGTGATCATCTGGCAAAGAGGAATTTTAATATTTCTTGTGTTAATATTTCTTGTTAACCTTATGATAATGATATGAAAGCATATTTTAAGGTATGTTAGCTATTTTTTTCTTTCTGGCTGAATGGGTATAAATTAAGAAGTCCACCAATAATTTTTAGATATTCCTGATTTATAATGAGTTAAATTAAATCAAAATCTGGCACATATTTTCATATTATCTCACAGTAAATAGTCATGCCGCAGAATAAAATATATTTCCCAAAGTTTCAGGGCTTGTATCCGGGCTTTTTAACATTCTTTTTTTGAATTGTCCCATTTATTTAATACTTTACAGTTCTCTTAAGGCAGGAGAAAAAATATTCAAAAATATTTACTTGCTAGCAAACTGTCTTTCAGCCTGCTGCCCTAAGTGCCAGAGAATATATACAAAATTCAGAATTTCCCACAATCCGGTGGCACCAAACACTACTTTCACTCTCCTCCTTAAGGTCTGAAGCTTGTGTTTCAGCCTTCCATTAAAAATAAACAAAAAAATTAAGCAAAATAGCCTGCTCTAGGGAACTGCAGCCAGCGTCTGCCATGTACCTATGCAGTGTTAGCTGCTGGCAGTGAATAAAAGCTCCAAGTATGGTGCAGCTCTTTGAAGCAAAAAAGATCCCTCAGCACACTAAAAAGAGTGGGGTTTTCCCACCTGGCATTCCT